>NC_044033.1:329663686-329964329 GCF_901765095.1 Microcaecilia unicolor | reverse complement strand
AGGAAGGAGTCATTGACAAAAAACTAGGATAATATGAACTAATAGTGGACCAACTTGCAAATAATAACATGCTTTTATTGCTGCACTTATACACAAGTTGGCCAATATTTAAAACCCTTTAACCGGTCATGATTGGCTCCTGGCTGGTTTAACTGCATGTTGCTGCTTTCCAGTGATATTCATCAGGAGATTGCTGGCTATCTCCCTCTGAATATTGCCGGTTAGCGGCTAGTGGCTAGCCAGATATTCAGCACATCACTGGCTAGGTTTGGCAACCCTATTAGGCTGCCGAAATAGCTGGCCTATCTTTGGCTGATTTCAAATTAACCGGTCAGTGATGAATATTAGCTTGGTCAGTTAAGTTGAACCCAGCCAAAATACGCCCAGATATTTAATGCCAGTCGCTGGAAACGGACCAGAATTGAATATCCTGGCTCAGTGTCGACCATGGGAGGCAGCCCAGCTACTTCCCGTGGTCTGACCCAATATTTATAATAAAGGAGGAAAAAGACCTCAGTGGGTCAGTGGTGAATTGGACTATAGCTACTAATAGTCATGACTAGATCCCTGTTTGTAATCACTGGTCACAAAACCGCCTATAAACCATATATTTGCGATTCACAATAAATATTCAAAATGTATCCGTGATTCAAAGTATACAAGTTCCAATGCATGTAAACATCTTTAGCTGACGTGTCGCTTTGGCAAAATACAAAATTCAATGATAACTGTTTCCATACAACCAAAGTAGCACATAGGAGTGGCCTAGTGGTTAGAGCAGCCGTTTTGACATCCAGAGGTGCTCGGTTAAAATCCCACTGCTGTTCCTTGTGATCTTGGGCAAGTCACTTAACTCTCTATTGCCTCATGTACAAAATTAGACTGTGAGCCCTCCCGGGACAGGGAAATACCCAGTGTACCTGAATGTAACTCACCTTGAGCTACTACTGAAAAAGGTTTGAGCAAAAAAATCTAAATAAATAGAAAACATGTCCCTTTGGGGACCTCAACTTCTTCAGGAGACAGAAAAGTGCTTGTTTTATATGCAATGTCATTGCAGCCATATCAATCAAATGCCTTAACACCAGCAATTCTGGCCATTCTTGTCCTTCTCTGTGGTCTGGAAGTGCCAAATGTGTGACCAGGTTTAGTCCAAGTTGGTGCAGCTCTGCTGAGGTCTTTTATTTATTTTGGTTTTGCTCACACCTTTTTCAGTAGTAGCTCAAGGTGAGTTACATCCAGGTACACTGAATATTTCTCTGTCCCTGGAGGGCTCACAATTTAATTTTGTACCTGAGGTAATGGAGGGTTAAGTGACTTGTCCAAGATCACAAGGAGCAGCAGTGAGATTTGAACTAGGCACCTCTGGATGTCAAGACTTGTGCTCTAACCAGGCTACTCCTCCACTCCTCCTTTTTCCTCTTTTATTACAAATTTTATGTTTAAGAGCTGTAAAATAGTTAATAACAGAATTTATTTTCATTATTTGGCAAGTTGGTCCACTATTGTGTTAACACATTTTTAAAGTTAGTGGATGGTTTTCTACCTCATTTTTCATCAAACTAGGATGACACCTCTTGGCCTCAGAAACATCATCTAATGGCCAGACTAGGGTAAAGGAGGAGGAAGGTGCCTATAAAACAGGGGATTTAGGCATAGTCAATTGCCTAGGATGCCAAATTTCGAAGATATCAGAGAACTACCTGGGCTGAACAGGAGCTTGTTTTCACATGCTTTTTGAATGTAGTTGCAAAAACCACAGAAAGGTGATATATCAAGTCCCATTCCCTTTCCCTTTAGGACCAGGTTGTATGATCTCTGGGGGAGAAACTCCCTCTTCCCATTGCTTTCTGATCCTGTTCATGAGTGACAAATTCCCAGGATATTGTGAATGAAGGGTCATAGTGCCAGGGTCCTATAACTGGTTCAGACTAGTCATTGGATCCCACCCCACCCACCCCCCTAAAATCACTTATAATGTGTTTTGTGAAAGTATGAGTAAGATCTTAGGATGAAAATCTAAAGATAAATTGCTCATAATTTTGGCTAAAAATAGGGCACAGATTTAGCAGTATAACTTAGGAGCTCAGCTTTTTTTGAATATCGAGCCCTACCTGTACAAAACCAACCAAATGAGGAAAACCTCCCAGAGGTTTGTGTGTTAGTGGTGGCATAAGGTGGGATTCATGTTCTATGGAAAGTCATTCTCTCTAGGAACAGTTGGCCTGTTCTAATGCATGAAGGAAAAAAAAGGGGGGGGGGGGGGGAGCGTGATAGAGGTGAATAACCCTAGTGCCATTTTTATTAGTCAGAATTTCATATAGGATATGCAGCCCTGGTCAGGCCTAACTTTTAGGCAAGCTCCAGGAAAACCAATAGAAAAAAAGTAATATTGCAAAAAAAAAATTTGAAAGGGGGTAGGCGGATTATTCAATTGTTATAGTCTTATAATTCATGCCCCCATCCTCTGCCCCCAAACCTTTATTTACTTTTCCTTTTAAACAAAAGGTGCTTGACATTTATGAGTTGTAAAGTAATTTCCTTGTTCTGCCTCACCTAGGATCTCTGTTATTTCAGACCCTCCTCCCACTGACCCCAGTGTTATGTTTTCATTTAACATATGGTATGTCCATAAATGTCACCAATACAGGGCAATTAGAAGGCTGAAAAGGGCTGTAACACAAACTGCTATTAGAGTGTGAAACGGATACTGGCTTAAGCTGCCTGCAATTCACTTGCAGTTGGAAAGCCAATCTCCTGGCAGTCTCCCATGGTGGCCTTCAGCTGAGCACATCTGACTGAAGCTTGACCCATTATTAAAATAAGCCCCTGCTTGGCTCACAACAATAGAGAAACACAGCAAGAGGGAAGACAGCAAATCTGGCTGCTAGTCAGACAGCGCTGGGCAGAAATGTGACACTGGATTAAGCCCTAATAGCTGTCTGTGGAGCTATCTGTGAAATCCAAGGCTCCCCCCCCCCCCCCCCCCCACCGCTTTACTGCATAGCAGGGCAGGAGCATGCAGTTTGGTCTTGCATGAAATTCCCACATTTTTCTGCTAATAGCCATTTGCATTCTGTTTCCATCATTGAAACTCCCCCGCCCCCTCCTTCAAGACCTCTGCAATAAGGAAGACAGGAAACCCTTTCCATTTTTCTTCATTAACAGTTGTTCTTTCCTGGATGTTAGGCCTGTTGTTAATACTCACCATCAGAAGAAAGAGTTGTCCTTGCCTTCTCAGCAACCATATATTTGCATGGTTATATCCCACACAGAAGTGTAGCCAGGCTGACGGCGTGGGGGGAGCGAGAGCAGACTTCCGCCGGTGCCAGAGCTCATTTTCAATGCAACACATTGAAAAAGAATAGGCGCCATCACCGGCAGAACTCCGTTTGGGGGAGCGGCCGCTCCCCTGGCACCCCCCTGTCTATGCCACTGATCCCACATCTCCGAGCAATGATGGTTGGAAATACGTGGGACCTCACACGTACACTGAAACTAGGTTGTGCAGCAGTTTCTCCTATTAGCACTAGGCAAGGTTTGTGAATTTTCTCAAAGTAAATTTTTTTAAAAGAACATATACAAAAGGAATGCAAATATTTGAACATTTTTACCAAACAGTGGTAAAAAGTGGCCTTAGTGTGCCCTTATGTGGGTCATAAAAAACAACAAGGCAAATGATCTGCAAAATCCAATATGGGAAAGAAAGCCAGCAGACAAATATCACAACGAAAAGATTTTATTGAAGATACCGTGTATGAACAAATTGCCCGACACAGGCCGTGTTTCGCCCACCTAGGGCTACGTCAGGGGCTAATTTGAAACCTTCATAAAGGGGAAAATATGGTGCATAAAAATCAAGAAAAAAACAGCTCAAACGGGAATCCTGTAATCTCTAGCGTACACAAATGGACACACCATTATTGAAGCTGGAATAATGGTGTGTCCATTTGTGTACGCTAGAGACTACAGGATTCCCGTTTGAGCCGGGTTTTTTCTTGACTTTTGTGCACCATATTTGCCCCTTTATGAAGGTTTCAAATTAGCCCCTGACGCAGCCCTAGGTGGGCGAAACATGGCCTGTGTCGGGCGATTTGTTCATATACGGTATCTTCAATAAAATCTTTTTGTTGTGATATTGATCTGCTGGCTTTCTTTCCCCTATGTTATGTGGGTCATTCCTGCTCACTAAGGCCATTTGTACCACTAGGATAAAATGGCTGAAATTCCTATTTTTCATATTAATGGACATGCATTAATTTTCCCATTAGTGCGTGAGCCCCTATCGACACCTATTTTGTAGGTGGTAGGCAGAGATGGTTAGTTACAAAGTTCTTGTACTTTGTTGTAGCACTTTTTACTTCTAATGAGTTTCTAAACAACGAGGTTGCCGGCTCCCAGTGAAATAATCATTCAAATGCATGCTAATTAGCTCACTCCCTATTCCTCCCCAATGCTCAGCGGATAGCATGCCAAACAAGGGTGCTCTTGCTGCCAAAAACCCTATGCCAGCTTGGAGCTGGCGTTAGGGTGTCAGAGACAAGGCCTGTTTGCTGGGAGGAACAGGAGCAAAAGTATTAGCATGCAAAAAATAAAAATAAAAAAGTCACACTTTTATGACCATCTTATGCCCAGATGCACAGATCAAATCTGGTTTGCATCCATCGGCGCCCATGTGCCTTCAGCAAAATATGCATTTATTAGCTAAAGACAAGTTACCTGCGGTACCATTTCTCTCTTTCTGAAGAGGTTTTTTTGGAGTCTTATATTTATGCTTTAAAATGAAGGAAAGGCATGCCTTGTGTAACTCTCACAACCGATGCCTTTTCCTCTTCCTCCCCCTTCCCTCCTTCCTTCTGGCGTTCTGAATATTTGGAATTCAAGAAACAGGCTAAAAGTATGATTGAGAGGTTTAGAGCCCGCAGTTACCCGTCGGGGATCCTTAAAAATGCGTATAAAAGGGCCCTCTATGCCCACCGTCCGTGGTTATTGCTACCAAAGTCAAGACCTCCTTCAAAAGCTTTGGCATGTGTCATTCCATTTTCACAAAAAGCGTCCACTATTTGTGGAATTATACATAAACATTGGCATGTGCTCTCAGTACACCCTGAATTCAGGGAACGACCAAAGGTAGCCTATAGGCGTCAAGCAAATGTAGGTGAATTGTTGAAGAGACCAAGAAGGAGAATGGAGGAGGGCAGACATTCCCCTTGTGGGAAATGCGTGTACTGCCGCTACTCCCTAAATACTGGGATGATTTCTATACCCCATAGTAACAAGGAATTTACATTGCGACAAAATACTAATTGCACTAGCTCCCAGGTGGTATACTGTATTATATGCCCTTGTGGGCTTTATTATATAGGACACACCAAACGCCCATTAAAGAACAGACTAGCAGAACATGTTAGTAATTTACGATTGAAGAAGATGATGAATCCCCTTGTGGCTCATTGGTATGAATATAATCACACTATTGAACAACTAAGATGCGTGGTATTGACACAGATCCCTCTAAACAGTAGTAAGGGGGGCGATGTCAGTACTCGTTTGTTAGCTATTGAACAACGATATATCTACACATGGGGAACAGTGGCGCCTGCGGGCCTTAATCAGGAAGTAGAATGGGTTTGAGGGAATGTCTCTTTAAATATAATAGGTGGGGCAGTGCATGATGGGAGGATTTAAATATGGCGTACTTACCTTCCCATTAGTTTCAGTGACACGGCAGTTGGCTCCCGTGCTGAGAAGTCTCATTCAGGCATGTAGCCGATTTGAATTGATTAAAGTAGGTGAATTTAGATGAAGAATGTATTGCAATTTAATGTGTATAAATTAAATATTTAGAATTTGGATTTGGTGGGGTGATAATAGGATTGTGTTGTTGTAGATGATGCGGTGGTTCCTCCTGACGAAGTGAGCGAAATGCGGTCCTGCATAGGGGAACCGACGTTTGTATAAGGAACAAGCTGACATCAAATGTGGGAGTGATAAACTCATTCCGTTCATCAAGTACCTGGGGATGATCGAAAGTTGTTTTACTCATATCGAGAGCTGTGTCAGAGACTATTACAACAACTTTACGGAGATAATTCTGGAATTGTGAAGTAGCAAGTACCCATGTGAAAAGTTGGGACAAGATATCTAAGAAGATATTAATAGTCTGATACTGTAGTAGAACGTAAAAACTCAGATAATTCTAAGTGAGAATAATATGAGCATTTGTATATATAAATATTATTAGTACATAAAATGAAATGCTACTAGACAGGTATTATGAATGAATGTGCAATGAGTGAATGAGTGAATATTATTGTTATTACTGTTTTTAAATATGATATGTGCTTAGTTTTGGAGCACATTTTTTCAATAAAGATACTTGTAACAATAGACTGGAGCGGGTTTGCTATTAATGTTCTGAATATGTGCCAGACACTGTCCTCCCTCAACACTAACAACGCGCCTAAATTTGCATTTCATTAGCGCCAAGCATTAGGGAGTTCCTTCGCTACGCTGTTGTGGTGGTATTTTTCCAGCACTGTTCAGTACAGCACCGGAGTTTTGAGCATTGGGCCTAATTGAGATATATTCACCACACCCGTTCTCCAACCCATGCACCACCTGGTTCCACCCCTACACAAAATTTCCTTAATGCTTGACTTAGCGCAAAGTAACCCTAAAAATATTTCAAAAGTGGATAGCACATTTGTGTGTTAGCTGTTACTGTGTGCTAAACTGGCACTTAACAGGCTAACACACCTTAGTAAAAGAACCCTTATGTGATATAAGGGTAAATTCTCAGAGGGGATGTGGGTAACAGTAGAAGTTACATAGGTGGATTGGCTCTGTATTTAGGACTAAAAAAATGAATGCAGATGCTCTATGCCTTAATTTAGAATCACTAAAAAATAATGTGTTCTTTTAAACGCTTAGCAACCCAGTCTTGAAACCCAAACTTGGCAGGTACTTTTACGTTTGAAAGTTAGGTTAGTTTTTGAGGGCTGAAAAGTACGTGTTTGCTTTTGTCCTTATATTAAAAATAATTTTGGCCAGAAGATGCTACATGGGCACATGCTTGATCTACATGTGTCAGACCTTTGGAAGATAGGAAGAATTACATGTTTCATGGCCTCCAGGTAGGTCTCTAATTGAATAAATCACTGGTGAGAGGTTTCATTGAGCTATCCTTCAGTTTCTGAGGCAACATTTTGTCACTGTAAGCCTTACCTTGTAAATTGCATTTAGACCATTGAAACTGTGTTTGTGGGAAGGTGCTGTAATTTGGTGAGAAAGGGAGAGAGAATTTACTTAAAGCCTCGTGGACAAATAAACAATGTCTGCTGCACTCACTAATACTTCCTTGTTTACTGTGTTAGAGATTACTGAAGAAACCTCAGTTGTGAATAGCTGTTCTTCACCTTTCCTGCTCCATTTACTGATCAATTAGTTCTACGAAATATCAAATCTGAACTCGTTTATTTTGATTGGAGGCACCAAAGTATCAAAAAATGCAATCTAGAAGGGGTGTAGTGGATTACCCTAATTATTTTCATTTTGAGATGATAAAGATCAAAATTATGGTTACTGATATTTTAGCATATTCATTTTAAGATTTTGTTGCTGGTGTTCAAAGTGTTGAGTAATGATGCACCATTGTCCATTGCTTCTAGTCTAAATATTCATCGACCAACACAAAGATAACATGGCAAACATTTGTATGATGTCCCCTCTCTCCACCAAGTTTCCTTGTGCGAAGATAGGCTCTCTCGTTTTTTTAAAAGCAGGACCAACGCTATGGAATGATATTCCATTACAGCTGAGACAAATGACATCCTTACGCTTATTTAGAAAATCATGGAAGAGCTACGTATTTTCATAAGCATTTGACCAAATTGAAGTTGTTCTATGGATGTATTTTGTGGCTAATTGATTTTAATCGCATTGTGGCCATAATGTTTGTTATTTATGTCTTGGTGGTGATAATTTTATGAATGTTGATTTATAACCCAATTAGAATGCTTATATTAGGATATACATTTGTCAAACCAATCAATCAATTCATCCATTTTTGGCCCCAATACAATGTATATCACAGAAGCTAAGGGGCCTTTTTACAGAGGCACGCTGAAAAATGGCCTGAAGTAGTGTAGAAGTGTGTTTTGGGGCATGCGCAGAATCATTTTTCAGCGTACCTGTAAAAAACGCCTTTTTTAATTGTTCCCAAAAATGGACGTGTGACAAAATGAAAATTGCTGCACATCCATTTTGGGTCTGAAACCTTACTGCCAGCCATTGACCTAGCGGTAAAGTCTCACGCGGTAACCGGGTGGTAATGACCTACGTGTGTCAAATGCTACTTAGCGAGTGTCCAATACACGTGTTCGAAAATAAGTTTTTGGATGTGCGTACCGGACTTGCGTCAAAAATGAAATTACCACAAGAGCCACATGGTAGCCAGGCGGTAACTCCATTTTGGCACGTGTTGGGCGTGCGTAGATGCTTACATGGCTTAGTAAAAGGGCCCCTAAGTTTAGGAGAATGCTATCATGAATCTACCTGGGGTGGAGCTTAGCATTTTAATGGTAAGATGAAAACATCTGACAATATATGTAAAAATGTTCATATCAAAACCCAAAAGCACGTGCATAGGAATCGCTTGTCATATACCAGGGTATACCACAGAGCTGCATGCAATCCCCCCCCACCCACCACACACCCACACAAAAACTGGTCCGCTAAGGAGCAATTTTCAAAATCATATGTATAGGTGCTAAGTTCATGGAAAAAGTACCTATAGAGATCTGCACCAATTGGTTTGGCAAACACAAAACTCGTAGGGGCAATTCTATAACTGGGCACCACGACTGAGATGCCCACTTTACAGTGGCTTTGAGTCTATTTTTATTTTTTATTATTTATTGTTATTAATTATATTTTACAGCTCAAACAGAGGTGATACAGAAATTTGTAATTAACTTAAACCAATTATCTCTACTAACATTAAGTTGAAATTTACTTAATTCCTTCAACCTTTATAATTAGGCAAAATAGGTCCAAGAGAGAGAAATAACAGTATACTGTAAAATAAATCAACACAGGAGATACTGCTGACCTATTTCTTCTTCCAAACTATCACACAGTGTACATTCTGTTAGTTAACATTCACATTCACTTCTTCTTTAGAAACCAGAACCTCTCCTAACTGCTTAGGATCAAAGAATTGAAACTGCTTAGTTTGAAATAACACTCGACATATACAAGGAAATTTAAGTACAAAATTGGCTCCTAAAGCAAAAGTCCTCTGACGCATAGCCAAAAAGGCCTTGCGCCTCTTCTGCGTTTCTCTAGATAAATCTGGATAAATTCTTATTTTCAGTGTGTTTTTTTCTAGCAAAACAGGTGCCAGTACTCAAATGCTAGGCCACCCTTCAGGAGTGGGGTGATCATTGAGGGACCCACCCCACAATAGCCAGGCCCCCTGCAACCAGTCACAGAATCTATGGCAAGGCAGAATTGGTTTGTAGAGCCTGAGCTCTATCATTAAAACTTGGGGACCATGGGTCAATTTTAGCACACAGCGGAAAAGGTGCCGGTACTCAGTACCCCCAAGTACCCCCTCAAAAAAAGCCCTGCTTATTTTAGATCCTAAGAACAGAGTCTAAATGCCTAAAGGAAAGTCTTACAACAGCATCTCGATCCATTTCCAAAGCAAAAGACACCAACCACAGCAGTAGATCTTTGAGTAACAACTTCCAATGATGATTCCAAAAAGCATGTCAAGTTCATACCATCTTCTATATTTGGTTGAGAATTGCTTTGAGTCTATTTTATACAGTATTCTGTAGACTAAGGGCTAGATTCTGTATATGGCACCTGAAAAATCCATGTGGAAAAAAATTATGTCTAGGTGCATTCTTTAAAGTATGCCTAGATTTTATGCAATGGACAAATTTCTGAGTGGTATACAGAATACACCGAGTGGCTCGCCACGTGACCAAATTTGGTCATGTCCATTTTGGCCACATTTTACTTGGTGTAAATCCTGATGCCTAACTGGGTGTATTCTATAATAATGTGCATAGATTTTAGAAACGCCCACGCCCCTTTTCAACTATGTGGCAGAATTTAGGTGCACCATGTTATAGAACACACTTAGCAAGTTGTGCGCATAAATCTCAATGCCAATTAGTGCTGATAATTGCCCGGTTGGTGTCAGCTACACAGCAGTGTCTGTGTTGTTGCTCAGGGGCTGTAGCGGGCACTGATTAATACAGGCTGTCTTTGATGCATCTTGCCTACAAGGAAACAGTAAGTTACATCAAGAGGCAGGATGCAGAAGAGATCCCTGGACTGGCCAGAGCAGGCAACCTGTCTTCTTAACTACAAAGTAAAAATATTCAAATCGTGACCATCACCTCAGGAATAGCACACACATTCCTTCCACTGCTAGACACCTTGTTTAAATCAGATGGGCGTTTGTTTGTGTGGTGATTCTACAGGATGTGAAGAATACTAGTCCTGAGCCTGCTTTCAAATAGGGCTAGACATTTTGTGAAATAACACAAACCCCTGCAAATAGACACCCAAAACCTATACTGAAAACGTACCACACCATAACAGCCCTAATCCACCTACAAAAAGACAATGCTATAAATATTACAGTGGGACATAGAGAAATGTTTCCCAGGTTGGTCCTGGAGTACCCCCTTGCCATTCAGGTTTTCAGGCTATCCACAATGAATCTGCATGAAAAACATTTGCATGTAATGGAGGCAGAATATACAAGTAAATGGCATGCATATTTATTGTGGTTAGCCTGAAAACCTGACTGGCAAGGGGGTACTCCAGGACCAACTTGGGAAACACAAAACTTATCACACCATAACAGCCCTAACCCACCTATGAACAGACAATGCTATATATATATTACACTGGGCTCTAGAGCACCAATTAACCTACTATTGGGAAACTGGAACAAGCTGCACTGTTACACATTCCTACACAGATGCTACATGCTAGCAGAATCCTTCACCTTAGGCACACATGCAGAACATGGAAAGACCCTCATCTATATAACATAAGAGTAGTCATACTGGGTCAGACCACCTATCCGAGTATCCTCTTTCCAACAGTGGCCAACCCAGGTCACAAGCACCTGGCAGAAACCCAAATTGTGACAATAGTCCAATCTAATACAGAATAGGGAACCAAAAACAAACAAACAAACAAACAAACAAACAAAAAACCCCAAACAAAAGAAATCACCACCACCACCAAAAATTGAAATAGAGAACCCCGTCCTCTCTGCCCAAGGAAGCCAGACTCTATAAATTGTGCAATATTGGTAAAAAAAAAAAAAAAAAAAGAAAAAGAAATGCATTTTCTCCTGTACTTTGCAAAATAAAAACACACAAAATTTACATTTTACAAAGCAGGTACATTTCAGTCCTTACAAAGTATTAAATAAAAATACTTTTTTCTACCTTTGTTGTCTGGGAATTTGGCTGGTCCCAGTCTTTTTTCCATGTTCCTTGAGTCAGCCTTACAAAATCTTTTCCAGGTTGGCCTTTCTATTTCTTCTCTCGCCTCTTGTCGTTTTCTTTTCCTTCTCTACATCTGTTTGGCACTGATTTTTTGTTTTACATCCCCACTATCAAATAGCTGTGTATAGAGCTGCCAAGTGATCCAGTTACAGAAGGGAGATTTTTCAACCAGTCCTAGTGTGAACTCACATCCCAAATTCATGTGGGATTTGCAGTCCCTGATTCTACCCATCAAAATCTGTGCTGCAGTTCGTCCAAAATGACTTAAGAAAATGCACTCAGACCCCTGCAGGGTTGTTAATTTGAAGGTATTGGAGATGCGCATTTTCAACTACTGTCATAT
Organism: Microcaecilia unicolor; assembly: GCF_901765095.1. Classification (NCBI taxonomy): domain Eukaryota; kingdom Metazoa; phylum Chordata; class Amphibia; order Gymnophiona; family Siphonopidae; genus Microcaecilia; species Microcaecilia unicolor. The sequence continues at coordinate 329,952,443 of NC_044033.1, read as the reverse complement.
TCCTAATATCAAATTGAAAATAAAACACCTTTTTCTATGGTTTTCTACTCTGTGTCCCTATCTCCTCTCCTTTCCAGTAGTGCCCTGTGTCCCTATCTCCTTCCCCCTCCTTTCCAGTAGTGCCCCTGTGTACCCATTTCTTCTTTCTCCAGCACTGCCTCTTTGTGTTTCAATGCCCCTACCCTCTCCAGTATTGACTCTGTGTCCTTCTCCATCCCTGTCCAGCATTTACTACATCCTTCTCTATCCCCATGCTAACCTTTTCCTCTGTCTCTTTCAGCGCTCCCCAGTGTTTCATTTGGAGGGGCTGGTTATAGGGACACTCTAGGACGTGTTATATTTGTGCAGAGATTTTTGTTCGCCTGGTCAAGGCCACTAAAACAGACATCATGTTATGAGAATCAGGTGCTCAACATTCAGAGTTTCTCTCTATTTATTTATTACATTAATACCCTACATTAAACATGAATTAGGTTGAAACAAAACAGAATAATCCATTTGTGTACCTAAAAGGTAAACTACAAAACAGATGAAAATGTGATTTCATGTGCCCCAATGAAAGGAGAGTTTAATTCTACCTCCATTTAATTTCAATATATTCTATCTTCCCATGGCAGATTACAACAACAACAACAACAACAAAAATCCTTTATCCTCCACCTTTTAAGACACTGTCCAGCTTATAATCGAACGAGAAAAACGCCCAAGTTCCGACCTAAATCGGGAGATGGACGTTTATCTCACAAAAACGAATAAAGCGGTATAATCGAAAGCCGATTTTTGGGCGTTTTCAACTGCACTCCGTCGCGGATGCGGACAAAGTTTATGGGGGCGTGTCAGAGGTGTGGCGAAGGCGGAACTGGGGCGTGGTTATCTGCCGAACAGAGATGGGCGCATTTCACAGATAATGGGACAAAAGTATGCGTTTTTAGCTAGAATTTAGGGCACTTTTCCTGGACCCTGTTTTTTCACGAATAAGGCCCCAAAAAGTGCCCTCAATGACCAGATGACCACTGGAGGGAATCGGGGATGACCTCCCCTGACTCCCCCAGTGGTCATAAACCCCCTCCCACCTCAAAAAATGATGTTTCACAACTTTTTATTTTGACCCTCAAATGTCATACCCACCTCCCTGGCAGCAGTATGTAGGTCCCTGGAGCAGTTGTTAGGGGGTGCAGTGGACTTCAGGCAGGTGGACCCAGGCCCATCCCCCCCCTACCTGTTACAATTGTGCTGCTTAATGCTTAGTCGTCCAACCCCCCCCCGAACCCACTGTACCTACATGTAGGTGCCCCCCTTCACTCCTTAGGGCTATAGTAATGGTGTAGACTTGTGGGCAGTGGGTTTTGAGGGGGATTTGGGGGGCTCTACACACAAGGGAAGGGTGCTATGCACCTGGGAGCTCTTTTACCTTTTGTTCTGTTTTTGTAAAAGTGCCCCCTAGGGTGCCTGGTTGGTGTCCTGGCATGTTAGGGGGACCAGTGCACTACGACTCCTGGCCCCTCCCACAAACAAATGCCTTGGATTTATTCGTTTTTGAGCTGGGCGATTTCATTGTCCATTATCGCTGAAAAGCAAAAACGCCCAGCTCACAACTTGGCGAATAAAACATGGACGTCTAATTTTTTCGAAAATACGCTTGGGTCCGCCCCTTCACGGACCCGTTCTCAGAGATAAACGCCCATGGAGATAGGCGTTTCTGTTAGATTATGCCCCTCTGTGTATCCTGCTAGATAGTGATGGCACAAGGGAAGCAAGTTTGGTCCAGTGAAGACTAACTCAAAATAACCTGTTCCTTAGCTGGGCCCATACCATGCCTCTGTGGCTATGTTCCACTAATGTTAAACGATTAACTGGATTTCTTGACCAGGGACACAAGCATACACTTATTTATTCAATACCACAATTCCTCATGTACAGCCACAAAACAACTTTTTAGGGTGGATAGTATTCCTTTTATTATCGACCAATAAAGAGTTTTTAGTTTTGACACAGTATAAGTCATCACAAGAACAAAATATAAGAAAACCAATGGACTGCATTAGGGATTTATAACCCAATTATGTTTAAGCAAAAGAGATCTGCATGAAACAAAATATTTATTTTTATGTTGACTTATAAAACCACTTGCCCCTGAAAAATGTTCAAATCAGAATAATCCATTTGTTTACCTAAAAGGTAAACTACAAAACAGATGAAAATGTGATTTCATGTGCCCCAATGAAAGGAGAGTTTAATTCTACTTCCATTTAATTTCAATGTATTCTATCTTCCCATGGCAGATTACAACAGTTAAGATGATGAACCCATCAGAAAACAGGATATCCTTGCTGAAATTTGGATATCTGTATTGCATAGAAACACTGTGAAGAAAAATCAAACTATAGAGTTTATAATTGCGGTTTCTACCAGCTACAATAATTTTTGAAGCTGTTTTTGTGATATTCAATTGTTACTACATCTATATTTCTCCTTCAGCTTTTAAGGCACTGCCTATCCAACTGAAACAACTTTAGCCTTGTTACAGACAGACGGACCAAGAATAAAGAACAACAACATGATACACAGCTGCTCATACATTTGGCTTGCTTTGTTTCGCGTGAACGGCAATGACGGCTGCGCGGGGGAGTGGAAACAAATCAACCAAACTGGCTTCCATGCTTACAGTGGACTAGATGGCTCACTTCCACTCCTGTCTATTAAGCTTTTTCTTCCTTCTCCACCCCCTACCCACCAATCGACCGACTTCCTTGGCCAGCTTTTTCTCCCTTCTCCACCCCCCACCTCCCTCTCTTCAGCCCGCTCTCTCCCGTCTGCATGGTTATTTTTACTTCCCTGAAGCCTTTTTCTTCCTGCACCGGTGATTCACAGTCAGCTGTTTGCCAGCGTCGGGGCCTCTCCTCAGGTGCGTCCCGCCTACTCTAAGCAACTTCCTGTTTTCCACAGAGGTGGGACGGGCCTGAGAAGAGGCCCTGACGCTGGCAAACAGCTGACACTATCAATCGCCACTGCCGGAGGGAGAAGACTTCGGGGCAGTAAAAACGAACACACACTGTGGACTTGAGAGCGGGCAGGAGAAAAGACTGGAGAACAGATGCAAGACTTGCGCGGGAGGAGGGAGAGAAAGATTTTGCATGTGACGCATAGACGCCATTTTTTCAAAATATCTGTTTAGGGGAGCGACCGCTCCTCCTGCGCCCCCCAGCTACACCACTGCTAGCTAGTTAACCAATTAAGTTAAACGCATTGTTATAGAATACGTTTTGGTGTCCGCATGGATTTTCAGGCGCCATATATAGAATTCGGGAGTAAATGTATAAACGTCAATGCATTTATGTGCTAAGCTATTTGCAGGCTAAGATTTTAGAATAGCCCGAAGCACATGGATGACATTTATATGTGGAACTATACACTTATATGTGTGGATAGCAGTATTCTATCTGGTCAATATTCAGCTAGCAGCAGTCAGCAATTTTTTAAATGTTAACCACAATGGTCAGAATTAGGCTTGGATATTCAATGCCAGGCCATGTCCGGGCACTGGCATTGGATATCAGGGGACATGTGCTGGCCGTCAGATCTTATATGGGTCCTGGCTGATATTCAGGCACTTAAATTTGAGTCTCAGATGCTGGCTGATATTCAGGCACTTATTTGAGTCTCAGATGAATATCAGCCAGGAGCCGTATAAAAGAATCAAATAATTAAAGCCCCTGACCATGTCCCCACCCCTACTTTCCGTAGGCCCCAAGGATATCCCTGGTGGTCTAGGGGGTCCTATGGGCAGGAGTGCCTACTTTCCTTTATAGAACAGTCTTTTACCAAGCGCCACCAGAATGTCTATTTCTAGTGAAGGAGTAGCCTAGTGATTAGAACATTGAGCTGAGAACCAGGGAATTGTGGGTTCAAATCTCACTGCTGCTTCTTGGGATCTTGGGCAAGTTTTTTAGCCCTGCATTGCCTCAGGTGCAAACTTACATCGTAAGCTCTCCAGGGACAGAGAAATACCTATGAGCTCATTTTCTAAAGAGAAGGACGCCCATCTTTCGGAAGATGGACGTTCTTCTCCCAGGGTTGTCTAAATCGGTATAATCGAAAGCCGATTTTGGACGTTCCCAACTGCACTCCATCGCAGGGATGGCCAAAGTTCAAGGGCACATATCGGAGGTGGGACTTGGGTGTGCCTAACACTAGGACGTCCTCGACCAATAATTGAAAGAAACAAGGATGTCCCTGACGAACACTTGAACGACTTTACCTGGTCGTGTTTTTCTTACGACCAAGGCACAAAAAGGTGCCCGAACTGACCAGATGACCACCGGAGAGAATCGGGGATCACCTCCCCTTACTCCCCCAGTGGTCACTAACCCCCTCCCACCCTCAAAAAACATCTTTAAAAATATTGATTGCCAGCCTCTATGCCAGCCTCAGATGTCATACTCAGGTCCATCACAGCAGTATGCAGGTCCCTTGAGCAGTTTTAGTGGGTGCAGTGCACTTCAGGCAGGTGGACCCAGGCCCATCCCCCCCACCTGCTACACTTGTCCAGCATTTCTCCTCTCTTCCCTCCCTACCTCCCACCTACCCATCCAACCTTACCCACTTTCTCTATTTCCTCACCTTCTCTCGGTCTAACATTGCCCCATCCCACCCTGCCCAGCCCAGTATTTCTCCTCGAACCTTCCTCCCTCTCCTGCTGCCTGCCTCTGAGAGTCCAAGCCCCAGGCAGTAATCAGACAGTACTAGGCCCGGCACCAGCGCTAACTTCAGCAGTGAGGTGCCTTTGCACCCACATGCTCAGGAAGACCCTGTTGGTTCCGCCCTCTCTGACACCTATGCGTCAGAGGGGCAGTACCAACAGGGCCTCAGGGAGCGGATAGGCTTGAAGGCTTCTAACTGCTGAAGTTAGTGCTGGTAATGGGCCTAGTACTATCTGATTACTGCCAGGGGCCCGGACTCTCGGAACCAGGCAGCGGGAGAGGGAAACTGGATCAGCCCTGTAGCGCCACCTGTAACGAGGAGCAGGCGAAAAAGGTGTTGGTACACTATACTGGCATGTAGCAGCTAAAAAAAAAAGCCCTGTTTACATATTACATACAGGTGCTTATTTTGTTCCTGGGGCAATGGAAGGTTTAGTGATTTGCCCAGAGTCACAAGGAGCTGCAGTGAGAATCATTAGAAAATCCGCTTAGCTGCATAAGACTTATATAATTCTAAGTTAAAAAATTTAGTCTGCTTTTATTTATTTTCCTGACCACTTTGCATGCCTTTCCTGCGCTGTTCCTAATAAAATTCATTTTTTTTTCGATTCCTGTTCTTTGATTAGCAGGAAGACATAACAGCTTGCCTGCCATCTGATTGCGGTTTTCTAGAGTATAGCTGACCTATGGTTGTAACTGATGCTTTCCTCCCTCCATTGATTTGTATAAACTAATCTGTAAAAAGTTTTAAGAGCTGGATGAAGAAAAGATGTGGAACAGACATGTTGGATTTGGTCCATGCTGTGGTGGGTAGTACCACTTTGGAAACAGCCCATCAGGCAAGTCATATAGAGCAGTTGAGAACTTTCCAGAGTGACTGCCCCAAGAGATCTGCGAGTTTTGGCCTGGCCCAATTAAGGCTTTATGAGTTTTGCTGCTTATATTGTCATGTTTTGCCCACATAACCAATCCATCAAACATTTTCTCTCATCCTGCATCTACTAGAGAAAACTTTCCAAATGAATCAGAACCTGCCAGCTTATTTGAAAGCTAGTATTTGGTTTAAACACATGTGTGGGGCTGATTCAGAGCCTCAATATAATGAAATAATGATGACATTTTCTGCAAGGATCGATTAGCCAGTTCTGAGCCCAAATGTCTTTCTAACTTAACAAGTAGCATTGGCATCTGCTACCTATTAATGGGGATGATGAGACCGTACATACAAATAAAAAGCAAACAGCAGCATTTGGTAGTTTTTAATTTGGTTTACGTAGCATTTGGGAAAAGACTGGACAGGGGCCATAATAAGCAATAAAGACAGGAAAAATGTTACACATTAGGGAAATTCTGGCTGAACATCAAATGCCGACTATTTCAAATCAGCTTTAAGTTCACCTGTATTTATTTATCACCTTTCCAGCCCAATGACTGCCCAAGGCAATCTAAACATTGAAAGAAACCGCTTGCTACTCAGAGAGTCTTGAGGCAGCTGTTCTGAGAGAGGACAAGTTATGAGCTATACACCACTCACATTCACTTTTTATTCTACTTGTTATGCTTTTGAGAGACGTTTCCCCCCCCCCCCCCCCCCCCCCCCCACCTCTCACAAAACGACCGATATTGAAATCATTCACAGGAATTCTTATTATTCCCCTGGGGTCTGGATCTGGATGAGATGAATAGCACCGTCAACATGAATTACTCATGAATGAAACTAGCTAGCTAGGAAAGCAGCAAACTTTTAAACATTCTCTCGGAGCATGGCAATCAGTTAAGTGTGCTTTTTATGTTCTCTCTCTTTTAACAACATTTGTGAAGCCAAATAAGAAGCGTTCAATTTTCATAGATCTTAAAAGGGATTACGAGAACTGTGTGTCTCCACAATGTTTTCTCAGAACCTGGAGTCCAAGCTTTGCGACTGTTTCCCTCCCAAGCTGTTTATCAGGATGGCTTGTAGCAGGTTCATAAAGAATCCTAAGATCTACTACTACTACTACTTGACACTTCTAAAGCGCTACTAGGGTTACGCAGCGCTGTACAATTTAACATAGAAGGACAGTCCCTGCTCAAAGGAGCTTACAATCTAAAGGACAAATGTACAGTCAGTCAAATAGGGGCAGTCTAGATTTCCTGAAAGGTATAAAGGTTAGGTGCCGAAAGCAACATTGAAGAGGTGGGCTTTGAGCAAGGATTTGAAGATGGGTAGGGAGGGGGCTTGGCGTAAGGGCTCAGGAAGTTGATTCCAAGCATCTCTCTCCTAGAAGGTCCTCCATACAGGGCCGGTCTTAGCAAGTGCGGGGCCCTATGCAGACCAATTTGGTGGGACCCCATCCTAGCCCCGCCCCACCGTAGCCCCGCCCCCACCCTAGCTCTACCCCATTGATAAGATTATTCCATTTTTAGAACATTTTTTTATTTATGAAATTTCAAATAAAGACAAATGAAGCTAAATTTGTATAAAAAAAACTGATTGAAATAATAAGCACAATGCTATCATGAAACCTCCCCTCCCCAGAAATTATTTAGTTCAAGTCCACTACAATTAGTAGTTCCAATTCTCATAACAAAGGAGAATAAAGGAAAAATATTAAGAAAAGATTCAGTACTTTCAAATTCCCCTATTACTCTGTAACCCATATATGCAATAAATTAAAAATGAAATGAAAAGATATATAATAAAATAAAGTGATGTGTGAAATATAATGTACAATATAAAAACATATAGACCACCAAGATATTAAAATTGTTTTAAAATATATACCACAGCTCTCTGACTCAAGAAGACTCCGACTCGGTCTGTCATCCATAATTGTCTGACAAAACACAGAAAAAAAATAAGTAAAAATAAAATAGTCACAATTAATACCTTATACACCAATATACCAGCCATACGGAAAATGCAGACCGTCAACAATATGAAGCTAGCAAGGGATCATAATATCACAATTCTCATGTAGAGCCACAAAACACCCTTTTAGAGGCAGTGTGTCATGATTTAGGCTCTACACCCTTTCTGATGTTTGGTGCCACCTTAGTAAGGCCAACACACAATCTCTCCACTGCAAAACACTATACACAAGCTTGTGCAAAAACACACTCATAACCTTAACAAACCATAAACAGCACTAATTCCAAGGACAGAATGAACTACAACCTTATGTGTGGCGTGGAAAGGCAACTGTAATTACACCGGGCTCTAAAACACCAGTGCACAACCTAGTGAAAAAAACAAACAAAAAGGGCTGCAAACTATACGCTAGCAGAATACTGCACCTTCCTTGATCACACCTGAAAAACACATGAAGGCAAAATACTGAACTGGAAAGTTACCTCAAGAAGTCAGACTCAGCATGCAGCAATACTACAAAAATTGAAACTTACATGAAAAATATCACAGATGCACATTTCCAAAAACTGACATATTCCAATTAATAAATCCTGAATAAAATAGTTTTTTCTACCTTTGTTGTCTGGTGACTTTGCTTTTCTGATCATGCTGGCTCAGTATCCGATTGTGCTGCTATCTGTTCTCTTAACTCCGTTTCCAGGGCTTCCTTTCCATTTATTTCTTTACTTTCCGCCTTTCTTCTTCATTTCTTGCCCTACATCCGTAAGTAAAAGCTGGGTCCTCTGCAAACTTGACTGTCCAGTGGATCCAGCTTCTGCCTATTTTCTATATCCATGTGCACTTTTTCTCCTCTCTTCCTTTTCCCTCACCTCATCTCCTTCCTCACTCTTCCCTCGCCTCCATCCATGTCCAGCATTTCTTCTCTCTCCTCCATCCACCCATGTCCAGCGACCCTCCTGTCCCCCCTGCCATCCATCTATGTCCAGCAACCCCCCTGTCCCCTCTGCTCTCCCCTGCCATCCACCTATGTCCAGAAACCCCCTCCCCTCCATCCACCCATGTCCAGCGACCCTCCTGTCCTCCCTGCCCTCCCCTGCCATCCACCTATGTCCAGAAACCCCCCTCCCCTGCCATCCACCCATGTCCAGCGACCCTCCTGTGCCCCCTGCCCTCCCCTGCCATCCACCTATATCCAGAAACCCCCCTCCCCTGCCATCCACCCATGTCCAACGACCCTCCTGTGCCCCCTGCCCTCCCCTGCCAACTGCCATCCACCTATGTCCAGTACCCCCTGTCCCCCCTGCCCTCCACCCATGTCGAGCAACGCGACTCTCCTCGTTCCCCTGCTCCCCCTCCCTCCAGCCACATGAGCCCCCCTCCTGTCTGAGCCCCCCTCTCCCTGACCCGCCAAATGACCCTCTTCTGCCACCCGACCCGCTGACACCTCACCTGACCCAGCATTTAAAAAAAATCTACAAGCGGCGGTGCCTCGCGTCTGAGTAAAAGAAGAAAAATCGCTTCGTCCATTGGCCGGCCTTCCCTCATGTCCCGCCCTTGCGGAAGTTACATCAGAGGGCGGGACATGAGGGAAGGCCGGCCAATGGACGAAGCGATTTTTCTTCTTTTACTCAGATACGAGGCACCGCCGCTTGTAGATTTTTTTAAAATGCTGGGTCAGGTGAGGTGCCGGCGGGTCGGGTGGCAGAAGAGGGTCGTTTGGTGGGTCGGGCAAGGGAGGCTCGGGCAAGGGGGGCTCAGACGGGAGGGGGGCTCAGGTGGCTGGAGGGAGGGGGAGCAGGGGAACGAGGACTGGAGAGTCGCGTTGCTGGACATGGAGGGCAGGCGAGCAGTGGCGGTGGTCGGAGAGGTGAGGTGGAGTTGAGACGCGCCGCACGGGGCCCCCTTAGGCGCGGGGCCCTATGCGGCCACCTCAGTCGCCTCTGCCTAAGACCGGCCCTGCCTTCATAGGCATTGACAGGTCAATGCTCAAAACTCCAGCGATGCACAGAACAGCGCGGTAAAAAAAGCTTCCTATCCTAATGCTCAAGGTTAATAGTATGCAAATCATCTGCACACTGTTAGCGCATTAGGAAGTTAAGGGGAAGGACTGTGTCTGGTGCATGCGTGTGCAGTAAGAAAAGCTATTGTGCTCATGCCCAGTCAAACAGGGGAGCACATGGCAAGGGGGAAGAGGCACCAATGCAGGACATGTATACCACCTTGCAAAGTTTTAGTTGTGTGGAATGTTTTCTCCAGTCTGACTCTAATATTTACCTTACAAACAAAGGAATATCACAAAGTAGGTACAGTAAAATAGAAACAGCTTAAGACAACACACAGTTTTGTGCTGTGACAAAGAAGTCAAGGCTTGTTATTGGTTAACTAGCATTTGTTGACTGTGAAACACAAATTTAAGAGAAAAGCCTTGTAATCAGCCGAGTCCCAGGATTCAGAAGGTACAAGAGACATGTTCAAATGTCTCCATATAACTGCTCGCTCGTAATGGGATCAATTTCATAACAGTGAACCTATGTTAAAGTTCCTATTTTTGCCTATTCAGACATCCTAACGCCAGCTCCGAGCCCTTGTTCCGTGCACTATTCTCTGAGCTTTGAGCATTGGAGGGAATAGGAAATGATGTAATTTACATATTTTTGACTACATTAGCATGCTATTTGCGCTGATCTGTGGCGAGTTCGTTGTTTCCCGCACTAGAACCTCTTATCATTGTGTGCTAGTTAATGCAGGCGCTAGTCCAGTGCTAATGGCCTCTAGCACCCATGTTTGCTTCTGAGTATCGGGGCATGAGTGAAATCTCTCAACAGCTGTTAAGTGCCACCATGGAATATAGTATCAAGGCTACAAGCTAAGGCTGGATTAGTGTTTTTATAAAGGGTCCTGTTTACTAAGGCACACTAGCGTTTTTAGCGCATGCTAAAAATTAACATGCGATAATGGGCAGATGATCGAAAGCCCTGCGCTGTTCCAAACAGCGCTCTAAAAATAGCTCTGGAGCAGCGCAGGGCTTTACCGCCGCTATTATCAGAGATAATAGCATGCAAATTTAAGCACGCTATTCACTCTGATCATAGAGTAAAAGTGGAGGAGGATTGTGGCTGAGCATGCTCTTGGGCACAATCCTCCCACACTTGTTTGACAGGTCTATATCCTCCTGCATTTGTTTGACAGGTCTAGGCTGTCAAAAGCCCAGACCTGTCAAACACAGGGGCTGGAGGTCCAAGGGACCACCAGACCCTCAAGCACCCCCACCACAAGTCAAGCAACACGGGGCTGGAGGTCTGGTAGACCTCCAGTCCCCCCCGATCCCCCCGACACAAGTTCATGGGGCTGCCGGTGGGTCACCATCCCCTCTAACCCCCCTGGTATCCCCTCCCATGAATGGAGTCCTGGTGGCCCAGTGGGCCTCGAGTCAATCCCCTTCCCACCCCACCCCTGGTGGTCTTAGCGGCTGGGTGCCGCCATTTTTGAGGCAACGCTGATGAATGAAGAGGGAGGCCATCTCCCTCCTCCACCAAAGGTAGGAGGTGCGGAAGGGCCACTAAGACCACTGGGGGTGGTGTTGAGTTGGGGTTCCTGCTCCTGTGGGGGGAGGGGGCATGGGTTGTTACATCGAGGGGAATAGGGGGCCTGCTAGCATGCAAATGCATGCTGGACAGGGCTCACCATTCCTCCCCAATGGTTTGCAAACCCTAACACCAGCTCTGAGCTGGCGTAGGGTTTGCTGCCGCCAGCGGGCCAATGTTTGGCGCATTGGTTGCTGATCATTAGGGAGCAATAGGTTTAGCATGCATTTGCATGCTACTTGTGCTAAGAGCCCTGTTTTGCATGCATTTGCATGCTAGTTGCATTCAGTGCCCGCGAGCGCGTTGTTTCACGCGCTCGGGGCTCTGATCATGGGGAGGTAGCAAACACAGGTGCTAGTATGGCGCTAACAGCCTCTAGTGCCTGCATTTGCTTCTGATCATCAGCCCATAAATGCTAGAGATGTCCATATATTCCTATGGGCATCTCTAGCGTTTACCACGCACTAATCATTATCGCGCGCTAAAAATGCTAGCACACCTCTAGCACGGCTTGGTAAACTGGGCCCAAAGAGTCTTAAATAAATAAGGCAGTTGACTTTGATGAGCTACAGCCTAAGCTTATGCACTCTTATCTAGAGTTTTTTTTTTTTTTTTTTAGGAGATAGATTACCTTGTGTTCTTGCTTTCACTATGTAGTCAACAGACACACTTTTATCTTAGAATTCAGATCACTAGACTTGCCAGGGTATGGTACAGACTGCTAAAAAGTTCAAGGTTTCTGCAGGCAATCGGCACACACCCACAGGAAACTCTACTGATTTACGGGTAGCTGCCTCCAGATTTCCACAGACATCTGGAACTTTTTAATGGTCTGCGCTGAACGTGCTGAAAGAATTTCACACTGTTGATAATTGCTTCATGAAATGCTTTCTTTGTAGGGTACATTACTAAAGTTCTGATAGAATTATTCTCTGGTGGCTAGATACGCCTTTGGCTCTATCCGCTGGCACGGTTTTGCTGTTTCCTTGCGTACAAAACTTTCTGGAGGTATTCTACCATTCTGTTTGTAAAAACAATTAAAGTACTGGGTGCTGTGTTGGACTTAAGTTGTCTTTTCAGTCCTATTTTTCTAAATTGATTAAAAAGTGTGTGTTTAAAAAAAAAAACATTTTGTGAATGATCCTTATTTGACAAAAATCATTTACCATACTTAAGCATACTCTACTGCTTAGTCAACTACATTATTGTAATGCTCTATTTCAGGGACTATAACAACAAGATATTTGGCGCTTGCAAATTGTTCAAAATATTGCCAGTAAGCTGGGTTTGAGAGAGATTTGGACAAGTTCCTGGAGGAAAAGTCCATAGTCTGCTATTGAGACAGACACGGGGAACCAACTGCCTGCCCTGGGATTTGTAGCATGGAATGTTGTCACAATTTGGGTTTCTGCTAGGTACTTGTGACCTGGATAGGCTACTGTTGGAAAAAGAATACTGGGCTAGATGGACCATTGGTCTGACCCAGTATGGCTACTCTTATGTTCTTGTGTAAGCTTATTATGGTATCTCCTAAGTTTCACCATGTCACTCCGCTTCTTATAGAGAAGCACTGGTTGCCGTTAGCCTATTGTATACCATTTGAAATACTTGGACTAACACACAAAGGGCCCTGTTTACAAAGGCATGTTAGCGTTTTTAGTGCATGCTAAAAATTAGTGTGCACTAACCATGTAGATGCCCATAATAATCTTGTGGGTGTTGTGACAAAGCTAGCACTCGGGGCCCCACAGAGAAGCAGCTAATCCCTGAACTACGATTCCCAGAAGCCCTTGCAAGCAGGAGCGAGGAGAGGGTAGCCCCAAAAGGGTGGAACGGATTTCCAACCCCAGCAGGGGGAGCAGTGGCTCAGTGCTAGGGGAGCCAGTTACTCCCTTCCCCACTAGAGGGAGAAGGAGGTGAAGCTCAGTCCCTTAGCTGCATCACCGGTATATAATTCCCTCCAGCTGTGAGAGGGGAATGGAGAGAGAGATTTCCGGGTGGCTCCTAGCCACCAGGAGGGAGAGGAAACTGATTGAGAGAGAAGCTGCCATGGAGTAGGAGGAGGATGGAAAGAGCCTACCACTGGAGCTTCCCTGGGGGGGGGGGGGGGGGGGGGGAGAGTAAGCTGCCATGGAGTGTGAGAATGTAAAGGTAGCCCTGTCCAGCACATGAAGGCAGTGTGAGAGGCCACAGGGTTCTGGTGCTGTGAGGTTGGAGGAAAGCTGCCAGCTCTGTTTGGTACCGGGTCATCCTGGGTGCTGTGAAGAGGACAGTGGTTTCCTTTGAAGAGACTTGTATGTGAAAGGGTTGAATTATTGGGATGTATAGAACAGCAGGCTGAACTTTGACTGAGCCCTTCTGAGGGAGAGGGGAGGTAGTGCAAAGGAAGGGGGCCTGAACTGTTAAGGAACTGAATGTTGGCTGGAGTTTTGAACCTGGCCTGAACCCTGTTTGTGAACTGCATTTCAATTTTGAGAGTGGAACTGAATTGAGAATAAAACACTTTGGTCTTAAGTCCATATGGCAGTCAGGTTCTTTGCTGGAAACCTGTGAACCTAACAGGGCTACTGGCCCCAACCCACAGCGGAGGAAGTGGGACCACTTTACATTGTCTATATGGTTAGCGCGTATTAATTTTTAGTGTGCGCTAAAAACATTAGCGCGTCTTTATAAACAGGGCCCAAGATCTATTATATTGGCAAACCTTCTTTTTTTCTGATTATATAATCCCTCATACTTCTGAATGATTTCTTAGATCCGGACAACAAAACCTCTTAGTGATACCTTCACTCCGATCTATTCAACTGGATACAATTTGTCAGGTAACTTTACAGTAATGGCCCCATCATTGTAGAATGATTTGCCAAGTTAATTGTGGTTGGAGATATCATTCCCAAAATTTAGAACAGGGCTAAAAATGTACTGGTTGATGTTCAAAATGATTTAACCGGGCAGGAGAGGCTCCTGCCTGCTTAAGTCATGCTCTGTGGGCTGGCCACTAATATTCAGCCGCACTGAGGGCCCCTTTTACCAAGCTGCAATTAAAGAGGGCCTGCAGTAGCATTCGCACATCTTTTTGACGCGTATTGAGGCCTCTTTTTACTACAGTGGGTAAAAAGGCTGGGTTTTTTAAAAAAAGGAAATGGCCCTGCACTAGTCTTAAGGATTGGTGTGTGGCTATTTCCAGGGGAGGGGAGGGGGAGCCCTTACCGCCACCTATTTAGGTGATGGTAAGGGCTCCTGTGATAACCAGGAAGTAACCAGGCATTGTCACACTGCTGGGTAAGCTCCGGTGCTACAAAAACGCAAAATATATTTGTAGCTCCAGAAATGGCGTGCGCTGGGGGTAGGAACTACTGTCGGGCTCCTGTGGTAACCCGGCGATAGTCCCGGTTTGGCATGTGACAAAGTAGCAGTAGTTCTACCGCCACTTTATAAAAGTGCCCTTTAACCAGGCAGTACTGCTGAATGTCAGCTCTGACCGGCCATTTTTGAAGTGGGCTGGAGAGGGGTGTTCTGAGGGTGCTGATGTTCATATAACTAAGTGACCAGATAGGACTGCACAAATAGCAATCCTAACTTTGGTCCTATCTATGTGGGTGCCAGCACTGAATAGATTCTGGGTACTGGCCTGAAATGTGCTGATCCCATACCCTCCTTCCCACCCCCTGGAACATGAAGAAAGCCCCTCTTTTGATCCCCAATCCCTGATCCCCCCCTTGCTCCCACCCCCCCCCCTCATGGAATATCAACAACTCCCCCCCATGATCTTTCCGGGCCTCCTGCCCAATCTCTGCTGGTCTACTGAGCAGTGGCTCATCTATGGGGGGGCCTGGGCCTCCCCCTAAATTGTCTCTGGGGCCCTCAGTTTGGTTGGTAGGGGACCCCAACCCCCACCAGCTGGTGTTTGTCCCGCGCTGGTCTCACTGCATTGCCTACCCTGCTTTTCTCAGTCGTGCTGTGCACACGTTGTTTAGTGAAACTGAGTGTGCGTGACACTTTGCGCATGCTCAGTTTCATTAAAATGAGTGTGCATGGCGTGACTGAGAATTGGACAGGCAATGCGAGACCAGCGTGGAACAAACACTTCAGCTGGCGGGGGTTGGGGACCCCCGCCAGCCAAGGTACCTTCGTGCAGCGGCTGCAGGGGGCAGCGGCAGCGGGAGGTGGAAGTGGCAGTGGGGAGGCAGGCCAAAATGTACCCACCCACTTTGGGCTCTGGCCACCCTTCCCATCAAGGTCTGGCTATGCCCCTGCTAGTGGGGAACAGGCAGAAGCAATGGCCACTCGCTCCTGTCCATTGCTGCTACCTCTTCAAAATGGTTGCCATGACCTCTAGCAGCAGCTTCGCAATTTTACCATAATATTTCCTCAGATTACTCTGGAATCTATCCTCTTTCACCTTCATGCTATGTCCCCTCATTTCTGAGCTTCCTTTCAATTGAGACTTGCCTCCTGTGCATTTGTGCCACAGAGGTCTTTAAATTTTTCTATCATATCTCCTCTGCAGTCTATGCCTTTAATGGTAACCAATGTGTGGCATGAAAAATGCATACCTGTATGTAACTTGTCTTGGAAAAAGTTGTGAGCTAAATAATAAAATCCATTAATTATAAATAAATCACCCCTAACAGCCCACAAGACCAGTTTTGCTGCCATGTTCTCTAGAACCTGGATCAGTACTGAGGGGAAGCTAGATTAAGCAAAACGCAAGAGTGGATTTTTTTGTGCTGGCAGTGAATTTACAGCAGATAAGTGTAACAACAATAAGGGAAAATATACAGTGTATACCTGTATGTATTTTTCCTTGCTGTTCCTAATAGTGCATCAGTGTCTATATCTAATTGGTGACTGGCAGCCTTCTTTTCTGTCAGCTAGTAAGAGTGAATTGTTAGTGGCTTTGTGTTTTATGTATATATTTAGCCATCTGCACATCTAGGGTCTCTAGACTGCACTTTGACCTGCTGTTTTTCCTGTGTGCTTCCTGCGCGTGTTCTAGTGCAGGAGGCAGTCAGACCTTCTGCCACCAGATCCTGCCAGAGTATTAGAGCAGTTTCGGGGAGTTTCTGGAAGGGAATCTGGAAGCAGGGGAGGAGTTGGACCTTCTGAAGGGGTGTTGCTAGTGGCAGTAGTATACTCCCCTGAAGAAGATTTAAACTGAGTTTGCCACCAAAATCTGTCTTTGGAACCTCTCCCGCCACTAACCATACCTTTGAGAGAGAGAGAGAGAGAGAGAGAGAGAGAGAGAGAGAGTGTGTGTGTGTGTGTCTATACCCAACTGGTTAGGCACTTGCAAAAAGCAAGGATTCAGAGACTGGAGCAGGTGACGGATCCGAAGAGGTTGATGGCTTGTTATAGTCTTTGTCTCAAGGGGAAGGAGCAAGGACAGTCTCAGGATGCTTAGCTATACCACCCAGGCAGCCAGTGCACCAGTTTTATGGGACCCTACATCCATGGCAGAGTGGAGGAAAATTAAAGAAAGAAACATTTTTAATTGTACCAGGCTACAGCGGCTAAGATATTATATTTAAATTGTAGGACCATTAACTGAACTGTAATTACCAACTGACTGAATATCATCAGCCTATCCTGTGTAGCCTTGTTTTGTAAGCAGTGTGAGCAGGAGGAAAGGATATCCAAGTGTATGTATATAAGTTGGTGTTCAAATTACTTTTCACTGTTCCTGTGCTTCATCAATTGATAGTAAAGTTCCAGTTTTTAAATTACTTCATGGCGTGGTCTGGATTCTTGTGTGGACAGAAAGTCTGATGCCTTGCTTGCCCAGCCCTCCAGCCTAAAGGTTGGCCCCAGCCCTGGTCCCATCAAATAAATAACTTATGTTCCTTCTTCCACCTTCCGGGCTATATGTCTAGATGTTTGCCTAAAACAGAAGTGTCTGAGCTATCAAAAACACAGGCAAACAAGTATCTGGAGAAACAAATGTGTGAACAAAGAACTGTAGATAAGTGCTAAATAGGACAGAGAAAGGCAGCACCTGAAAACATGCTGAAAGTGACTATGAAAAGTAAACCTTGTTAAATCCTTCTCTGTTGGTGGGTAAGTGCTGCCCATAGAGAAACAGCAATTGTTGAAACAACTGATGTTGTATAAAGCAAACATAAACAAAAAAAAGCAACACTGGGCCTTCAGGAAAGAGATAACAGCCGTCCTTTATTATAAAAAGACCCGACACGGGCTGTGTTTCGGCACACACGCGCCTGCCTTAGGGGTCAGAGTATATCTTCACAGTGTATAGGCAGGGACATTCAAGCGGTCTGTATAAAATGCCAGCAACCGCTGGACATACACTCAGTCAAGCCAGACGCTATCTGTTACGAAAACCGCCAGACCGCTTGAATATCCCTGCCTATACACTGTGAAGATATACTGACCCCTGAGGCAGGCGCGTGTGCGCCGAAACACAGCCTGTGTCGGGTCTTTTTATAATAAAGGACGGCTGTTATCTCTTTCCTTAAGGCCCAGTGTTGCTTTTTTTTGTTTTGTTTGTGTTGTATGCTTGTATGCTGTAACACCCTCTCTTTTATGACTGTATAAAGCAAACACACCATGGCTGGCAAAATTAATACCTTCAATAAAATGAAATTAATGAGCACTAACCAAAATAAGGGTTCCATTTACTAAGGTGCACTAGCGTTTTTAGCACACGCTAACACTAGAGACACCCATTGGAATATATGGGTATTTTCTAGCGTTAGTGCATGTTAATTTTCAGAGCGCGCTAGAACCGCTAGCGCGCCTAAAGGGCATCTTAGTAAACAGGGCGCCAAATAATAAAAAATCTGGATCTATATTAAAAAACCACTCTGGAAACATAAATCAGTGTATGCGAGCTGCATCTTAAAAAAAGCAATAATTGATGTATGCAAACTGCATTTTTATGAAAGCAGTGATTGATGTATGTGAGCTGCTTGTTTATTGAAACAATGAGTCTCAAAAAGGAAAAGCCTTAAAATGCTTAAAAAACAATGGCAGGCACATCATAATTATTGTGAAAATAAACACTAAACAGAGGTTATAACAAGCAGTTGAAATGTTGAAGCTCAGTCATACGTAGGGTTAAAATGTCTGGCAAGATAAATTAGTCAGAATATAGCTATGATTTATGTTTACAATTGGCTGTGGAGGACACAAAATAACTATAAAAGTCCTTTTTGAAATGATGGACTGACAAATTATTATATATTACATACCTTCTAAAGTGTAGCTCAAAAGCAATGCCAGTGTCTTGACAAATCAACGAGGGAAATTGGAGCGCCTGCACTTTGAAAGTGCTCAGAAGTAGCAGAGCCTTATTCTGAATGTTGGCACGGCCGTGTAAAAAATTATTATTGCCAAAGAAATGTGAATAAAACTACTAAGAAAATATTTGTGAATAGTAACATAGTTCGTGACGGCAGAAAAAGACCTGTATGGTCCATCTAGTCTGCCCAACAAGATAAACTCATATGCGCTACTTTATATGTATACCTGACCTTGATTTGTATCTACCATTTTCAGGGCACAGACCGTAGAAGTCTGCCCAGTACTAGTCCAGCCTCCCAACCACTGGTGCTGCCACCCAATCTCCACTAAGCTTCTGAGATTAACATCACCTATGTGTTGGTCCAAAATAGTGGATAATAATTCAACAAAGAGGAAAAATTATATATACATAAAGAGAAAACCAAGATTTAAAAAGGCAAGAAAAATGAAATCACACCATTCGAGCAATCAATTATAAAAAAAAATAAAAAATTAGGTAAGCCTAGATATATGAAGACTAAAAAAGAGGCTACTATCCTTCATGAGAGGAGCAAGGAAAAGGAAGGGCATAATAGGGGAAAGGAGAGGAGGTGGAAGATGTGGGAGGGGGGAAAGAAGGGGGAAAGGAAAAAGGGGGAAGGGGATTTGAGAAGGGGGTAGTGAGAAAGGAAGAAAGAAGGTAGAAAGAGAAAAAAAAACAAAAAACAGGGGGAAGTCAGGAAAAGTGGTGTAAAAAAGAAATAAAAGAGGAAAGAAAAGGAAAAAAATGAAGGAGGTAAAGATGAAGGAGGGGGAAAGGGAAAGGAAAAGAAAACAGGAAAAAAGGGGAGAAAAGAAGGAGAAAATGTAAAAAAGAAAAAAAGGAAAAAGGAGAAAAAGAGGGGAAGATAGAGAAAAGGATGCGTGAAAGGGAAGATAAAAAGGAAAAGGGGGCATGGCATGGAGTAGGAGGGGAATAAAGGGGAAAAGAAGGGGAGAGAGAGGATGAAAGGGGAATGAAGAAAAGAACTGAAAAAACATCTGTAAGAAGAAAGAAGGGGAAGATGTAGTGAGCATGTATCTATCTATGTACATATATCTAAAGGAGAACACCTATCTAAAAATCATGGCAACTGATGTATTAAAAAGCATATAAAACCAGAATCAACATTGCAGAAAGGATCGTAAGTCTATTTCAAGGTTGAGACCATGTGGTGTCACTGAATTAAATTGATAGATTAATGTCTTTTTCCACGCGTGTTAGGATTAAATCAATATCTTCTCTCCAACTAGATTTAGCAACTTTAAAGACAAGAAACTTAAAATCCCTAAGGGGCCCTTTTACTAAAAGGTTGCCACGTGGCAACCCAGAACTACTGCCATCCCAATGCGAGTGCCAGTGGTAGTTCCGCTCCCAGCATGCACCATTTCCGGCGCTGCCTGGTTACCGCCACATTAGAGTGGGAGCCCTTACTGCCACCTCAATGGTGCAGAGTCTTCTTTTACCACAGCTTAGTAAAAGGGCCCCTAATTGAATGGCCTGCTTCATTCCAATGAGTTACTAATGGTGTTGTTGTTAAATTATGGCTAATAAAGCTGTAATGTTCAATGATATGTGTTTTGACCATCCTTTTGATTTTACCTGGACAAGGGCATTAAGGGGGCCCTTTTACTAAGCCGCATAGGCACCTATGCACACCCAACGAGCACCAATTCAGAGTTACTGCCCTGCTACCACGTGGCCCATGCGGTAATTTCATTTTTTGCGTGCGCCCACTATGCGCCTCAGAAAATATATTTTATTTTATGGCACGCAGCGAAAAACGGGTGGTAACTCCGACTTGATGCATGTAGGCGATTACCACATGGTTATAGCATGAGACCTTACCGTTAAGTTATTGACTGGTAGTAAGGTCTCAGACCTAAAATGGACGTGTGCCAATTTTTATTTTGCCGCATGTCCATTTTCAGCAAAAAGTTTTTAAAAGGCATTTTTTGCAGGCACACTGAAAAATGGATCAGCATGCACTCAAAACCCGCGCCTACACTACCACAGGGCATTTTTCAGTGCACCTTGGTACATAAGTATTGCCATACTGGGACAGACCAAAGGTCCATCAAGCCCAGCATCCTGTTTCCAACAATGGCCAATCCAGTTCACAAATACCTGGCAAGATCCCAAAAAAGTACAAAACATTTTATGCTGCTTATCCTAGAAATAAGCATTGGATTTTTCCCCAAGTCCATTTTAATAATGGTCTATAGATTTTTCCTTTAGGAAGCCATCTAAATCTTTTTTAAACCCCGCTAAGCTAATAGCCTTTACCACATTCTCTAGTAACAAATTCCAGAGTTTAATTACACGCTGAGTGAAGAAATATTTTCTCCGATTTGTTTTAAATTTACTACTTTGTAGCTTCATTGAATTCCCCCTAGCCCTAGTATTTTTGGAAAGAGTAAGCAGACGCTTCACGTCTACCCTTTCCAGTCCACTCATTATTTTATAGACCTCTATCATATCTCCTCTCAGCCTTGAATGATGTAGATAACACGTGTTGTATTACAATTAGACTTGTGGTTCAGTTTGAAAAACATTTGTCTATGGGGATCTGTAAATGTGGAAGTGACCATAGAGTGCCGATAGACACTGCATCTACCATTCTGTGTGTGTCCTTCATGTTCCTCATAGCTAGATCCTGATTATATGCCTGGTAGTGCTGAAGGTACTAATTTCTCTTTAAAAATTTTCTCCCTAGAGTATGCAATCACTAGTTTCTTATTTCTAAAGCCTTGGTGACCCTCTAAAATGTTCCCATGTCTACGAATCACCCACTGTATGTTACATGCAAGGTGAGAATAGCGCAAAGTGCATACAATATCTGGTGTTAGCCTATTGGTCTGAACCATTAATAATTCTTCCCTGTTTCTGGATCTGGCTCTGCACAGACCTCTTCGATATACAAACAGCCATTAACAAGCAAATGCTAGCTTGAAGTTAAGCCACAAGGAAAGCTGGCCTGGAGGGGCCAAGAAAGGTTCTGCAGAGAATGTTAAGCATTGTTCTGAAGAGATTAAAGTGTTGAAACAGAAAATTGCAAAGATACAGTATCAGCTCAACACTAAGTTTGTTGGGGTGCAGGAGCACCAGGAGAAATTGTCAGAACAGGACAAAGAGAGATGTTTATGGCAAGGCCAGCTGGCAGGGGGAAATATGTCACTGACTTAGAAGTATCCAGGAAAGATACTTTAAAGGAGTTGAAGAATCTGACTGCGCACCTCAGGAAAGTCTCCAGCAGAAACTACTCTGGTGAAATAAAGATCCCGAAGGAAAGGATGGTAGGAGAAAGAAGATGGAATTGGCTAGCTGGATCAGCGGTTCCACAAAAGGAACAAACCCTAGCTTTAGAGAAGCAGCTTAAGCATGCCCTGTTGGGGCTGAAGGAGGCAGGCTATGATGGGAAAAGCCTGGCCAATACCAAGGAGGGTGATTTATCCAACATTCCAGAGTTGTGGAAGGATTTGATTCAAGAATTTAGTGCTGCCACTGAGAGGGTGATGAAGAGCACCACAGTGGAATTATCAAGGAGTGACTGCCCACTGTGTTTTGTAGTTCACTTTTAAGCTGCATCTAGGAACCAGGGTGCGTGTACACTGGACAAAGATGAGAAGGAGTCCATGTCTAGGGACTATGGAAGTAGTTCCTAGCCGGAGGAATGTGAAGTCTCCTGAGGAAGTAGCCTGAAAGAAGGTACTGGAGAAGGAATGGGGTACAAGGATGAGGAAATGGGAACTCATCCACCAGCCCTACAGAGAAACTAACAAATACAGTCCCCACATCAGGGACACAGTAACATCAGAGGAAAAAGTCAACTGACCCATCAAGGCTTTTCTCTTGTGAACATGGACAGTGTCTTGAGTAAGGGAGGTGAGGTCACTCGAAGGTGGAAGCCTAAAGTCAGGAGTAGAGTGCTGTGGATATGGAAGGTGTCAAGACGGGGATTCCTCAAAGGGAAGCGGGGCTGTCCAACAGGATCCTGGAGGCTTAAATTCTTCTTCATATTCCAAGCAATAGATTTGTCAAAGATGAGGGGATCCTGTAGTGAAGCCTGGTCACTCATGAGGACTTGGTTGTGGAGGCTGTTGGAGACCCTGGAGGAAAGAGTATCAGCCTACTGCAGAGGAGAAAACTTCAAGTGATGAAGATTGATCCAGAGTTGGAATGGAGAAGGCAGGCACCTGTGTTGGAAGATATGCGGTCTTCTGGAGATGATAATATTGTAGTTCACTATATCACGTTCCCCTCCCCTCTTTCTCTCCCTCCTCCCTCCGCGTGTCACTCTCTTCTCTATCTATGTACCCTCATTTTAGCATTGTAAACTGCATATATGGTCCTCCCGATTTGTGGTATATCAAGTTATAAATAAACTTTTTTTCTTGGATTGGGTGGGGTTTATTTTGAATTGGAGGAGTTGGAGGGAGGGGATGATCCAAGCAGGGAGGCTTTCTTGTTGGTTTGGGAGGGCAGAGGATCTGCAATATGAGCTTTTTTAATGCACCTCATTTGACAGGCCCTTTTATTCAGGTCCTGACTAATATTCAGGATAGGCTTGGCTAGGCAAAATTAGGACTGCTTTATGTGTAGTCCTATTTGCCTGGTCTGCCTAACCAATTCCTGGCTGAAAATCAGCTAGTACCTGGACAACTCCCTACTATGCCCTGACTCCACCCCCTGGACCTCCCACACAATAGCAGGTTTGAGTGTAACAGGATATTCAGCGGCACTGTCTGGGTAAGAGCTGCTGAATATTCCCTTGAGGCTTGCTCAACATCAGTTAAAGAGCAAGAGAGTCTCTTACCCACTTAACTGGTTTTTGATTATTGACCCATATGTGCATTATTTTATGATCACATCCAAAAAGCTTCTCTAAAAACACCTTCTCCAAATTAATCCTGTGGGAATTATGCACAACTGAGCAGTGTAGAATTTGAACTGAGTTCCTCATGCCCAGGGCTACCGAGAGACAAAGCCAGGCCCGAAACAAACACCCCCCAGTGTGGGCCCCCCCCCCCCCAGGCCTGCTTACTTACTTAATACTTAAGGGAGTATTTTAAATGCTCCCTCGGCCTGTCTCCTACGCCTGTGTGTCGGGACTCAAGTTAACTCTGTTCTGCCGCCACAAATACTTCTTCCTGCTGCATCTCCTCCCGGCTATGCAGAAACAGGAAGTACTTCACACAGGAGGCGGGACGAGGCAGGAAAATGGACCTGTGGCCTGCAGATCAGAGTTAATGTGATAACCTGGCACTGCAGCACATAGGAGCAGGAAACCTACCAACCTTGACGGCGCTGGGCAGGTCCCCCTTGGAGGCTGGGCACAGAGGAATCTTGCCCCCCCTGTCCTCCCCTCTCGGCAGCCCTGCCCATGCCCACAGAATATGCAGAATTCTGCACTTGCCATGGGCAGCAGCAGTTCTCCTCTCTTCTCTTCCCCTCCCCTTCCCCTGTGGAACTTATGCAACAAGAAGAGAGGAAGTGAACCACTGTGCATCAGGTCACTTCCTTTTCCTGTGCTGGTTTAGACCTGACTGTTTACATAAACTGTGGGGGGTCCTATAGCCATAGAAGGTGTAAATTTCTGCACCTACATTTAGGCACACCGATGGTTTATGCTTGTGTTCTTACAGAATAAGTATACTGCCTGCTAAAATATGGCACCCTGTTGTAGAATTGCCTCCTTTATTCCTTAGGCACTATTGTGTTGGCTTTGAAAATGTGATAATTTATTTCTGTTTATGTGTTTCCTATTTATAACCCATGTTTTGCCTTCACATTCAAAATGCCCAAAAATGGAGTTTCATTTGAACTATATTTCAATTGGAATTTCAGGTTATTATCTCTAGCATTTAGCCACACGTAGGGTGAGGCTGGTGAGGTACTGATAGGGCTTGAATTTGGGACAGCCACAAGAGGAGCACTGAAGTCCTAACTACTGGTCAGCCTAATGATGCACAGAAAGTCTGAAAGGCATGAGAAGGAACTATGAACAGATACCAGGATCACACCCTAGAAAGCCATGACAGGCTAGGAACAAGGATGTGTTTATCTAGAGGTCAAAAGTTATTTAGGCAAATTGTTCCTTATGTTCCTGTGAACTGTATGACAACCTTTTTGCATACATTTGAGAGGTCAAAGGAGAGCAGAGTGCTCCTGAGGGGGAAGAACAAGACCCAAAACAAGATGAACCTCCCATATCTGCCAAGGATATTGTAGAGGTAGAGGAAAATGAGGAGGAGCAGAAGGAGAAGGAAATTGCAGCCTGCCATGCAAACTCAGGGGGGGGGGGGGGAGTTATCAACGTGGGCTACAGTTAAGATGTGTTATTTTACTGTTAACCCCAGTTATTAGTAACTAGGTCTCACCACATAAAATGGAACCTGTGCTAAAATAGCATGAGTTAGCAGCTGGAGAGGTCTGGCAGTCTGTACATTCTTCCTCTGCCTCTTCCTCTACAGACATCAAGAGTCTGTCCAAGAATCTTTTTGGTGGGGAACCTAGCCCCGCTTCTTGGGTAGTCACAAAGCCTTGGGTCTCAATTGTAGGGTGACTCAATCCAGGGGCAATTTACTAGCCTGTTGACTTATAAGTACATATAAGTACATAAGTATTGCCATACTGGGACAGACCAAAGGTCCATCAAGCCCATCATTCTGTTTCCAACAGTGGCCAATCCAGGTTACAAGTACCTGGCAAGATTCCAAAACAGTACAATACATTTTATGCTGCTTGTCCTAGAAATAAGCAGTGGATTTTTCCTGTCCATTTAAATAATGACTTTTTGCCTTTTCTTTTAGGAAGCTATCCAAACCATTTTAAAACCCCGCTAAGTTAACTGCTTTTACTACATTCTCTGGCAACAAATTCCAGAGTTTAATTACACGTTGAGTGAAGAAATATTTTCTGTGATTCATTTTAATTTACTACTTTGTAGCTTCCTTGCATTCCCCCTAGTCCTAGTATTTTTGGAAAGAGTAAACAAGTGATTCACGTCTACCCGTTCCACTCCACTTATTATTTTATAGACTTCTATCATATCTCCCCTCAGCTGAAGAGCACTAGCTGCTTTAGCCTTTCCTCCTGGTTCTTCCCCATCTAAAACTACGTTCAGTAGATAATGCTGAAGTAAATCTGCATAGAGGGCTATTCTTTAAATGGTACTCTGAGTTGCGTGCTGTGTATAGAATAGCACCAGGATCCACACTCAATTTTGGGCATAAGGATTTACACCAACTGAAACCTGGTGTAAATCTTGGCACCTCTCTGTGGTTACAATCAAAGCAGTTTACATATTATATACAGGTATTTATTTTGTCCCTGGGGCAATGGAGGGTTAAATGACTTGCTCAGAGTCCCAAGGAGTTGCAGTGCGAATCAAACCAAGTTCCCCATGGTCTCAGGCTACAGCATTAATCATTTGGCTACTCCTCCACTCCAGATATGTTTTCTGGATATCTTTAAGCATATCTTCAGCCACACTCTCTGTATATGGACGATCTGCATCTGTAAATGAAAATGAATAATTTATCTGCTTAAGTGTGGAGACTTATTTATACAATCCTACTTAAAGTACTACTACCGTGTTTCCCCGAAAATAAGACACTGTCTTATATTAATTTTTGCTCCCAAAAATGCTCTAGGTCTTATTTTCAGGGGCTGTCTTATTTTTTGAGGAAACATCGGGGTTGGATAGGGGTTGGCCCGCCTGCCCTCCGTCGTTCCTGGAACTAACTTTAAATGCCTCCTTTCACCTTCGCAGCAAGCAGCAGCAGGGCAGGCCACTCCTTCCTTCCGTGTCCCGCCCTCGCCTGACGTAACGTCCGCGAGGGCAGGGCATGGAAGGAAGGAGAGGTCTGCCCTGCTGCTGCTTGCTGCGAAGGTGAAAGGAGGCGTTTAAGGTTAGTTCCGGGAGTGACGGAGGGTGGGTGGAGGGGGGGCCCGGCGAACTCGGGTGGGGGGGGGGGGGGGGGCCTTGTCCGGCTCTCGGTGGCCCTGCTTTCAAACAAAAATTTGCTAGGTCTTACTTTCGGGGGAGGCCTTATATCTACCAATTCAGGAAAACCTCTACTAGGTCTTATTTTCGGGGGATGTCTTACTTTCGGGGAAACAGGGTACTAATCATTTCTATAGCGCTACTAGATGTACACAGTACTGTACACATTATATGCAGGTACTTTCTCTGTCCCTAGAGGGTTCACAGTTTAGGTTTTTGTGCTATCGCTGCTATTCATTTATCTTTATACACCTCCAATTCCTCCCTCTTCTATCCAAAGAACATGTGGCTGAACATTGATCCCAAAGTTTTAAGCCCTCATGATTTCTGTGGCTAATCATATAAATTATTTTGAATATTGACTTGATCGTTTTCACTAGGTATAAGGCGATAGATATATTATTAGGCAACATTTAAAATTCTGCAAATTGGTCAGTGTGTTTTGGTAGCATCAACGAAGAGCCCAAATGTTACAAGCAGTCATGCTGCATGGCTCAACAAGTGAAATGACTCCCTTGTTCATGACCTTCAACATATGAGAGCTGACGAAATGTTTTTGGCTTGAACTCAGGTAGAGCAACAGGATGACTCTTCTAGTGCTGAGCTCATGGAGGCTTCCTTATAAGTCATTAATGCTTGCCAAGGACATAATGTAAAAGAGGGGAACAACAGTATTGCATTTATATTACAGAAAGGTTATTGCGTGATCTTTGAGTAGAAAGGAGTGCCTTCTTCTGTATTATGTGAATGCCCTGATTAAAGAAATGCTGTGATGTTAATGAAATGCACCAGAAAAAAACAGTAGCTGGTAAATGTATAAGTTCACTATAGGCACCGTTTCATTCAAAATCCGTTTGGGGCAGCGGCTGCTCCCCTTGCATCCCACCTAGCTACGCCTCTGGTTGAAAATCTCTGCTTTAGAGAATACTAGTGTAACAGGTATATGCACGCATTTGTTGTTAGGTGTGAACATTTCCACCCAGATTTCACCAATGTGTACACCCATTTGTCAAATATGTGCTATATAAAATATGCAGATTTTTATAGAATGCAACTCAGGCATAATTATGACATTTATGGCATATGTGCACACATACATGTCTATATGCCTTTATTCTAATCATTTACGTGCATAATCAGTGCAGAAATGTTAGCACCCACTTAAGCTCCTTTGAGCAGGGACTGTCCTTCTTTGTTAAACTGTACAGCGCTGCGTAACCCTAGTAGCGCTCTAGAAATGTTAAGTAGTAATAGTAGTAGAATTAACCCACATATGGACAGTGGTGGGCTGAAAATCCATCTAACCATTCTGGCAACCTGGATACTTTTTTGGAAGCAAAATGGAGTGATAGCTTTTTCATCTCAATCTGGCACAACCTTTGTCCTAAAATAGGGAAGAGAATAATTTGTTGGCCAGACTGGTATCAAGCAGACCTTTGGTCTCTTATTCATATATTTGATGGGCACTTGCTCAGGAAATAGATTGGGGGAGGGGCGCTGCTGAGCGTCGAGAATAATGGCAGCTTAGATACCAAGCTCCCACTGACTCCTAGCAATTAAGGCATCCATCCACATCGCTTTTGCCCACTGTACATCAAAATTTTATTTGGAATATTATCAATTAACATGGCAACTGGTAAAGCAGGGAAACGGCATAGAACTGAGCCAACATCTCCTAAAAAAGATTTGAATGGCAAGGCAGATGACTTGGCCTCATCAGCCATGTTGGAGGAATTAAGATCTATAAAAGATATCATATTTGATGCTAAAGAAGATATCCGCAAAATTAAAACGGACATATCAACGATTAAATCAGAGATGTCTCAATTTAAAACCCGCATTGAGTCCTTAGAGGATGAACAAAATATGGTGGTATAATGGCAAGCTAAACACATCACAAACCTGGCAAAAGAACTTGAGGATAGTAATAATCATTCACAGAGGAGCAATATCAGGCTCTTGGGCATCTTAGAGAACAAGGAAGCTTCCAATATTGTCAAATACCTGGAAGATTTGATCCCCAAATTGCTTGATCTCCATTTCCACCGTGCCTTTGAAATAGAGCGCGCTTATCGAGTACCATTGCAGACAAGCCTTTGTGACAACATCCATGGCCCATCATTCTTCACATGCTTTGCTACAACCAAGTGGTTGATATAATACAATATGCACGATTATGGGCCCCGGTACAGATGGCAGGTAATACCATTCAATTTCTCCCAGACCTGAACAAAAACACCACAAAGGTAAGAAAGCAATTTCTGAGTTTCCACCCAAAACTAAAGGAACTCAATTCAAGGTTCAGGTTGTTCTACCCAGCGCAAATGCGGGTAACCTTAAACAACTGAACACAAGATTTTACTGATCCCAATGCGCTGGCAACACACCTTGAGGACACTTCTCTGAGCACTATCAAACTGGTATGACTTTGGCAGTACAACATTTAACTTTTAAGTTACCCTTGTGGAATTGTTTTGATAGGAATGATTTAATTGATTTCTTTTCCATAATATTATCTGTATCTGTATATATCAAGTGTGTCCTCCTGATTGTTAACTGAGGGGTCCATTTACTAAGGCATGCACCTGGAAAAAAGGGATTTTTGTATTGTGCCAGAAAATGGACATGCGGTAAAACGAAAACCAGGGCGTGTCCATTTTCGGCCTGAGACCTTAACACCACCCATTGACTTAGCGGTAAGGTCTCACAAGCTAACCGGGTGGTAAGTGTCCAGCATACGCCAACTGCTGATTACCGCTGGGTAAGTGCCCCGCGGTAGAAAATAGAAAATATTTTCTACCGCATGTTTTGGGTCCGTGCCATAAATTGAATTACCACCCGGGGCATGCGTTAGCCAGGTGGTAATGCCAATTTGACATGCATTAGATAGGCACCTACGCGCCTTAGTAAAAGGGCCCTTGAGATTTTAAATATAGAAGTCCTTTCAATCCTTCTATTGTTATCAGTAATATGCATTATTTCTCTATATCTGTTTATATTCTTAACAAGTTAGTACTATCCTCAA
The DNA here is from genome assembly GCF_901765095.1 of Microcaecilia unicolor. Lineage (NCBI taxonomy): Eukaryota > Metazoa > Chordata > Amphibia > Gymnophiona > Siphonopidae > Microcaecilia > Microcaecilia unicolor. Next base: position 329,922,993 of record NC_044033.1, on the reverse strand, counting down.
GATGTAAGCATAGTTATTGAAGCTACAGTTCAAGGATTTATAATTGATGCTTTATTTTAATAACCCTATTCTGTTTTACTTGTTCAACTGTGAGTCAGTGGTTGTATAGTTGTGATCTTGCTGCACCATATGCCTGGAATAGACTTCCTGAGCCGGTACGTCAAGCTCCATCTCTGGCCGTCTTCAAATCTAAGCTAAAAGCCCACCTTTTTGATGCTGCTTTTAACTCCTAACCCTTATTCACTTTGTTCAGAACCCTTATTTTATCATCCTCACTTTAATATTCCCTTATCTCTTGTTTGTTCTGTCTGTCTGTCCTAATTAGATTGTAAGCTCTGTCGAGCAGGGACTGTCTCTTCAAGTTCAAGTGTACAGCGCTGCGTATGTTTAGTAGCGCTTTAGAAATGATAAGTAGTAGTAGTAGTGATCACCTACCTCAATATCCCACTGTTTTGTTTTTCTTGGCCATTGTGCGATGTTTATTAGCACGATGATCTGTTTTTCTACACATGAGTGTCATTGGTTTATTTTCTCATATTCCATTTCATACTTACTGGGTACTGCTATCATTTTGACTAATGTAGTTTCCCGCAGCACTACAAATGATCCTCCACACACCACCAAGGATACTAAGGTCCTTCCAAGGACTTTCACTAACCACACCCTCTCCAAAAGATATTACACGATGTGATACCCGCAAGTGAGCCTTCTCCGGAGTACTACTAGTACTACTTATCAGCCCCCACGCTCTGGAATGCACTGCCTGAAAGCCTGTGCTTAACACAAGACTATCTCTACTTCAGGAAGCAGGTGAAAGCTTGGCTTTTCAACCAGACCTTTACTTGAAGAAGTAACTAACTCATTAGTCTCACTCACACACACACACACAAGGAGTACTCAGGCTGCATATACTGCAGCAGGACATGTTTATCTACACCTACCCTAGCTAAGATAACATTTAATCATTTCTCTGGCCTCAAGTGCAACTTTCTTTACATCAATCACTATACTTTCTAACTCTTCTTACTTTCTTACCCTTCTATATGTTACATCTTTGCTTTACCCTTCGCTATCACATATAATGTTCTATTACGTATTATGTTGACATTGTAAATAGTATAATATACCATGCCATACTTTGTATTGTTTTTGAATATTTTTACTGCTTTAATTGTCTATTGCTCATGCTTGATCTATTCTTACTGTACACTGCCTTGAGTGAATTCCTTGAAAAAGGTGGTAAATAAATCCTAATAAATAAAATTTCATCTCCCATGTAACTCATGAGTCTGCAAGTCACCTCCTTTAATGTAAAGGGATTTAATAACCCCATAAAGATTTTTTAAAAATCCTTACCCACTTGTCCAAAGACTCACCAGATGGTATTTTCTATCAAGAAACTCATCTATCACAGCTAGAATCGGTCAAATTACATATTTTTCACCAGCAATTGGTAATAAAAATGGCGTAGCCACATTAATTAGGAAAAGACCTGACATAACCATCATTTCTCAGGCTGCTGACACTATAGGAAAGTGGATTAAAGTAAATATTGAGATAAATGGCTCTCCAATCACTTTAATTAATATTTATGCACCTAACACGGACAGTCCTGGTTTCTTTCTACAGTTAGCTGATATATTTGCACAAGAGGGCAATTCTCAATGTATATTAGGTGGTGATTTTAATTTGGTCCTTAACCCCACCATGGACAGGAAATCATCTTTTCCTTTTAGAAATACCAAATCTGCTTTGTCACTCTCTTATCAGCCATCCATCTCTCACACACCCAGCTCTCCCTGTTTCTGACCTAACCCACCCCACCGTCTTCCTGTGTGACTGTCATTGGAATGCTTTTGTGTTTCACTTATATATTCTGATATTTGTCAACATTTGCTCATTTCTGATCTGAAGAAGGGTTACCTTCAAAAGTTAATAAAAAATATATTTAGTCCTATAAAAAGATATTATCTTCTTTTCTCTGTTTTGTTTTATTTCTATTTATTACCTATAGAAATCAAACAAAATAAAACATGGATAAGACGATACCTTTTTTATTGGACATAACTTAATACATTTCTTGATTAGCTTTCAAAGGTTGCCCTTCTTCGTCAGATCGGAAATAAGCAAATGTGCTAGCTGACAGTGTATATAAGTGAAAACATTCAAGCATTACTATGACAGTCTGACAGGGTGGGAGGATGGGGGTGGGTCGGAGGTATGCATGGGGACATCAAAGCATATCATTGATATTCTAACAGGATGGGTGTGGGTAGGTGAGGGGAGGGTGATCAACAGAGACATACAGCTTTATGGTTTATAATGGGCTAGGAACCCCAGATCCTTGTTAAGTCCTTTCTGTTGGGTGTTAAAATATTCAATCATTCTGCCTTCAAAGGTCTTACGTTCTTGTATGGTTTTAAAGTTACCTTTCAGTATTCTCACTGTGAAATCACTGGTACAGTGTCCTGGTTCTGTGAAGTGCTGTCCCACCGGGGTGGGGACCCTACTGGCTGTATTGTTCATGTGATGTCTATGTAAATTGAATCTTGTCTTAAGCATCTGGCCTGTTTCTCCAATATAGCATCCTTCATTACATTTTTTACACTGACTGATATATACCACATTGGAAGATGAGCAAGTGAAAGATCCCTTTATGTTGAATATCTTTCCTTTGTGGGTAACTGTGGGGTCCTGTGAAATATTTTGGCATAGTTTGCAACTGGATAAATTACAGGGACGTGTGCCCTTCTGTTCCTTTTCAGTCTGTGATGGAAGTTTACTTCTGATTAGCTTGTGTTTTAAGTTGGGTGGTTATCGGAAGGCCAGTACTGGTGGGGATGGGAATATCTCTTTCAGTAATTCATCCTCCTGGAGTATAGGTTATAGATCTCTTATGATTTTCCTCAGTTTTTCCAGCTCTGGATTGTATGTCACTACAAGGGGAATTCTGTCTGTGGATTTTTTCTCCTTGTACTGTAGCAGATTCTCCCTGGGTGTATTGAGGGAGGAGGCAATATTCTTGGAGATTATTTTGGGGTTGTAGCCTGTAGCCTGTAGCCTTTCTGTTTGAAGGCTGCAGTCAGGCTTTTAAGGTGTCTGTCTCTGTCCCCTGGGTCAGAGCAGATACGGTGGTATCTTGTGGCTTGGCTGTAAATAATGGATCTTTTTGTATGTGAAGGATGGAAGCTGGAGTTGTGGAGGTAGCTGCATCTGTCTGTGGGTTTCTTGTATATAGATGTTTGTATACAGCCATCACTGATTGAGACCGTGGTGTCCAAAAAATTGACTTTTTCTGGGGAGTAGTCAATTTTGAATCTGATTGTAGGATGGTATGTATTGAAGGCAGAATAAAATTGTTTCAGAGTTTCTTCACCCTCCGTCCAAATCATAAAAATGTCATTGATGTACCGGTAGTATTTTAGAGGTTTGGTCTGGTGTGTATTCAGAAATGTCTCTTCCAGCTCAGCCATAAAAAGGTTGGCATATTGGGGTGCTGTCCTGGTGCCCATCGCAGTGCCCATTATTTGCAGATAGATATCATTGTTAAAGCGGAAGTAGTTGTGAGTTAAAATGAATTTGATTAATTTTGTAATAGTTTCTGGTGAGTATTGATGGTCCAGTGTGGATTTTTTTAGGAGTCTTCCACATGCAGCTATGCCATCCGCATGTGGAATGTTGCTGTATAGTGATTCTACATCCATCGTGACCAGAAGGGTGTTAGGTGGTAGTTGCTTGATATTTTTCAATTTATTCAGAAAGTCTGTGGTGTCTTGTATGAAGCTGTTAGTTTTGTGTACGAGGGGTTTCAGAATTCCCTCTATGAATCCAGATATTTCTTCCGTGAGTATGCCAATACCTGATAAGATTGATCTGCCAGGGTTTCCCGGTTTGTGGATCTTGGGTAGCATGTAGAATGTGCCCACAGCAGGCTGGTTTGGTATGAGTTTCTTCAAGTGAGGTTGCGCTTGTGTAGGAAATGTTTTGATAAGGTCTTTCAGCTGTTTTGTGTAATCCTGTGTGGGGTCCTCAGTTAGTTTCCTGTAGTATTTATTGTCTGAGAGCTGTCTGTGCCCCTCTTCAATGTATTTTTGTATGTCCATAATTACCACTGCGCCTCCTTTGTCTGCGGGTTTGATGATAATGCGTTCGTTAGTTTGTAGGGTTCTTATGGCCACTCTTTCTGGTGGGGTAAGATTGTACAGGATTCTCTTTTGTTTGTTGGAAAGTTGGGATTTCACCCTATGTCTGAAACTTTCTATGTAATTATCCAGCTTGTAGTTTTGTCCCTCCTGTGGGGTGAAATAAGTGTTCTTTTGTTTAAGACTGTATTCCGGTCTGTTTGATATCCCTTTATTATAGAAATGTGTTTTAAGGCGCATTTTTCTAAAGAATTCTTCTAGGTCTGAGTATAGTTGGATCTCATCTAGTTCCCTGGATGGGCAGAATGAGAGCCCTTTGGATAGCACCGAGACCTCATGCTGTGATAATTGATGGTTCGAGAGGTTTATTATCCCCATTTGGTTTGCATCTGTAAAGGTGTGATCAGTATTCCCTGGTTTGTTTGGGCTCTGATTTTCACATGCCTCAGATGTGTATCCAAGTGTCTCCAAGGTGTCTGGGGATGTTGGTTCTGCCGAGTTGTAGCTATTCAAGTATAAGCAGTTTCTCTCTCTTTGATTTTGAAGAAGAGAATATAGCTTTATTTCCTTTTTGCGGATAGCAATGTATTGTTTTTCTCCTTGGATGTTATGTAGGTCCTCTTTAAGTTGGTTAAACAGGCCAGATGCTTAAGACAAGATTCAATTTACATAGACATCACATGAACAATACAGCCAGTAGGGCCCCCACCCCGGTGGGACAGCACTTCACAGAACCAGGACACTGTACCAGTGATTTCACAGTGAGAATACTGAAAAGTAACTTTAAAACCATACAAGAACTTAAGACCTTTGAAGTCAGAATGATTGAATATTTTAACACCCAACAGAAAGGACTTAACAAGGACCTGGGGTTCCTAGCCCATTATAAACCATAAAGCTGTATGTCTCTGTTGATCACCCTCCCCTCACCTACCCACACCCATCCTGTTAGAATATCAATGATATGCTTTGATGTCCCCATGCATACTTCCTACCCACCCCCCTCCTCCCGCCCTGTCAGACTGTCATAGTAATGCTTGAATGTTTTCACTTATATACACTGTCAGCTAGCACATTTGCTTATTTCCGATCTGACGAAGAAGGGCAACCTTCGAAAGCTAATCAAGAAATGTATTAAGTTATGTCCAATAAAAAAGGTATCATCTTATCCATGTTTTATTTTGTTTGATTTCTATTGATAACCTTAAGAGTGGACTAACATGGCTACCACACTCCTCTACTATTTATTACCTGAAATAGAAAAATCTGGGTTTTTATGATCATGGTAAAAATGATCTTAGTGCATGAGAATGACCTGGGCAAAGGTGCACAAGACCTTTTATTATCACAGCTTAGTAAAAGGACACCTTAATTTTTTCTCCTGTGTCGTAAATACTGCACAATGTTTGCAAAGAGTGCACACTATGTAGCTTATTTCGAAAGGGAAGGATTCCCATCTTCCGACACAAATCGGGAGATGGGCGTCCTTCTCCTGAGGTCGCCCAAATTGGCATAATCGAAAGCTGATTTTTTGCGTCCTCAACTGCTTTCCGTCGTGGGGACGACCAAAGTTCATGGGGGCGTGTCGGCAGTGTACCGAAGGCGGGACAGGGGCATGGTTAAGAGATGGGCGTCCTCGGCTGATAATGGAAAAAAAGAAGGGCATCCCTCATGAGCATTTGGTCGACTTTACTTGGTCCCTTTTTTTTCACGACCAAGCCTCGAAAAGGTGCCCGAACTGACCAGATGACCACCGGAGGGAATGGGGGGATGACCTCCTCTTTCTCCCCCAGTGGTCACCAACCCCCTCCCACCCAAAAAAAAATTAAAAAACATTTTTTCCAGCCTCTATGCCAGCGTCAAATGTCATACCCAGCTCCATCACAGCAGTATGCAGGTCCCTGGAGCAGTTTTTAGTGGGTGCAGTGCACTTCAGGCAGGCGGACCCAGGCCCATCCCCCCCACCTGTTACACTTGTGGTGGTAAATGTGAGCCCTCCAACCCTCCCCCCCGAAACCCACTGTACCCACATGTAGGCGCCCCTCTTCATCCCTAAGGGCTATGGTAGTGGTTTACAGTTGTGGGAAGTGGGTTTTAGGGGGGTTTGGGGGGCTCAGCACCCAAGGTAAGGGAGCTATGCACCCTGTGAAGTCCACTGCAGTGCCCCCTAGGGTGCCTGGTTGGTGTCCTGGCATGTGTGGAGGACCAGTTCACTACGAATGCTGGCTCCTCCCATTATCAAAGGGCTTGCATTTGGTCATTTTTGAGATGGGCATCCTCAGTTTCCAATATGGCCGAAAACTGGGGACGACCATCTCTAAGGTCGACCTAAATGTTGAGATTTGGGCGTCCCCGACTGTATTATCGAAATGAAAGATGGACGCCCATCTTGTTTTGATAATACAGGTTTCCCCGCCCCTTTGCCGGAACGTCCTTAGAGATGGACGCCTTTAGAGATGGTCGATTATGCCCCTCCACAAGTGCATTTCTGTGTAAAGAGTGTGCACTGCATTATTCCCCAGGAGTATGCTGTTTCAGCCAATCATATACCCTATTTGTGCCTAGTGCACATTCTTTCCAACAAGAATGCACTATTTGTGATATTGCCCCAAAATGAAAAACAAAATCCCATAAACCACACAGGAAGCTAAACAAAATGAAAATATTTTGGCAGCCCACCCTACTAACCACAGCACAAGTCTTTGTTATTAGCTCCGCATATAGGTCAGCATTCAATCAAAGGCACTGGTCTTTTTGTTTGTTTTGGCGTTATTCATGCCAAGGAATGAAGCTGTTTAGATTCAGAGTTCTATCTCTGCAGTCACAGTCCATGGGTAGACAGACATCTGCCTGAAGAACACTGAGAGCAGTTTTATCTTCAGGGCTGTCTATTTTTCATCTTGAAATTTTATCCTACCTGCACCATATCTCCTTGCATTCATCGATATCAAGCTAAAGAGATTTTTGTTGCTGTTCAAATGATAACAAGATGCAAAAAATAAAATAAAATACATGTTTAATTGCATGATGTAGCCTTACCATAGTACAATATAGGAGTAGTTATCAACACAAGCTACCGATAAGATGTATTATTTTACCACTAACTTATCCAATGAGACCTAGGGATCCTTTTACTAAGGTGCGCTGAAAAATGGCCCGCAGTAGTGCAGGCACGGGTTTTGGGCGCATGCAGAATCATTTTTCAACGCATCTGTGAAAAAGGCCTTTTTAAAATTTTTGCCGAAATTGGACGTGTGGCAAAATGAAAATCCTGTGGCCACTTTGTTAATCGACTATACATATAGGAATAGATTTTATATATAGCGCTTGAAAAATTGGCACTGAAAATATTTCCACATGTGTATTCTGTAACCTCACCTAGATTTAGGCATGGTTCATAGACTATGTCTAACGACTGTGCCTGCACCTAACTCTAGGTGCAGAACAGGTGTATTCTATAACCATGCATGTAGATTTTTGGAACACCCAGGGTCCACCCATTCCACACCCATGGCCACACCCCCTTTTTGGCAGCACACATTACAATTTACGCGTACCACTTTACAGAATATGCCTAGCAAGTTGTGCACGTAAATTCTAATTAATGACAATTAGTATCAATAATTGTTAAGTGGCAATTATCGGCGCTGATTGGCTAAGTAATTAAATTGCGTGCGCAAATCCAGAATATGACCAAATTTGTGCACGCAATTTCAGTAGTGCTATATAGAATCCAGGGAATAGAGCTAGATTGTATATATGGCCAGTGCCAGGCAGACTTCTATGATCTGTGCCCTGAAAATGGCAAGGACAAATCAAGATTAAAAATTATTGAAGTTTTGCATGAATTCTGACTTGAAGCTACAGATTCAAGACGTAATTAAGATGGTGTTTTATAAACTGCAGTTAGTCCAGAAACTTAAGACCTTCTTCACTGAGAATAATTTCTGTATGATAATCCAAATTTTGGTACAGTAACATACATGGAGGGGCATTTTTGAAAGATTTGGATTTGGACGTCTTTGTAAAACGTCCAAATACAGAGGTGGGGAAAACCGTATTTTTGAAAAAAGATGGACGTCCATCTTTCGTTTCGAAAATACTGTCAAAGACATCCAAATCCAAGGATGTCCTTAAATTTGGACGTCCCTAGATTTGGACATCTTTGACTTTTGGCCATTTTCGAACAAAATGACATCCAAATGGAAGACATCCATGACAGAGGAGGAGTGGCTTAATGGTTAGTGCAGAGGGCTTTGATCCTGGCAACATGGGTTCAATTCCCACTGCTGCTCCTTGAGACTTTGGGCAAGTCAAATACTGAAAGGGCATTTTTTGATATGACATCTAAGTCTGAATTAGTAAAACATCCAAAATCAGAACAGGAAATGTCATTTTCTACAAAAAATGTCTGTCTTTTCCTTTTGAAAGTGCTGTTTGGAAAAATGTTTTGTGGTTTGGGGGAGGAAGGGGAAGTAATCCCCGAGTCCCTCCAGTAGTCATCTGCTCATTTGGGGCATCTCTTGCTTGGAGTACAGAAGTAGCCTAGTGGTTAGTGCAGCAGACCTTGCTCCTGGGGAAGTGAGCTCAATTCCCACTGCAGCTATTTGTTATAAAAGCAGATCTAGCTCAAAACATCTAAGTTTTAGTCTTGGACATCTTTGTTTTGTTCCATTATCGTTGAAAGACGTCCATGTCTTAGGAACACCCAAGTCCCACCTTGAGCACACCCCTGGCATGCCCCTTCGAGACAGCAGTTGGAGACGTCCAAAATCGTATTTCAATTATACCGATTTGGACGTCCCTGGGAGATAGACATCCATGTTTCGATTTCTGTCGAAAGATGGACGTCCATCTCTTTCGAAAATGAGCCTGATAGTAACATACATAGTAAATGATGGCAGATAAAGACCTGTACGGTCCATCCAGTCTGCCCAACAAGATAAACTCATTTACATGGTATGTGATACTTTATATGTATACCCGAGTTTGATTTGTCCTTGCCTTTCTCAGGGCACAGACCGTAGACGTCTGCCCAGCACTGTTCTTGTACAGTGTGGGCTGTTACAGTAATTGACTGTATCTTGGTCTTCTAGCTCCATCTTTATGTGCTCTCCAGAGTGCCCAAAAGTCTGTAGCCTGAAAATTATTGGGAATTGGTCAATTTGAACACATTTCTCCTTTGTTATGCACATTGCATTGGCTACTTGTCATCAGGAGAATTAGATTTAAGATTTTACTGCTTCTGTTTGAGGAAAAGTCCATAGTCTGCTATTGAGATAGACATGGGGAAAGCCACCACTTGTCCCTAGGATCGGTAGCATGAATCTTACTATTATTTGGGATTCTAGGTTGGCCACTGTTGGAATTAGGATAATGGGCTAGATAGACCATCGGTCTGACTCAGTATGGCTAGTCTTAAGCTTTGTCTATTGAAGTGCCCCTAAGTATCTGCGTGGCTTTAGAAATCCATCATCCCCCCAAACCCTTGCATTCTGATGGAAAGAGTTTGCTTGATGTTCCATCTGTTAAACATTATCATCTAGCAGAAATTTGTGAGTGTGCATTTTTTTTATTGCCACTCCTGTTCTGTGGAATTTGTTACCAGCTGAATTATGTACTTATACTTAGGTTCTTCTTTCAGGAAACAATTAAAAGCAAATTCATATCAGCAGGCTTATGATAATATGAGAAGAGTAGTAGAAGTTCACATAGCTGCAGCTGATGATGAATCCTTGAACTTGCATAAGGTAAACATATGTATTTGAGCAGTGTAATCATTGCTGTTTTTATATGTTTTATTTTGCAATTGAATGTGTTTTGTTGAGAGAATTTATTGTTTTGTTTTTATTAATATTGTGTAGAAAATGCTGTATGTGTTTTATTACAGTATGTGCTATGAGATATGAATTTAATCATAATTTTTATGTATGTTATTTTTGCACCCGCCTCGATTTGAAGATAGAGCAGGTTCTAATTTTTTTAAATAACTAAAAGTACACAAGGAATGGGCTACCATATTCCCAACTACATTTATGTGACAGGCTTGCATAATTAAAGAAAATGGGAATTTAAAGGCCCTGAATGTCTTTCTGTCTTTATAAAGATTTTTTTGTGATAACAAATTCATAATATATACCTTTATAACTCATATCTCCAAAGCTTATGATGGGTGCTTTGTTGTTAAGTAGCTGTCATAGAAAAAGATGGACACAGGCCTGCTGTTTCAAAGAGGTACGACTTTACAAATCACCATTAAAGCCTTGGATATTCGTTTTATAGATTTTCTACATTTCTTCCCCATGAATCTTAGCAAACGTCTACATAGGAGCCAATGTCTCAAAATGATTGGGGGTATTAAGCCAAAAGGATATTACCCCTCACTGGACACAGTTATAAGAACATAAGCCTTGACAGTAGCCAACAGTAGCCATGCCAAGTACATGACAATATACCAAAAGTGTAAAACAGATTTTATGCGGCTTACCCTAGAAAAAGGTTGTGGATTTTCCCATGTCCATCTTAATAATGGCTTAGGGACTTTTAGGAAATTCCAAAACCTTTATTTTAAACCCTACTAGTCAAGGAGTTTGTTCAGTATTGAAGGTGCTCAAGAACCCACAGCACCCTTACAGCTGGCTCCTATGAGCTTACACATGCCATGGTTTTTCCAGGCTGTAAGGGGGGTATTTTCTAGTTTTTACTACTTGGAAAATCAAAATTTTGTGGGCTGTATGCCAGATGTTAAGCATTATGGTGTTGGGAACATGCTGCCTGAAGAAAAAGAAGAATTATTATAATAGTGCATGGACAACATAAAACATTTGATTTACAAAACAAATTGGTTTGTTATTGCCAACAGGATGCGGCCAATTTACAATAGGCTTGCCTCCTCTATAGAGCTGAAATCATGAAAATGATAAAGATGTGCCTTTAGAACAGGGTGTTGTAATGAATTGATTAGAACTTTTCCAGTATAAAATTCTTGCTTCTGTGTGTATGACTATGTTGCAGACAGATTATTATTGTTTATTTGATTCTTTCTATACTGCCCTTTTATAAAATAGGACAGAGTACAGACTAAAGCAAAGTTTGAAAGGAAGTGCAAATTTTTTCTCTGAGTAAGGTGATAGTAATAGAATTGAGAGAGAGAGAGAGAGAGAGAGAGAGAGAGAGAGAGAGAGAGAAGAAGAGGGTTGGGGAGAGAAGGGAAAAGAAGAAGGGGAGGGGTTTGGGCTGTTCTGCTGGAGCCATGGCTATCTTTAAATTACTTCTCTAGGGAAGGCTAGTGAGAAGAAATGGGTTTTTAGAGCTGATTTAAATTTGGAATAAGAGAGCTTGTTATGTAAAGAAGGAGGTAAAGCATTTCAGTGAGAGGGAGAAAGGTAGAAAAATGCACTTTGATGTGTGAAAAATAGGATGATACAAAGGTGGTGTTCCATTGCAGAGCGAAAGGTCTTGGAAGGCATGTAAGGGGAGATAGTGGAAATCAGGTACAGTGGTAATTCTTTGTGGGTGGGGGTTAGTATTTTGTGTTTAACTCTGAAGGGAATTGGAAACCAATGATACTTTAAAGAGTGGTGTCACGTGGAGTTGCATGAGCAACTATAGTTTCTTGAGGAGAGAAGAATGAAGGCCCATCTAGATGGAATTACAATAATCTAGGCAGGTGGTTACTAGTGTATGTAGAAGGGTAGCACAAGCAGGTTCATCAAGATAGTGGAATACAGATTGTATTAGATGCAATGAATTAAAGCAAGAATGGGATACAGCCAAAACTTGTGCTTGAACAGAAAGTTGATAATCTAGGTGAAATCCTAGGTAATGGAATGAGTCCACAAGACTAAGATGGGAGCTCCTGGCCAGATTCAAAGGTCTCTATTCTATCCTCATCCTTCTTGATCTATCTGCTGCTTTTGACAATGTTGATCACTGCCTATTTCTTGATATGCTGTCCTCGCTTGGATTTCAGGCCTCTGTTTTTTCCTGTTTTTTTTTCTTATCTCTCCCATCGCAATTTTAGTGCATACTCTGGTGGATTCTCTTACACTTCTATCCCACTCTCAGGGCTCTGTCTTGGGACCTCTTATTTTCTCCATCTATACTTCTTCCCTTGGTGCTCTGATCTCATCCCATGGTTCTCAATATCACCTATATGCTAATTACTCCCAGATCTACCTCTTCATACCAGAAATTTCAGGAGGAATCCAGTCACAAGTGTCAGCCTGCCTTTCTGACATTGCTGCCTGGATGTCTCACTGCCATCTGAAACTAAACATGATCAAGACTGAGCTTCTTATCTTTCCCCCTAAACCCACCTCTCCTCTTCCCCCATTCTCTGTCTTTGTGGATAACACTCTCATCCTCCCAGTCTCATCAGCTCGTAACCTTGGGGTCATCTTTGACTCCTTTCTCTCTATCTCTGCATATATCCAACAGACTGCCAAAACCTGTCATTTTTTTCTCTATAATATCACCAAAATACATTCTTTCCTTTCTGAGCACACTACCAAAACCCTTATCCATACTCTTATCACCTCTCGCTTAGACTACTGCAACTTGCTTCTCACAGGTCTCCCACTAAGCCATCTCTCTCCCCTTCAGTCTGTTCAAAATTCTGCTGCACAACTTATATTCCGCCAGTCTGCTATGCTCATATTAACCCTCTCCTTAAGTCACTTCATTGACTCCCTATCCATTTCCGCATACAGTTCAAACTCCTCTGATTGACTTACAAGTGCATTCACTCTGCAGCTCCTCAGTACCTCCCCACTCTTATCTCTCCCCACTCTTCTCCCTGGGAACTCCATTTATTGGGTAAATCTCTCTTATCTGTACCCTTCTCCTCCACAGCCAACTCCAGACTCCTTTCCTTTTATCTTGCTTCACCATAAGCCTGGAATAGACTTCAAGCTCTAGCTCTGGCTGTCTTCAAATCTAGGCTAAAAGTCCATCTTTTTGAGTCTGCTTTTAACTCCTAAACCCTATTCACTTGTTCAGTATCTGATCTACCATTCCCACCTTACTAATTTTTATTTATTTATTTATTGCATTTGTACCCCACATTTTCCCACCTCTTTGCAGGCTCAATGTGGCTTACAATACATCATGAATAATGGAAATGTGTTAGAAAATATACATTTAGTATTACAGTAGGATCTTGGGCAACATGATAAAGAAGAAACATTATAGTAGTATAACAAGCAGATTTTGTAATACAGTTCTGAGTATATGTATAGGAGTTATATATGTTCACATTTGTTAATTTTTGCGAAAGTTCGTTAGTTCCTAAATCGTTTTTAGGTTGTGCGGCAATGCGTTCCATAGCTGTGTGCTCAAGTAGGTAAAGTTTGACGCGTGCATTAGTTTGTATTTTAGACCTTTTGCAGTTAGGGAAGTGCAGATTGAGGAATGTGCGGGATTCCTGGGTGGTAAGTCTATCAGGTCTGACATGTAAGCAGGTGCATCTCCGTGAATAATTTTATGGACTAGGGAGCATATTTTGAACGTGATGCGTTCTTTGAGTGGGAGCCAATGTAGTTTCTTTCATAGAGGTTTAGCGCTTTCATATTTTGTTTTACCGAATATGAGTCTAGCTGCAGTGTTCTGGGCTGTCTGAAGTTTTTTGATTATTTGCTCTTTACAGCCAGCGTAGAGCGCATTGCAGTAGTCTAGATGGCTGAGCACCAATGATTCACTTATCCCTTATTTGTACTGTTTGTCCTGATTAGATTTTAAGCTCTATCAAGCAGGGACTATCTCTTCATGGGCAATTGTACAGCACTGCATACGTTTAGTAGCACTATAGAAATGATAAGTAGTAGTAGCAGTAGTAGCCCTTTATAAACAGGGAATGTGAAAGATAAAGGGGATGCCCAGTGATCCAGGAAGATATAGATTTACTGGGTTTGCGCACGAGACGATGTGTATCTAGTTAACCTGAAACAGCATCTAGACAGGTCTGAAGGGGGGATATATTGACTTTGTCAGGGTCTTGTGAGGAGCCTAAGAGGATAGCAACTGCATAAAAGTAAAATTTAATAGAATGTTCCTGAATCAGCGTGGTGAGGGGGCTGAGGAAAATATTAAATAATAAGGGTGCAAGAATTGATACCTGGGGAACTCTACTACTACTACTACTTAACATTTCTAAAGCGCTACTAGGGTTACGCAGCGCTGTACAATTTAACATGGAAGGACAGTCCCTGCTCAAGGAGCTTACAATCTAAGAGACAAATGTAGACAGCAATCTGATAGGTCAGGCAGATTGGGGCAGTCTATATGTTGGAAAGGTTAGGTTCCGAAAGCAGCATTGAAGAGGTGAGCTTTAAGATCACTCTGATACCAGGGCTGTCTAGGGTGGACTAATGGAATAGGTCGGACAGGGTTGGGTGAAGTAACTGTGTCAGTTAGAACAGAGTTTCAGACTGTGGCCTGGTGATCAGGAGTTAAGGACAGAAAATCTGTAGAGAATAAGGAAGGGGGTATACTGGTGAAGTAGAGGATGGAAGTGTTACAGGAAAAGTATGACCTGTTAGAAATGAGGGGAGCCACTTGTGCATGGTTTCTGAGATGCCATTTTTTGAGTGTGTTTTCAATAAACGATCATGGTCCATGATAATGAATGTAGCACTCAGGTCAAGAGGTACTACCAGAGCAACATTTCCAGTGTTGAAGATGGTGTGGAGATCATTAATGAGAAAAGTGACTATGATTTTTGTACTAAGTATGTTCCAGAAACCGGATTGGCATGAATGAAGAATGTGAGAGGATTTTATGTTTTGCGCTAATTGTGTAAAGACCACCTTTTTGGTCAATTTTGAAGCAAAGCAAAGATACATAAGTGCTGCCATACTGGGACAGACCACCTAAGAGTGGTTTGGGGAAGTCACGATATAAACAAAAAAATATACATATAAAAAAACCACGGAGGGGTTCAATGATTGAGATGCTCAACCACCCGCAGAGACTGTAAGTTACATATACGGTCACTTTTGGGTGAGTCAATACTCTGAGAACCCTCCAAAAATAAATATTAGATTATAGATGTGAGAGTTGGTTTTCACGGTATTGAAATTGAATTGAATGCGTAATCAAGCTACCACCTTCATTATGGTATCCATGTTTTTATAGTGTCTGGTTTGTATTTTGTCATTAGCTTGAGTTACCAGAGTACTTGTTATTAGGGATTTTTTTGATTTGGTATACCTCATATTGTTTTAAAGCATCAGGCGAATGAGTTGAATGCTCTTTCCACATGTTGAATCTGTTGTTTGAGGAAGCAAAGATCACTCTGATACCAGGGCTGTCTAGGGTGGACTAATGGAATAGGTCGGACAGGGTTGAGTGAAGTAACTGTGTCAGTTAGAACAGAGTTTCAGACTGTGGCCTGGTGATCAGGAGTTAAGGACAGAAAATCTGTAGAGAGTAAGGAAAATAATGGGAGTAAGGTAGAAATGTCAATGCGTTTCTTCCTAGGTACAGATTAAAAATAAACCTTGGGTAGGGTGAAGAGAATAGTCAGATTGAAGTGTAAAAGAAATGAGATAGTGTTCTGTTCAGGACATGGGGAGAGAATAGAATCCCGTCAATGAGAAAGAATTAGAAAACCGCGAGAGTACAAGGTTAGGTGTCTATGGCCTGACTGATGGGTAGGAAATGAAATGTGCTGTTCCAAGCCTAGATCAGTAAAAAGTGATAAAAAGTGTTGTTCAACTGAATGAACAGGGTTATCAAGGTGAAGATTAAAAACACCTAATATAACAATGGGAAATGAACTAAGGCATCAGTTTATGTCTGAGTTAAGGTATCCAAGGATGTTTGGTCATGAGCAGGACGAAAATACAGGATCAGAATGTATAGGGCTGGGGTAGTGTTTATTTGGAGCACTCGTGACTCAGGATAGAGAAATAGGTCTGGAGGGAGTTAAGTCAATGAGAGAGAGGGAGGGAGGGGTGATAAAAGCAATGCCTTCTCCTTTTTTGGAAATGCGGCAAGTATGGAATTCTGAATAATTTGAGGGCAAACATCGAGGAAAATAAGCTTCTTCTCCTCTTTTTAGCCCTGTTTTTAGAACCTAAGACATTTGTTCCATACATAACTATACAGACAAAGATATTCATCTTCTATTCAGTAGTTGATGTATTCAAAAGCCACAAAAAATATACAGATTAGACATTCTTTGAAAGGAGGAGAGAAACAGGTAGGTTGATATTTCTTGATGGCTATGCAATTATTGATGAGGTACACATGGCTTTTGAATTGTTTTTTTTTTTTTACTATGGCTTTTCAAGCTGTTATAATGAGAAAGACCAGAATATTACAACAGCCAAAATATTTGTTTTATTTTCTATTATGAAACATAGCTAAAGACAGCATTTCTCGAAAGTCAGAGCTTAAAGATGTAAGTCTATGGGAACATGAGTAGAAGAGGATGGTAAAAGAAAATGATGGGGGTTGTGCAAACTTCCTGGTTGGCTCTGCGTTACTACAACCTTTGATTTAACAAAATTGACCGGGGGTAGGGGGGAGGGGAGACAGCCATTCGTCTGTACTATAAAACAATACTTGAATACTTGAGGAAAAAATACTACTATAATTTTATCAGCCTTTTGTCATAAAACAAAGGAATATTCATTAGATTATCCATAAATCATTTGTGACAAAATTGGACCATCTGCAAATTACTTTGGTTATATAAAATCTAAAGTATACCCATCTTAAGAGATCGTTTTCCTGGTGTTGTAGGGTAATTAGGTGATGATCTGATAAGCTAATTAGCTAATAATTACACTGGTTAGCGTTTGTGGCTTGTCTCATCTGTTTAGAGTATGATTTGCCCTCATGTGATCCCAAAACAAAGAACAAGGTTCTTACAAAGGTTTTGCTGGCGATGTAAGAGAAGAATGCCATGTTTTGGAAATAAGTTATAATTTATTGGTAATATAAAAATATAAGTATATTGGTAAAACTTATGGGCAAAACTTATCTCAGTCCTATATCACAGACAATGAGGTAGCAATTGCTATACAACTAATAATTATTCCCAGTGCTTTTTTTGTAGAAAAAAAGATGCCGGTACTCATTATGGGTGGGGGTCACCACATATGGCTCCACCCCTATGATAGCCAACCCCCACATTAGCCACACCCCTTATACCAGCCATGGCGCATATAAACAGACATCATTGAAAATATTATACTAGTATAGGAGAAAAAAATAGCGTGATTTTTTTCATTATAAATAATTTCTGTAAGCGTTACAATCTCCAGTATACCCAGTGCAAAATAAGACAGCAGATGTAAATTCTCAAATTGGACATATTCCAAACACTAAAATGAAAATAAAATGATTTTTTCTACCTTTGTTGTCTGTGACTTTGTTTTTCTATCCATATTGGTCCCAGTCTCTGATTCTGCTGCTCTCTATCTGTTCCCTTAACTCCGTTTCCAGGGCTTCCTTTCCATTTATTTCTTTACTTTCCTCGTTTCTTCTTCATTTCTTGCCCTACATCCATAAATAAAAGCTGGGTCCTCCTCCGTGGAATTGACTGGAGGAGGTATAATGTGGATCCAGCTCTTGCCTATTTTCTCCATCCATGTGCAGTTTTTCTCTTCTCTTCCCTTTCCCTCATCTCCATCCATGTGCATCTTCTTTTTTCTTTCCTCCCCTCCATCCATGTCCAGCATTTCAACTCTCTCCCCTCCCCTGTATCCATATAAAGCAATAATTCTCTCTCCCCTCTCCTCCATCCAAGTCCAGCATTTCCCCTCTCTCCTCGCCAACCCCTCCATCCATCCAGTGCCACATGAACTTTATCTTTATTCTACCACAACATCACTTTGTATTTGTTTAACCCAGAACTTGTAAACATCTCTCCGGCGCTATGTAAGCCACATTGAGCCTGCAAATAAGTGAGAAAATGTGGGATACAAATGTAACAAACAAATAAAAAAATAAATAAATCCATGTCCAGCAATTCTCCTCTATCTCCTGCTCTCCTCTCCATCCATTTCCAGCATTTCTCCTCTCTTCCCTGCCCTCCCATCCATGTGCATCTCCTTTCTCTCTTCTCTTCCCTCCCCTCCATCCATGTCCAGCATGTCTCCTTTCTCCCCTGCCCTCCCCTCCCATGTCCAGCAATTCTCCTCTCTCCCCTGCCCTCCCCTCCCATCCATGACCAGCAATTCTATCTTTCCTGTCCTCCCCTCCCATCCATGTCCAGCGATTCTCCTCTCTCCCCTCCATGTCCAACAATTCTCTCATCCCTGCCCTCCCCTCCCATTGATGTCAAGCAATTCTCTCTTCCCTGCCCTCCCCTCCCATCCATGTCCAGCAAGTCTCCTCTCTCTCCCCTGCCCTGCCCTCCCATCAATGTCCAGTAATTCTCTCTTCCCTGCCCTCCCCTCCCATCCATGTCCAGCAATTCTCCTCTCTCTCCCCTGCCCTGCCCTCCCCTCCCATCCATGTCCAGTGATTCTCCTCTCTCTCCCCTGCCCTGCCCTCCCATCCATGTCCAGCGATTCTCCTCTCTCTCCCCTGCCCTGCCCTCCCATCCATGTCCAGCAATTCTCTCATCCCTGCCCTCCCCTCCCATGATGTCCAGCGATTCTCCTCTCTCCCCTGCCCTCCCCTCCCCTCGATGTCCAGTGATTCTTCTTCCCCCAGCCCATCCTCCTCCCAGCCTGTCCTCCTTCTCCACTGCCTGCCAGCGAAGCGATAGAAAGGCTGCCAGCATCGAACTCAGCAACGCGAACAGTGCAGCGATTGAGAGAGGCTGGCAACGTCCGAGCTCCCCTCTGCGAGTCCCACCTATGCGGAAACAAGAAGTTGAAACAACGTAGACAGGACTCACAGAGGGAAGCTCCGACGCCGCTAGCCTCTCTCAATCGCTGCCTGCACTGTTCGCGCTGCAGAGTCTGACGTAGTAGTAAGTAGGGGAGAATAAAGGTGCAGGACTCGCCGGGGTGGGGGAAGGTGCCGGTATGCTGTACCGGTGCGTACCAGCACAAAATAAGCCCTGATTATTCCTGATACAAACTTAATATTGCCTAACAGACTAATAACAGATACCAAAGGAACCATATTCCACAGGGCATGAATCACACTTGGAACTTAGCAATGTTTTCTATCTAACTCTGGACTGTAGGAAAGAAACCACTGTCCTCACCTGAATTGTGGGTTGCACAAGGAGGAGTACTTAGCTCCCTGGTATGGCAGGTCTCGCATCTCCCTCTTGGAACCCAAGCTGATGTTTCACAGCTGGCTCCTGGATCAGCCATTGCAAACTGCACAAGGTCATGTAGGTAGGATTCCTCTGCTCCACAGTGTCTGAGTCTGTGTTCTTGGTAGAAGGCTTGCTCAGCAATAATACACACAGCTATTTTCTGGATGCTGCACGGTCCTGGTACTTACTCGGTATCACACATTCTTGTAGTTCTGGTTAGGTACAGTGCTCAGGCACACAGAATTATCACATGAACTACATATTGGATGGTAACGTAACACCCATCAGAGAATGGTGTTTCAGAGGCTGAAAGCTCTGCAGCTAAAGCCTCTCTCTGGTCTTACATCTGCTTCCATCCCTGCACCGCCTTTTTGCCCAGGAAGAGTCCATGATGGTATTAACAGACATCACATCACACGTAGAACAGCTCTCTGATTGGATGAACTGGGCCCACGTCTTGCTTGTATCAGGCCTTGGCTAGTGAGGACTACTGAGCTGGCCAGATGGTAATTGCTATACGATTGGTACAGGATGGCTCACTAATGAAGTGGCTAACATCTGTATCTCTGTGAAACTCTCTCCCTCAAACTTTTCACAGGAGGATGAAATTGCAAACAGTTCTTTCTTGCAAACAATTTATAATTGGATGATGTCAGTATCCAAGCTGCAGTACACAAAGAAATCCATGACAGGATGGTTATGTTGCAGTCAGAGTTTGGTTCATAGGCCTCAGTTAGGCTAATGCAGGCCTTATGCACACAAACAAGCATGGGCAGTATATATTTCTACAGTGTTACATATACAAATGGGCGGTATGTCATATGTGTGCAGACATGTGGGAGTGGGAAGCATGTGCCCACACAGATGAGGAAAGAGTTTTTGTGAGGGTTTGGTGTACAGTGGCTATGAATGTGGAGGAGTGGCCTAATGGTTAGGGTGGTGGACTTTGGAACTGAGTTCAATTCCCACTTCAGGCACAGGCAGCTCCTTGTGACTCTGGGCAAGTCACTTAACCCTCCATTGCTCCATGTAAGCTGCATTGAGCCTGCCATGAGTGGGAAAGCGCAGGGTACAAATGTAATTAAAAAAAAGGTCATGTGGTGTTTAGATCTATGAAATCTGACATTTTGAGAAAAATCTGAATATCTTCTGAGTATAAGAAAATGAACCTCATTCAAAAACAAGAGGCTTCTGGTTAAATCCAGTAGTACAATGACAGAAAAACAAAATCTGTACATACCTCTGATTTCTATAAAAATGAAGGGATGCTTTTACATTTGGAACAGATTAAGGTAAATTCTGCTAAGTATCAAATTGCTAAAGTTTCCTTAAACTCCTTAAAACCCACCTACCATGAGCATTATGAGAGAACCCAACAATTGGTTTAAGTTTCTGTTTTTTTCCTGAATTTGAGGTTTCGTCCTGTGACTTTATTGATGATGAAATAACCTGTGTGTCTTGGAAGCATTCAAAAGACCATTGTGTGTAAAACTTGCCTGTTTTATAATGGCATATGTACGTCTAGATTGCACAACTTATTAGACAGTTTTCTGTGATAGTTATGTATCAGGGGGGGCTATTAGAACTACCCTTTGGGAGATTATTTAGGCGTTGTCACAAGCAAGATACCTGCAGATGAACATGTCACATGGTTTGTGTCTGTGGGACCTGAAACATATGGCTATATGCTGTCAAGTGGAAAGGCCTGCATGAAACTAAATAGGATAGTGCTAAATGGGGAGAACGTCCAAAAAAATCAATTTCACATGTATGAAAGATCTAGATTTTGACCAGAGGTTACAAATGTACCTACCCTTCCCCCCACCCCCAAAGGATAAGACTACAACAACCTGGTATTGCAAGAAAGAAAAAGTTATGAAGTTGTGTACGACAAGAGGGAAGAAGGATAGCTTTAGTACCCTACTACTGACACAGCAGAGGTGTGCTGATCACACCCTTTTTTCATATATTTTAGAAGGGCCATGCAATTCAGGAAAAAGTTTCCTTGTTAAAAAAAATGTTAAAATATGCAGACTGTGTTTTGACTGTCATGCCTGATAATATCATATGGCATTACAGTTGTTGGCAAACTTTGTACAAGGAAATGTTACATAAATATTGGTTTATTACATTTATGGAAACTTTGCCTGATACTTTTAACAATGATCAAATGTTTCCAACCAATAAAGTAAACATGATTATTGTAGATGAGCTGATGGACTCCATAAGACTGATAAAACTGAGAACCAGGTATGTGCATTAGTAATATCATAGATATTGTTCAATTTAAAATTTACACCACACAAAGCACTAAAGTTGCTAAATGAAATGCTTCCAACCCCAGATATGCAAGTTAAAATATAACTACTACTACTACTTAACATTTCTAAAGCGCTACTAGGGTTACGCAGCACTGTACAATTTAACATGGAAGGACAGTCCCTGCTCAAGGAGCTTACAATCTAGAAGACAGTTGTACAATCTAAAGCTTACAATCTAAAAGACAGGTGTACAATCTAAAGACAATCTAAACAATCTAAAGACAAGTGTACAGTCAAAAGACAAGTGTAAAGTCCGTCTGATAGGGCAAACTATATTTCACGGAAGGTTAGGTGCCGAAAGCAGCCTTGAAGAGTTGAGTTTTAAGCAGAGATTTGAAGATGGGTAGGGAGGGGGCTTGGCGTAGGGGTTGAGGGAGATTGTTCCAAGCATAGGGTGAGGCAAGGCAGAATGAGCAGAGCCTGGAGTTGGCAGTGGTGGAGAAGGGAACTGAAAGGAGGGATTTGTCCTGTGAGCGGAGGTTACGGGCGGGAACATAGGGGGAGATGAGGGTAGAGAGGTAGTGAGGAGCCGCAGAACGGGTGCATTTGTAGGTAAGGAGGAGAATCTTGAATTGTATGCGGTATCTGATCGGAAGCCAGTGAAGTGACTTGAGGAGAGGGGTGATATGAGTATATCGGTTCTGGCGGAATATAAGACGTGCGGCAGCGTTCTGAATGGATTGAAGGGGGGATAGATGGCTAAGTGGGAGGCCGGTGAGGAGTAAGTTGCAGTAGTCAAGGCGAGAGGTAATGAGAGCGTGGACGAGAGTTCGTGTGGTGTGCTCAGATAGGAAAGGGCAAATTTTGCTGATATTGAAGAGGAAGAAGCGACAGGTCTTGGCAGTCTGTTGGATATGCGCAGAGAAGGGGAGGGAGGAATCGAAGATGACTCCGAGGTTGCGGGCAGATGGGACGGGGTGGATGAGGGTGTTATCAACTGAGATAGAGAGTGGAAGAAGAGGAGAGGTGGGTTTAGGTGGAAAGACGAGGAGCTCGGTTTTGGACATGTTCAGCTTCAGGTGGCGGTTGGACATCCAGGCAGCAATGTCGGATAAGCAGGCCGATACCTTGGCCTGGGTCTCCGCGGTGATGTCTGGTGTGGAGAGATATAGCTGGGTGTCTGCTGTGATTACTTATTCAGGAGGAAAAAGCCTTCAGATGCTCAGTTTATCATTTGCCTCTTGGTATTTGCTTTACTGAGCGAGCTTCCTCACCAGGATTAAAAAAAAAATTCTTTTTTTTAATTTTAACTTTAGTTTTATAATTGTATAGTTTTATCTTTTTTTTTTTTTTTGCTTAAAAGCTGGTGGTCATGAAGGAAATTTGTATTTCATTCAACTTGTCATATCATTTTCACATTAACTTTGATACAAATGGAACGCTTATCTTGATATGCTGGAGGTTAGAGATTGCTCTACAGTTCCACTCTGTTTCACATAAGGCTTCCTCAGAAGCAGAACCCAGCTATCCTCATATTTTTGTGTCCAACATATTAGTCTATGCTGCTTGTTCTCTCTGTTTGGTGAGGAAGCTTGCTCAGTAAAGCAAATGCCAAAAGGGCAGGCAAATGGAAAACTCAGCATGTGAAGGCTTTTTCCTCCCAAATAAGTAATCACAGTAGAGTTATATTTTAACTTGCATATTTGGGGATAGATATTGTTCAGAAAGTTTTCTGCCAAGGCAAAACAAGTTGAACTATAAGTTTAAATACTAACCAATGTGAATATACACAACTCCTCCACATATATTCAGAACTGTCTTACAATATTTGCTTGTTATACAACTATCTTGTTCTATCATTATCATGTTGCCCAAGATCCTTCTGTAACACTAAATGTCTATTTTCTAATATATTTCCACCATTCATGATTATTGTAAGCCACATTGAGCCTGCAAAGAGGTGGGAAAATGTGGGATACAAATGCAATAAATAAATAAATAAATATTCAGCTGGTGGCAGTCAGGGTTTTGTTGAATGCTGTCAACTTTATTCCCAGATATTCATTGAGTGGGGAGCTGTGAACGAGAAGCACCGCATTGGAACGAGGGAGCCGCAAGTGAGGGGCAACTCTGAGTGCTGTGTAAACTGTTTGAGGAGACTTTACCTTCCCTCCCTGAATTAAGTTTAGTGGGGAGCCATGAGTGAGGAGCTCCTTACCAGAAACAAGAGCCAAACTGACTGGGCAGAGCTGGAAGGTCCTTGGACGGAGAACTAACAGAAGTGAGCACACCTGGTAAGAATTGCAGCAAGCCCTTTCAGGGAGAGAAATTTCGACCAGACAGAGCAGGAGAGATACGCAGAAAGCCCCTTCAAAGAGTGTGAATTTGACCGAGCAAAGGAAGCAAGTGCAGATACTCTTAAGGGGAGCGCTAGCCCAAAATGGTGGCAGCGTGGGTGCCGATACAGTGTGCTTCAGGGCAGCCTGCAATAAGGAAGCAGAGTGAGAGTGGAGAGGATCGTGAAAGTAATAAGCCAGTAAAAGAAAAGGCCCAAAGGATCTGCCCAAGCTGAGGCAGAATGGAATATCCATAGCACACCCTGAAGAGGAGATGCCTGAAATGAGGAGCTATGGCAGGGTGGTGTAGAGCAAGATAGATAGTGGTGGGATGAAGGGACCAGGATTTTGCAGAGATAGTGAGTGGAGAATCTTCAAGGCACAGGGAGACCCATACTTTAGAATAGTAACTGGGTAACTGAGTGTGAACAAACCAGCTTGCACAGGGAGACCCACAGTTTAGACCAGTAACTTGGAAACCGGACATGGACAGACCTGCTTGCCATCACCCACGTTCCCAAGAACACAATTATGTTTAAGTACTGGGTTCCTATACTGCTTTGGCTTAGCCTAAACCAACTACAGGTAGTAAGCATAAGCAGGGTCATGAACTCTGAAAAGGAGACCACTCACTCCATGAAGATCTGGAAGAGTAGAAGACCCCTGAGAAACCTAAAGTCAGTCTATACGCTGGGAGTAAACACTCACATCTTAATCGACTGCACCCAGGCAAATCCTCCAATCCCAGTAGTTACAACTAGAAGGCAACACAATTTAATTGACTACATCCAGGCAAATTTGCCAATCCTGGTAGTAACAACTAGAAGGCGACACAAGGCAAGCCCAAATCAAACACAAGTACACATACAAATTCACAAAACAGGTCACAGCAAAAACACTAAAAATGGAAAAACCTCCGTATAATAATCACCACATCTTGTCAGGAAAAAATGCAATATCATTAGAGACTTTATTCTTGAAAAAAAACCTTGACTTGATCTGTATAGTAGAAACATTGCTCACTAAGGAAGACAGTAATACAACAAATTGTCCTTATGGCTATCTGATACACTCAATACACAGGACGGACAAAAGAGGAGGAGGGATTTCAGTAATTTATCGATCAAACCTAAGGGTAGAATTGACCAACACCATAACCCACAAGGACCTGAAAGGCATGTTTCTGAAAATACAAACATCCACCACTACATCAGGCCATGGAATAGTTTTACTTTATCATACACCAGGTCCCTGGCGAGCAATCATTGATGATCTTCAAACATATTTATAATGCAATGCATATCTTTTAACCTGTCAACCATCATTGTAGGTGACCTGAATATATACCTTGAAGATGAGGAATCACAAAATGCCAATCCCTGCTAGGCTTCATGAATGACTTGGAGCTAAAATTAATAAGTCAAGGACCAACACATAAGGATGGGCATTTAATAAACTCATAAGGACAGGCATTTAATAGGCACAGTCATTGTCCCTATATCCTTTCAGGATCAGATCCAGAAAACATTTGGAAATCAACCACCCTCATTTGGTCCAACCACAAATTACATGAATTCAACCTCCCTATAACTCATATCAAACAGAACAAGTTACAGAGAGGAATTATAACATTCAGAGGCAAAATAAATGGATCGAGATTGTGGGAGGAGGTGGTTTTGAGATTAAACCAGAATTAAATTCTACACCGTAGGAATTGGTGATCAGTTGGAGCCTAGCTATTAAATTATCCCTCAATGACATAGACAGGCTATAAATCCATCCTTCTCCCAAGAACTGAAATCTTGTAGACAACCACTACTACTACTACTACTTATCACTTCTATAGCGCTACCGGACGTACGCAGCGCTTCACACTTGAACATGGAGAGACAGTCCCTGCTCAATAGAGCTTACAATCTAACTATGACAGACAGACAGGACAAGTAAGGGATAAGGGTTAGATCAGGGATAGGGGACAGTTGAAGGTTTAGGTTTAGGAGTTAAAAGCAACATCGAAGAGGTGGGTTTTTAGCCTAGATTTGAAGATGGCCAGAAATGAGACTTGGCGTACCGGCTCAGGAAGTTTATTCCAGGCATACGGTGCAGCAAGATAGAAGGAACGCAGTCTGGAGTTAGTGGTGGAGGAGAAGGGTGCAGATAAGAGATATTTGCCCAGTGAGCGGAGTTCCCGGGGAGGAGTATAGGGAGAGATGAGAGTGGAGAGGTATTGAGGAGCTGCAGAGTGAATGCATTTGTAAGTCAGTAAGAGGAATTTGAACTGAATGCGGAAATGGATAGGGAGCCAATGAAGTGAAGTAATGGATAAGGACACAGGAGCCTCAAGATAAAGAACTCTGGAGATCTCAAATTAGGAGGTACAAAATTATGATAACAACAGAGAAACAAAAATATTATTCCCAGAAGATCATCAACAGCAGTAATTCCTCCCATGCCCTGTTTCAACTAGTTAAATCCTTGACAAACCCTCCACAGATGACTGAAGATACAAAACTTACCTCAGACACATTTGTGGACTATTTCCAATCCAAGGTAGAGAACCTGTTCAAATCTGTCCCAACACCACCACCAAAGGAGGAGAGGGACAACCCATGCAAGAATGACATTAGCCCAGCTGATCAACACTGGGCTTCTTTCAATACACTTGTCTGTCTGTATTATTTAGATTGTAAGCTCTTTTGAGCAGGGACTGTCTCTTTGTATCAGGTGTTCAGCGCTGCATGCGTCTGGTAGCGCTATACAAATGCTAATAATAATAATAATATACCCGAATTCAGATCGGTCCTGTTCAGATTTTCCTTGAAAAGGCTGAATTGCTCAAACTTGCCCCCTCATCAATAATAGAGCATATCAAAATGATGGTTGAAACCATGCTGAATGCAGGATCCTTTCCAAGGGAGATAGGAGACATTGTACTATCCCCCTCCTTAAAGGAGACTCACTTGACAAAATTACTCCAAAAAAACTATTGCCCAGTGGCCAATATTCCCGCTCTAACTAAAACCATGGAGACAATAGTTGCTTAACAACTAGAGATCTTCATGGATCAACATCAATTATTAGACCACACACAGTCAGGTTTCTGCCCATGCTTCAGTACAGAAACACTACTAGCAGGACTCCTATCTGAATCTCAGTTATTGCTTCAGAAGGACCAACAAATCTTCCTAATGCAGCTAGACCTGTCAGCCACATTCAATCTAGTAAACCACAACTCCTTAATAGGAATTCTAGCAGAAGTGGGAGTCACAGGGAAAGTACTAAGTTGGTTTACAGGTTTCCTGAAAATGGCAACAATCATTATCTCGCCCCATAACCATGAAATGCGGGGTACCACAAGGGTCCCCCTTGTCCCCAGTCCTTTTCAACTTCTCAGAGGTATGATTGTAGTGACGCTCACTGATGAATAGGGTCTTCGATTCACTATTTGCTTGATTTTGTGCCCTAGACCTGAAGATAGGAGTGGAGGAGTGGCCTAGTGGTTAGTGTGGTGGACTTTGGTCCTGAGGAACTGGGTTCGATTCCCACTGCAGGCACAGGCAGCTCCTTGTGACTCTGGGCAAGTCACTTAACCCTCCATTGCCCCAGGTACAAATAAGTACCTGTATATAATATGTAAGCTGCATTGAACTTGCTATGAGTGGGAAAGTGCTGGGTACAAATGTAACAAAAACAAAAAAAGATATACCCAGATAAGACCAATATGCTATGGATAGGGAATGAATTACTCAATGCACCATACCTGCAACCCACACTAGCTGGATCAACCATAATCATAAAAACAGAAATAAAATTGCTTGGGGTCTGGATAGACTCCCAACTAGCCATGGCAACACAAATATACAATGTGAGAAGCAAATGTTTCTATAAATTGAAACTCCTCTGCCATGTCAAACATCTGCTGGATGCAACACACTTTCAGATTGTAGTACAAGCTTTGGTCCTAACTATCCTAGATTACTGCAATATAACATACCTGGGACTTTCAGACAAACTAACGAGGAAGCTTCAAGTTACAGAAAATGCGGCTGCCAAGCTAATTGGAGGAGAGAAATGGCGTGAACATGCCACCTCATTCCTGCTTAAATTGCATTGGGCTCCCATGCAAGGTGAGAGTGGAGTTCAAACTCCTCACTATGATCTTCAAATGCCTCTCTCGGTTGGCCCCAGAATACTTACATACATTGGTGAAAGTCTAGCAACCTAGAAGATCTCTCAGATCCTTAACAGATATCAGGCTGGTTTTCCCTAATAAACAAGAGAACATCTTGTTGCAAAAGAACATCTAATTCAATGATACTGGCTGGTGTGTGTGTGTGTGGGGGGGGGGGGGGGGGAATTAAACTTTTCTTGACTTCAGAAAACAAGGCTTTTTCAAAAATACTATGGTCTGCCAATGAATACCAGCCATGTGACTCAATCACAAGATGACAGATAGGAGAGCCTAAAACGAGGAGCCTATAGAGTAGATAGAAAGAGGTAATTACCTTCACTGATCACATTACAGTGACTTTATAATCAATAATCCACAACCTGGAAAACCGTCTAAATGTTTAAGTTCTATTTATTCACGAGTTTTGAATGTTTATGCTCTTATTTACGTATGAGTATCGATTGTTTATGTTTATTTATTTATTGCATTTGTATCCCACCTTTTCCCACCTCTTTGCAGGCTCAATGTGGCTTACAATACATGAATGGTGGAAATATATTAGAAATTAAACATTTAGTGTTACAGAAGGATCTTGGTCAACATGATAATGATAAAACATGATAGTAGTGTTACAAGCAGATATTGTAAGATAGTCCTGAATATATGTGAGGCGTTGTGTGTATTCACATTGGTTGATCTTTGTGGTATGCCTTGTTAAAGAGATGGGTCTTCAGTAGTTTGCAGAAGCTCGTTAGTTCGTGGATCATTTTTAAATTGCGTGGCAATGCGTTCCATAACTATGTACTCAAGTAGGTAAAGTTTGACGCGTGCATTAGTTTGTATTTATTCATTAGTTTGTATTTATTTATGAGTATTGATTGTTTAAGATCTAATTGAACACATATATAATGTTTTAGTGTACACACCTCTGTTCTACTGTAAAGATATGTTAAGATGTTACACTGAACACACCCCTATTCTAATGTGAGGCCATGTTAAGATGTTTCATTGTACAATGTCGTTTTAAACTGATCTGTTTTCCACTTTGAACTTAAAGGTTAAGAGGGAAATTCTATATATAGCACCTAATAAATTGGTGCTGAAATCAGTGCCAACTAAGTGTATTCTATAATCAGCACCTAGATTTAGGCACCGATTATAGAATACGCTTAGTTGATATTTTAGTGCCAAAATTTACGTGCATTCATTTACACCAATGAAAATGTGGCGTAAATCCTGGCATGTAGATTTAGGCATGCTGGGCCATATTCTATAACTAGGTGCATAGATTTCAGAACGCCCACAAAACACCCATTTCCCTGCCCATAACCACACCTCTTTTTGTCTGCACGCATTAGAAGTTTGGCTCACATTGTTACAGAATACGCTTACTGAGTTGTGCACTTAAATTCTAATCAGTGCCAATTAGTGCTCATTATTGCTTGTTACGTGCTATCAGTGCTTATTAGCTTTTTAAGCTTGTTAAATTACATGCATTGTTATAGAATTTGCGCCAATTTTGACACAGATCTCTAGGCATGCTTTATAGAATCTGGGGGTAAGTGGATTATAAATGCTGACATTAAGTAATTGCCAGGTTTTCCATGCAACCCTGGTTAGAGATTATGGACCTCACAGCCAGAGCTAATTGACTCAGCTGTCTGCAAGGGGTCTGGAAAAACTGCTGGAATTTTGTGGTACTTGAACTGCATTTTAACTGATACTTTATATTTGTTGCCTGCAATCCTGAACAACAGAAAATCCATGAATGGATGGAAGATTGGTTTCCCACTAGAATGGTGATGGTGTTTAAAGATTTGTTTAATTGAAGAATTGAGGGCTTTACTTTGGGAATTCTTGGGACTTTGTATAAATGCCCCAAGAGTTAAACCAGTTTACACATAGAAGTTGGGATGGTTTGAGAAGTTATCCAATGCCTGATAATGTGACAAAAGAAAGATGTCTAAATGTTACCCTGAAATGGAAGGCTGTTTATTATTTGTTTGTTTTGAGCTCAAATAGATTTAACCCTGTGAAAAGGAATGTGGAAGTTTGTTCAGTACTCAAACATAGATCATATGATCTTGATGTCTTTCTTTCAACTACACGTGTTAAGCAAATTGAACGGCATGGTAACACCATTTGACTTTCGAATGATTGTCTAGAACTTGGTATTGAGAAAAATTGATTACTGCAACTTGCTATTTCTGGGCATACCAGCTTCCCGCATGCAAGCTCTACAGGTCATCCAAAATGCAGCTGCAAGATTGATCACGGGATTTTCAAAATCGGAACACATCACTCCAACATTTAAAAAATTGTACTGGCTTCCTGTACCATACACAGTGCAATTCAAGTCTCTTGTGCTGATGCATCAACGTATATTTGGGGCAGTCCCAGCCTACTTCTGAAATACCCTACCATCATACCAACTGAAACAAATGCTAAGATCTGAGATATCCAATCAGCTATGTTTACCTTCCGCAAAATCATATAACTATGTCGAGACAAAACTGCGAGCCTTCTCCTTCGCTGCCCCGTCCTTGTGGAACACTCTACCGGGATATCTGAGAGCATGTGAACACACCCGACAATTTAAAAGGTTACTAAACTGCATCTGTTTGTAAAAGCCTTCTCAGCCACATGAAGACCTATTTGTTTAACCCCTTTCTTGATTTACACTTATTATAATGCATCCATTCTGCAGCCCCCCATTACCTCTCCTCTCTCATCGCTCCCTACATTCCTCCCCGTAATCTCCGCTCGCTGGACAAATCTCTCTTGTCGTCAGTGCTTTTTTTGTAGAAAAAAAGGTGCCGGTACTCATTATGGGCGGGGTCACCACATATGGCTCCACCCCTATGATAGCCACACCCACATTATAGGAGAAAAAAAATAATGTGATTTTTTTTCATTAGAAATAATTTCTGTAAGCTGTTACAGCTCCAGTATACCCAGTGCAAAGTAAGACAGCAGATGTAAGTTCTCAAATTGGACATATTTCAAACACTAAAATGAAAATAAAAAGATTTTTTCTACCTTTGTTGTCTGGTGTTGTCTCTGATTCTGCTGCTCTCTATCTGTTCCCTTAACTCCGTTTCCAGGGCTTCCTTTTCATTTATTTCTTTACTTTCCGCCTTTCTTCTTCATTTCTTGTCCTACATCCGTAAGTAAAAGCTGGGTCCTCCGCAGACTTCACTGTCCAGTGGATCCAGCTTCTGCCTATTTTCTTCATCTATGTGCAGATTTTCTCCTCTCTTCCTTTCCCCTCATCTCATCTCTCACTCTTCCCTTCCCTCCATCCATGTCCAGCATTTCTTCTCTCTCCCTTCCCTCTCCTCCATCCATGTCCTGCAACCCTCCTCTCACCTGCCCCCCTCCATCCACCCATGTCCAGCGATTCCCTTGGCTCCCCTGCGCCCCCTCCAGCCATCCATACCCACCCCATGATTCCCTTGGCTCTCCTGCCCCCCCTCCAGCCATCCATA
Source organism: Microcaecilia unicolor (assembly GCF_901765095.1). Classification (NCBI taxonomy): domain Eukaryota; kingdom Metazoa; phylum Chordata; class Amphibia; order Gymnophiona; family Siphonopidae; genus Microcaecilia; species Microcaecilia unicolor. The sequence continues at coordinate 329,891,369 of NC_044033.1, read as the reverse complement.
CCCACCCCGCAATTCCCTTCACTCCCCTGCCCCCCTCCAGCCATCCATACCCACCCAGCGATTCCCTTGGCTCCCCTGTCCCCCCCTCCAGCCATCTATACCCACCCAGCGATTCCCTTGGCTCCCCTGTCCCCCCCCTTCAGCCATCCATACCCACCCCACGATTCTCTTGGCTCCCCTGTCCCCCCTCCAGCCATCTATACCCAACCAGCGATTCCCTTGACTCCCATGCCCCCCCCTCCAGCCATCCATACCCATCCCATGATTCCCTTCGCTCCCCTGCCCCCCCTCCAGCCATCCATACTCGTCCCGCGATTCCCTTTGCTCCCCTGCCCCCCTCCAGCCATCCCGTGATTCCCTTCGCTCCCCTGCCCCCCCCAGCCATCCATCCCCACCCCGCGATTCCCTTTGCTCCCCTGCCTGGCATCTATACCCACTCTGCGATTCTCCTTGATCCCCTGCCTCCGTCGCAGCTGCCATAGTGAAAGGCCGTCAGCCTTCCCTTCATTTCCTGTCAGTGTCCTGCCTTCTTCTGACGTCATTGCGCGAGGGCGGGACACGACAGGAAACGAAGGGAAGGCTGACGGCCTTTCACTACGGCAGCTGCGACGGAGGCAGGGGAGCGAAGGGAATCGCGGGGTGGGGATGGATGGCTGGTGGGGGCAGGGGAGTGAAGGGAATCACGGGATGGCTGGAGGGGGGGCAGGGGAGCGAACAGAATCATGGGATGGGCATGGATGGCTGGAGGGGGAGGGCAGGGGAGCGGATATGGGGGGCAATAAAAAGGTGCCGGTACGCCGTACCGTTGCATACCGGCACAAAAAAAGCACTGCTTGTCGTCCCCCTTCTCCTCCACTGCTAATTCCAGGCTTTGTTCCTTTTCCCTTGCAGCACCTTATGCCTGGAATGGACTTCCTGAGCCTGTACGCCTAGCTCCATCTCTACATGTTTTCAAATCTATGCTGAAAACCCACCTTTTCACCACTGCTTTTGGCTCCTAACCACTACTCAATTTCCCTATCCTTGTTCCTTCTCACCCAGTACTTTCCTCGCCCTTAATTGTCTTGTCTGTCTGTATTTTTAGATTGTAAGCTCTATCGAGCAGGGATTGTCTCTCTGTGTCAGGTGTTCAGCGCTGCGTGCGTCTGGTAGCGCTATACAAATGTTAATAATAATAATAATAATAATAAGCTGCAGGAAGACTTATCTATCTATCTAACTCCTTTCTTAACCTTGTTCTTTTCACCAGCTTCACCCACTCATCTGATCAAATTTCCTCACCACATAATAGCAAATGCTACCCTATAAAATTGTGTATAACTATTGCCTAAAACCATGTATGTAACAAGTAGCTAAAACTTTATATGTGAATATTGGCTAAGACCATGTATGTGTCAAGCCAATATTCACATAGTCTTTAAACTATGTATGTTAATATTGTTACCAGCCTTGGATAAATAAATAAATAAAAATAGATAAAGTGGAAAACCTAAAATGATATATAAATACAAAAAAATAAAGCTTGTGAAATAATTATAACTATAAGGGAATATGGCTCAAAGACTATGACTCAAACTTCAAATTAGTGAACAAACCGAGATGCCTACTTTTCATCACCACCCCAACATAATTCTTCCTTTAAAAAAAATGCAATAAAATTCAAAGCATGCAGGTCTGAAATTCAATAATAAAAATAAAAACTTATCTCAGTAGGAATATGTCTGAGATAGACTGCAGACACTTGTGCATGCGCCTTGGAAAAGCCGAGCCTGGAGGAAAGTATCAAGTGAACAGAATGAAGTGTAGACACTTTCCAGTCCTTGCTTAATTGCCCAAAGCTTGCTTGGAATTCAGCCACATATACCTCTCTGTCCTTAATCACAAGACACCCTCTGGACAATATGTAGCACCTGGGATGCATAATAATTTATGACTTGCAGATGGATTAACATTGTAGCTCACTTACTTAGCCTTAGTCCCAAGGGCCCTTTTTATGGTACAGTTATACCCATTAAAATTATGACTTCCAAAATTCTGTTACACTTTATAGCTTTCATGAGATATTTATGAGCCTTGCTGGTAAAGTGGCTATTTCTACAAATTTACTACTTGAGCGATTAGGAAGAATAACTCAACAGTAGCATAAACATTAGTCTTTGTGCTTTAAAACCTTTTAATGCATTTGTGTTTGTGAAGGGAAGTTCTACAGCAGGGTGCCTGGTAGAAGACTATCCTATAAAAGAAGGTAGGCACCTATTTCCCTTTAGAGTCTACTAGCCTAACTGGATGTGTATGCAGCTATAATTTAGGCAAGGGCACTTACATCGGCCCTAGACCTTGCATTTTATAGTAATGTGTAAGGTATGTGCATAAGTGTGTGCCTCTCCCATGCTCTGTCCAGGCTCTGCACATGTGTATACTCCCTTGCAAATGCACACTGGGTTAGATTCTACTTCAGGAAGCAGGTGAAAGCTTGGCTCTTCAACCAGGTCTTTAATGGAAGTAACTAACTTTGTTAGTTTCAACACACACACACACACACACACACACACACACACACACACACACACACACACACACACGACACGAGCTGCACATACTGAAGCAGGACATGTTTATCCACTTCTACCTTAGCTGAGATAATAGTTAACCACCTCTCTGACCTCATGTGCAACTTTTTTAAAATTAGTCACCTCACTTGCTAACTCTTCTTTGAGGCATATTTTCAAAGCACTTTGGGAGGCTAAGTTCCATAGGTTTCTATGGAACTTTGGGAGGCTAAGTGCTTTGAAAATATGCCTCTTAGTCTCTTTCCTACCTATATGTTCCATCTTTGCTTATACCCTTCACTATCAATTAAAATGATCTACTACGTACGGTGTTGACATTGAGGCATATTTTCAAAGCACTTTGGGAGGCTAAGTTCCATAGGTTTCTATGGAACTTTGGGAGGCTAAGTGCTTTGAAAATATGCCTCATAGTCAGTAGTATAGCTGTGAGATTGAGCACTGCATTTAACCCTATTTAAATGTAAATGTAGGACAGAATCAGTTGCAGAAAATATTCTGCTTGACACAAGGGGAAGCTGTGTTTCAGAGGGCATGAATCACTGGTTTTTCTCCGAGTGGGAGTTTTTTTCAGTGATTTAGAATCCTGACCTCTGAAAGAATTTGATAGCAAATACAGGACCGGTGATAAGAAATACTTCCAGAAAACAGCTTGAGCGCATGTAAGAAAATATTATGCAAAAGAGTTCTGAATAGAACAGCCAAGCTGGGAAGATCTGAGGTCCTCTTAATAAAAGTAAGAATAAACAAGTGTGATTTACAGCAGCAGTTGTTGGAAGCAGAATATTTTGAACACCATGTGGTAATACAACATTAGAATCAGAATTTTTCACCAGTGGTCCCTATTTAGGCATTACAGTAGTATACTATGCCATACTTTGTATTGTTATTTGAATATTTTTATTTTTGTAATTGTCTATTGCTTATGTTTGACTTATTCTTCCTATACACCGCCTTGAGTGAATTCCTTGAAAAGGCGGTAAATAAATCCTAATAAATAAAAAATAAAATAAAAAATATATGGAGGGGCATAATCGACCAGAAACGCCTATCTCCATGGGCGTTTATCTCCGAGAACGGGTCCGTGAAGGGGCGGAGTGAACCGTATTTTCAAAAAAAATAGACGCCCATGTGTTATTCGCCAAGGTGTGAGCTGGGCGTTTTTGCTTTTCAGCGATAATGGAAAATGAAATCGCCCAGCTCAAAAACGAATAAATCCAAGGCATTTGTTCGTGGGAGGGGCCAGGATTCATAGTGCACTGGTCCCCCTCACATGCCAGGACACCAACCGGGCACCCTAGGGGGCACTTTTACAAAAACAAAAAAAAAGGTAAAAGAGCTCCCAGGTGCATAGCACCCTTCCCTTGGGTGTTGAGCCCCCCAAATCCCCCTCAAAACCTACTGCCCACAAGTTTACACCATTACTATAGCCCTAAGAGGTGAAGGGGGGCACCTACATGTGGGTACAGTGAGTTTGGGGGGGTTGGACGACTAAGCATTAAGCAGCACAATTGTAACAGGTAGGGGGGGGATGGGCCTGGGTCCACCTGCCTGACGTCCACTGCACCCCCTAACAACTGCTCCAGGGACCTGCATACTGCTGCTTGGGAGGAGGGTATGACATTTGAGGGTGAAAGTAAAAAGTTGTGAAACATCATTTTTTTGTGGTGGGAGGGGGTTAGTGACCACTGGGGGAGTCAGGGGAGGTCATCCCCGACTCCCTCTGGGGGTCATCTGGTCATTTAGGGCACTTTTTGGGGCCTTATTCGTGAAAAAACAGGGTCCAGGAAAAGTGCCCTAAATTCTAGCTACAAACGTATCCATTATCGGCGAAAGGCGCCCATCTCTGTTCGGGTGATAACCACGCCCCAGTTCCGCCTTCACCACGCCTCCGACACGCCCCCGTCAACTTTGTCCGCATCCGCGACGGAGTGCAGTTGAAAGCGTCCAAAGTTCGGCTTTCGATTATACCGCTTTATTTGTTTTTGTGAGAAAAACGCCCATCTCCCGATTTAGGTCGGAACTTGGGCGTTTTTCTCGTTCGATTATAAGCAGGATAGTGCCTAAAAAATCACTCTGAAGAAAACACGTGTAAATTTAAGCACTGCCATTTGCACCAACGAAAATGTGATGCAAATGCCTGCGCCTAAGTTTACGCACAGAGCACTATTATTCTATAATTACATGCGTAACTCAGAAGCACGCACCCAAAACACCCATGACCTTTCCATTTCCGTGCCCCCTTTTTTGACCTGTGCGTAAATGTTAGACCCAGATCCCATGCCTAATATTTTTGTGCACAATCCCCAATTAAATCTAATTAGTGCCAATAATTGCTTGTTAAAAAGCCGATTATTGGCACTAATTGGATCGTTATTCTATTAAATTAGAGCCACATCTAATTTTGCGCACACAATTTTTGGTGACCTTTATAGGTTCAGGGGGACTATGCGAGACAAGCGAGTATTTACAAAATACCACTTGGGTGCAAGTTTGGCACATATGCACATATATATGCTAGTATTTTAAACATTTATGTGCATAATTCTATTTTATTTCATGTGCATAATTCTATTTTATAAAATTGCCCCTTACCCCTGGATTCTATATATGGTGCCTAGATTTGCATGCCAAAATTTGGGTGTGCTCCCAAGTTGTGCATGCAAATTCATTGGCTAATGAGCCAATTATCATTAATTGGGTGCTAATGACCTATTGTTGACTAATTGGCATCCATTAAAATCTGTGTGTGCATCTGGCTGTACTCTATTCTATAAGTCAAGGTGTCTAACTCTAATAGTACGTAACTCAAGAGGGGGTGTGGCCATAGGAGGGGCCGGGACGTGTCACTGGCATTTTGAAAAGTTATGTGTTCTTACAGAATACTGCCTCAGTGCCCCTAACCTGGGTGCTGCCATTTACACCAGGTTTCAGCAGGCATAAGTCTGGCTCTAAATGTTAGACATAGGACTTGGCACTAAGCATGATTTCTATATAGTATGCCCGCTTTTTCTAGAATCGCACTTAGGAGGAGATTCTATATATGGTGCCTAAAAAATAGGTTTTGATATCAGTGCTGACTAAGTGTATTCTATAATTGGCACCTAGATTTAGGCACAAATTATAGAATATGCTTAGTTATTTCAGCGCCTAAATCTGCGCACATCCATCTACACCAGTGAAAACTTGGTATAAATCCCTGTGCGCAGATTTATTTATTTATTTATTATTACACTTGTACCCCGCGCTTTCCCACTCAAAGCAGGTAGTAATAGGGAATACAGAGTATTGATAGAGAAAATATAAGTTGAATATAGCAGAGTAGTAAAAGAGATAGGTAGGTAGAGAAAGTAGTAGGGGAGGTGTGAGCAAGCGGTGGGTGAGTATTGGAAAAGGGGTAAAGGAGTTGGAAGAGAATGATCAAGGGTAGGTGAGCATGAGAGGAGGGGTAGAGGGGGCGGGAGGGGGATTGGATACGAGATAAGCATAGGGAAGTTTGTTGGGAGATGTAGTCTGGAACTTTGTAGTTGTCTTCTGGATATGTGTTGGGTAGATGGGTTCGTAGGATTAGTTAGGGACGTTTGGGTAGGCTTGCTTGAACAGATGGGTTTTTAGTGATTTCCGGAAGGGTAGATAGTCACTGATTGATCTGATTGGTCGGGGGAGGGCATTCCAGAGTTGGCTACCTAAGAAGGAGAAGTTGGATCCATAATAGGTTTTGTACTTGAGTCCTTTGCAATTGGGGTAATGTAGGTTGAGGTAAGATTTAGGTGTACTAGGCCATATTCTATAACTAGGCATGTAAACTGTGCAACATCCATTTTCCCCACCCATAACCACACCCCTTTTTCCCTGCATGCGTTAGAAGTTCAGTGCAGATCTTTACAGAATATGCTTAGTTAGTTGTGCACCAAAATTCTAATCCATGCCAATTAGTGCTCATTATTGCTTGTTAAGTGCTGATATCAGTTCTTATTAGCTTGTTAAACCAATTAAGTTTATTCACAGTGTTATAGAATCCGCTCCAATTTCAGCACCTAAATCTAAGCGCACTAAGTAGAATCCAGGGGTTAGCGCTGATTTTTTCCAGCACCATTTATAGTGTCTTTTTATGGGCCAAACAAGAATGGCAAAATTATATTGTGTCAAGAAGGCACTGGACTAACCCACATGGAGCAGTGGTTATGACAGTAGGGGGATAGTTGCATCTGATTTTCAAGAAAGCACTGGGGTGACCTGCATTGGAGTAAGCATGATTAAAACTCAAACTTCAATGATCATGGGAATGCCAAATATTTTAGACAATAGCATTGCTTGTTCTTATAGTTGGGTGCATTTTTAGAAAAACTTAGATATGAAAGGAGACGTAGGTATTGGATTCAGTGTTGATCTGGTAAGAGTCATAAAAGATAGTTACAAGTCCTGAAATGGCTTAGCAGTGCAGGTGAAAGAGATCAGTATTTATACATATTCTTGGCCCGCTTGCAACTGATGTAAAACACTGGTTGAAAGGGATCAAAATTCTGGTAAAAGATATGGGGATTGGGAATTGGTGTGACGACCTCTTGCTTAGTCATATAACGTATGAGGCCTCTTTCCATAGGGAATACCCCTATAAGTAAGTGACACAGTAGTGGGTTTCCCCAGTCCTTCTCCTCAAATATACAAACAAAACTTTCACAGGGCTTAAGTGGGGCAGGGAAAAACATAAAGGAGTAGGAGAGAATGATAGCCAGAAGATGCATTTGAGCACCAAACAAAATCAACTTTTATTTACACAAACCAAATGTAGTTCCAAGCAACAGGGGTTGCCAAAGGACATACATCTATGCAATTCATTGAGACACTTTGTTTAGAGTTTGTACATGCACAACCTTGTTATTGCCCATTCACTATTAAACCCTCATGATTTTTTTTCTTTCTTTTGGTAGAGCAACTCATTATTTCCAGTTTGATTAGCATAATTTCTTTTTCATTTCTGCACCACCAGGTTAGTTGTTTCAACTTTTTTTTTAAATCATTCCAATGTTTTTATATTTTATATTTTTGAGTTCTATTTTATAATGTTCTTTTTATTTATTATTTTATTTTGATAAATTTACAAATAGTTCAAGAACACCTCTTGATGCAGGAAAGATGAATGATTCTATTCCAATTTCCATATTTTCAAATAGATAAAGTAAAATTCAAAGGAAAAAGAAAAATAAGATATTATATAAATTTCCGTATTACTTTTCATATTATTCATCTTTAGTCCACAATTGACTAGAGGCATAACACTATAACTGTGGAAAAACAGAGAATAACTCTTCCAATAAAGAAATAGGAGGCTTAAAGGGAAATATAATGTTCTTTTTTTTTTATCAGCAAACCAGCAAGACAAAAAGTATTTATTTATTTATTTTCATTTTATTTGCAAAGTCCAGTATGTTTTCATTACATTTTATGTACCTTTATATTTTAATATGCATTGCTATTCATAATTATTTTTATACATTTTTTTATGTATCAAGTATAAATGTACATTGAATTTGACAAGGAACCAGGTGGTAACTGAACAGAAAAAATCCCACGGAGAATTCAACACCAAGTCAAGAAGTGGGAAATGAGGGAAGGCTGGACAAACTACTGGTTCAACACTGTGCGTAACTTAATTGGTTTAACAAGCTAATAAGCACTGATATCAGCATATAACAATGTACAGAATATTGGCACTTATGTGCACATGTGCACACATACCCACCCACGTAAATATCAATAATCATTCTGAGCGCTAGTCAGTAAATACCTACATAGCTTACAGAGTGGGTATTTGCAAGGAGGCATACATAAAGGAGGAGCATGGACAGGACATAGGCACTTATGTGCACAATTTACACCAGCTCTATGTTAGTTTCTCCCATATTCTAGAATGGAACGTGGGCACCCAGGTTCTGTTATAGAACAGCCTTCTACCATGCGCCCTTGGGGTCCCTAAACAGAGGTTTCCACTTTTAAAATTACCCCCATAATGCTTTGCTCCTTACAAAGCCACTGATAGTAATACTAGATTTACCAGCTAAATAAGTGTTGCAGAAAAGTATGCAAATGAGGCAGTGTTGAAACAAATACAGGCGGGCCTTTTTGGCCTCTGATTCGTCCTTCTCGCTCATGCCATGGCCTATGGGCACTCTGTCATTGCCCTTCCTATGCCTACAGAGAAGGAAAGCCACAGGAGCAGTTTTACATATAGGCGAAAGGTTAATTTATTAATTAATTTTATTTAATAGGATTTATTTACCGTCTTTTTGAAGGAATTCACTTAAGGCGGTATACAGCAAGAATAAGTCAAGTATAAGCAATAGACAATTACAGCAGTAAAAATATTCAAACAACAATACAATGTATGGCATTGAGGGGCATTTTCGACTGGGGACGCCCATCTCTAAGGGCACCCATCTCCGAGGACGGCACAGCGAAGGGGCAAGGCCGACCATATTTTCCAACGAGATGGCCGGCCATCTTTCGTTTCGATAATACGGTTGGGGCCGGCCAAATGTCAGAGATGGCCGGGTTTGAGATGGCTGGCCTCGGTTTTCACTGATAATGGAAACCGAGGCCGGCGATCTCAACCCCGGCCAAATCCAAGGCATTTGGTTGTGGTAGGAGCCAGCATTTGTAGTGCAATGGTCCCCCTGACATGCCAGGACACCAACCGCTCACCCTAGGGGGCTCTTCTAAAAATTAAAAAAAAAAAAAAAGAATATAGAATTACCTGATTGAAATAATTCTTGTGTATTACTTTCTCTGTATTTCTGGCAAGTTATTTTATTGCTTGTAAATTTAAATTCTTATAAAAAAAAAAAATAGCTCCCAGGTGCATAGCTCCCTTACCTTGGGTGCTGAGCCCCCCACACCCCCTCAAAACCCACTCCCCACAACTATACTACTACTACTACTATTTAGCATTTCTATAGCGCTAAAAGGCGTACGCAGTGCTGCTATACACCACTACCATAGCCCTAAGGGGTGAAGGGGGGCACCTACATGTGGGTACAGTGGGTTTCGGGTGGGTTTTGAAGGGCTCCCATTTTCCACCACAACCGTAACAGGTGGGGGGGGGGGGGGGGGATGGGCCTGGGTCTGCCTACCTGAAGTCCACTGCACCCACTAAAACTGCTTCAGGGACCTGTATACTGCTGCGATGGACCTGAATATGACATTTGAGGCTAGCAGAGGCTGGCAAAAAATTTTTTTAAAGATGTTTTTTTGAGGGTGGGAGGAGGTTAGTGACCACTGGAGGAGTCAGGGGAGGTGATCCCCGATTCCCTCTGGTGGTCATCTGGTCAGTTCGGGCATCATACTCAGCAATAACTTGGTTGTGTCTCCCATTCAGGGGCCCTTTTTCTAAGATGCGTAGGCACCTACGCGTGTACAATGCATGCCAAATTAGAACTACCGCCCGGCTACTGCATGCCCTAATTTCCACGCACATCCAAAACATGAAGCAGAAAATAATTTCTATTTTCGACTGTGTGGCGCTAACTGGGTGGTAAATGGCAGTGTACACGCTGACAATTACCGCCCGGTTAACGCTTGAGACCTTACCACTAAGTCAATGGGTGGTGGTAAGGTTTCAGGCCCAAAATGGACCTGCACTGATTTTTATTTTACTGCACATCCATTGTCGGCAAAAAAAGGCCTGTTTTGCTGGCACACTGAAAAGTGGACCTGCACCCGTCCAATACATGCGTCTACACCAGCACAGGCCATTTTTCAGCACACCTTAGTAAAAGGGCCCCTCAATCACTTAAAAAAATCCCCAAACTTTCTGAATAACTTTTCACCAGAGACTCCTTTCAGACTAAAGACTGGGAGTATGGAGCCTAATGATTTTTTGATATTTTTTGCACACCCTTTCTTTCAATTTTGAGAGTATGGCAGCAGTACTAAAATGCATAGCCCTCGCTCTCACTACTGCTGAAGGAGACAAGGTGCATGCAGCTGCCCTGCAAGCTTTCCCACACTGTCTGCCAGCGACTGAAGAGAAAGGTCCCTTGGTGCAGAATAGAGGTAATTCAATCTCCATGCTGGATCAGATTTGGGCTGCATCTGAACAGAGACTGCATATTGTCTTAAATTACATTTGATGGTTTTTGTTACATGGACTACCGCTGGCTGAGACCACCAAGCCTACTTTACTGGGAAGCTTAGGGTAGACTCTTAAGGCAGCGTGCAGAGTAAAAAGCAAAGGGCCCCTGTTTACAAAGGCGTTCTAGTGTTTGTAGCACAGGCTTTCCTATGGGCAGCTATACAGTTAGCGCATGCTAAAAACGCTAGTGTGCCTTTGTAAATAGGGCCCAAAGTTATTTATTTGTAAAATGTATCTACCACTTATCTGGAGGGATCAAAGTGGACATTGTAAATATCAAATAACAACAATCAATACAAAGATAAAATGAAAATAATAACTTAATCATAAAATAACCGTGTCAACTTGCTTCTCCCTTTCAATTACAATCAGTACAGTATCAAAATCATTTACAACATCATTACAATGAGATATCAGTCAAAATGGCTTTATTTGATCTGCATTTAAGCACCCAGTTAGCAAGTAAGGCTCATAGAGGGGCATAATCGAAAGGGACGCCAAAGTTTTGCTGAGGACGTCCTCGCAAAACATCCCGGTGGAGGGGTGGGGAAACCCATATTATCGAAACAATATGGACATCCATCTTTCATTTCGATAATACGGTTGGGGACGCCCAAATCTTGACATTTAGGTCGTCCTTAGAGATGGTCGTCCCTAGACTTGGTCGTTCCTGATTTTCGGCGATAATGACCAAATTCATTCCTTTGGTCGTGGGAGTTGCCAGCATTCGTAGTGCACTGGTCCCCCTGACATGCCAGGACACCAACTGGGCACCCCAGGGGGTACTGCAGTGGACTTTATAAATTGATCCCACATACATAGCTCCCTTACCGTGTGTGCTGAGCCCCCCAACCCCCCCACCAAATCCACTACCCACAATTGTACACCACTACCATAGTCCTTACGGGTGAAGGGGGGCACCTAGATGTGGGTACAGTGGGTTTGTGGTGGGTTTTGGAGGGATCACATTTACCACTACAAGTGTAACAAGTAGGGGGGGATGGGTCTGGGTCCACCTGCCTGAAGAGCATTGCACCCACTAAAACTGCTCAAGGGACCTGCATACTGCTATGATGGAGCTGAGTATGACATCTGAGGCTGGTATTGAGGCTGGCACGTAATATTTTGAAAGATATTTTTTGAGGGTGGGAGGGGGTTAGTGACCACTGGGGGAGTAAGGGGAGGTGATCCCCGATTCTCTCCGGTGGTCATCTGGTCATTTCGGGCACCTTTTTGTGCCTTGATCATAAGAAAAACACGGCCAGGTAAAGTTGTCCAAGTGTTAGTCAGGGACGTCCTTGTTTCTTTCGATTATGGGTCAAGGACATCCAAGTGTTAGGCATGCCCAAGACCTGCCTTTGCTACGCTTCCGACACACCCCCTTGAACTTTGGCCATCCCTGCAACGGAGTTCAGTTGGGGACGTCCAAAATCGACTTTCGATTATACCGATTTGAACGACCCTGGGAGAAGGACGTCCATCTTCTGATTTATGTCGAAAGATGGGTATCCTTCTCTTTCAAAAATGAGCCCATAAGTCTCCCAGCTTTATTTCATCATTATCAAGAAGCACATTTGAGTTGAAACACTGTCTAAATAATTTTTTTGGACTATCAGTATCATCATAATCCATCAGACAGACTACACTGTCAATGAAGTTGATAATACTGCTTATCTCTGTGCTCGTAGCTGTCATTGCTCCATTTTGTAAGAGGTGTGGGGGGGGGGGGGGGAGAAAGAAAATGTTGATGATAGATGTTCAGATGTATTAGTACAGGTTTGAATTGTTTATTCCCAGAGTTCTACTGATTGGCATGATGTTGTTTCATCTGTGCATTCATCAATAAAAACATTATTAAAATTAAAAATAAATTGTACATTCCTTATACATTCGATTTCATAACTTCTTAATTTTTCAAATTCGTAGCTTATCAAGCAATACTTAACTTTTGTATCAATACATAGACACACTGCCGACATGGCCATTGTTTCGCAACTTCATCAGGAAAGTGGTCTGCTAAAAAATAAACAGCAAAAGTTAAGTACTAAAGAATATATAACATTTTTTTCAACAGTGTCCAACACAGCAAATATTTTTCAAACATAACATAACATATTTATCATGCAGCAATCATGCTGCTTCAGTTAATAGTGATTCAAAGATAGTGGCGGCATCTACCACACTCCTTAATTGTAAAGCATCAAATAGATAAATCAAGAAATTGTACAATAATAACAAATGAGGGGAAAAATGTAAAGCATTTATTACATTGTTAAAGAAAACAAAATCATAACTACATAAACCACTAACCCCCTGTTTACTAACCTGCATTAGCAGTTGCCAAGCGGCAATGCCAACACAGCCCATTCAAAATGAATGGGCTGTGTTGGTATCAGTGCATGACAACTGCTAGCGTGGCTTACTAAACATGGGGGGGGGGGGAGGGGGGAGATATGGCTTGTAAATATAATTCATATGCAAACCACAAGAGTAAAGAAAAGCCTGACACGTCCATGTTTCGTTGTGGAGCCCTCTTCAAGAACATATAAACTCAGCTCATAACAATACTTCATGAATGACAGCATAAAATATGCACAGCCCCATTTTAGATAGCATGCAGAAATTGGAATTAAGACAATCAGGTCAGGATGTGTGAAATTCTGGTAGAATCTTAGAAAAGGATCTGCCGATATAGAATCTCTTCTGATACTGGTGAAATTCAGCTCAGTACCTGGATAAAGTTAGGACAGCCTTTTTGCTGTCCAAATTTTATTCAGATAGTTGCGCTGTTAAGTACCGAATATTACCTCTAACCAGGTAAACTACCCATTCCACCCCATCTCCAATCCTAGACTGCCCTTGCACTAACCCATATTTTATTTAAACTGGCTTGCATAGTTTTTAAAATGTTCAATGGCTTAGCTCCAGAATATCTTTTTATTCTTTTTCTTTTTTTCGCAGTACTTCAAGAGCTTGAGATCCATTCTGTTTATTTCTGTCATCTTTTTTGAATGTTAGGTATAAAAGACTTTTGGAGGACTCATTTTGTTTTCATGATCCTCATTTCTAGTTATCTCTTTCCTCTGTTCTCCACTCATCTTTTTCTTACTTTGTCTTCCGTAAGAATTTGAAGACTTCTCTGTTTAATAAATTTCTTGCTGAGAGTAATTTCTTTTATTTATTTTGCACATTTATAGACTAGTTATATCAAAGCGGTTTACAAACAAAAAACCAAAGCATTAATATATACAACATCTACTATAATAAAACTCACCCTCAACGTTCTGAGGACACTGACGTCAGTGAAGCCAAGCCCTGACTTCCTTCAAAAAGGTTCGTGGTGGTGAAGCCACCAAAATCGCTCCGGGCCCCGCCCTTGAGGGCGGAGCAATGGCAGAACAACGAAGGGGTTGGCAGGGAGGGGTGGGAAATCGCTCCGGGCCCCGCTCTCGCGTCAAACGTCATGACGTTGGGGGCGGAGCAATGGAAGAATAACGAAGGAGTAGGCCAGGGAGGGAGGGGGGTGTTGGCGACGAACACCTTGCTAGCGCCCGTTTCATTTGATCTGAAACGGGCCTCTTTTACTAGTAATCAATAAAATCCTAATTACTGATATATCACCGTAAGATGTTTCACTGCCTACATAAAATCAGAACTGCAGCACAATTCCAACCTGCTGTTTCATTTTTTTGTTAACAACAAACAAAATAGTCAGGTAGATGTGAGGAGGATATCAAGTGGCCTTTATTGGAAAACAGCTAAAAGATGACCTGACACGACTGTGTTTTGGCCCAAAGGGCCTGCCTCAGGGGGTCTAGTGAATATACATAAAAACAAACATAAATATGTAATAACAAACATCAAACAATTAAGACTATAAAAAAAATTTAATTAATTAGATTCACCAGACCCCTGAGACAGGCCCTTTGGGCTGAAACACCGCCGTGTCGGGTCGTCTTTTAGCTGTTTTGCAATAAAGACCACTTGATATCCTCCTCACATTTACCTCACTGTTTTGTTTGTCACTTATGTTTCCATGAGGTTTGCTCCTCCTTTCTGTTTGTCTCATTTTTTTGTTACTTTCTGTAAACCACTATTAGTGGGAGTTGACGGGATACAAGAATCATCTTGCAATACATTACTATCTGGGTAAGTGCCACTGAATATCCAGGTTTGCCCTACCCAGATTAACTCCCTCTGAAGATTGCCACCTTAGAGATTTGCAATTTCAGGTAGAAGACTGCAGTACCTTTTATCTGCTGGAGAAGACCCCTTGAAATTAAAAAAAAAAAAAAAAAAAAAAAGGAAAGAGCAATTTCAGCTTGCATAATCAAATTCTACAGGAATTCTTGAATTAAGAGTACATTTAACTAATATCTCCTTTTGGGAGATATTAGTGTATTAAGACTCTATCCCCCGATTCTATATATGGTGTCCAAAGTTAGGTGCGGATTTCCACCCATGGTTTCCATTTCCGTGCATAACTTAATAGGTTAATTGACTCTTAATTGGTGCTAAACATCAATCAATTGACCTTAACAAGTGTTAATTGGAGCCAATTAGTAGTTATGTGTGAAAATATCTTGTGCCCTATTCTATAACCCCCATGCCTAATTTCCATTGCGCTCAACTCCAAAGTGAGTGTGGATGTGGGAGGGACATGGGCAGATCAGGGGCATGGCGTGCCTGGAAATTAGGTGAAGGGTTGTAGAATACCTTCATTTCTGTGCCTAACTACCATTAGTTGGGCGTGAGCATTTATACCAGCCTTCGGCAGGCATAAATGTTCACACCCAAAGTTAGGTTTAAATGCACGCTAAACTTGTATTCTATAAAGGTTGTTCCATGTGGAACTGCCATTATAGAATTCACACTTACCATGTATCATCCTGGCATCTTAATGTGGGCAACCTTTACTGAATCCCCCCAGTGTAAATAGTAGATAAAGTAATATTACCGATACTATGAGGGTTAAATGAAAAGTAACCCCTCCACCTTCATAATTTGTGAACAGATGGCAGTACTGATGTGCTACACATATTCACTTGTCCTTTGAAATCTCTTCCTTCACCTCAGTTGGCCAGAAGTGTCTGTGTGAAGATACTGTTTCGCTTGTGAAGGCCTTTTTTTTGCCAAAAATGGACGACGTGTGACAAAATTAAAATCAGCACATATCCATTTTGGGCTGAGATCTTAACGCCACCCATTGACTTAGTGGTAAGATCTCATGCGTTAACCGGGCAGTAATTGTCAGCACACGTACACTGCCAATTACCGCTCAAATAGTGCACTACAGGACCCAGGAGCCCTCACAACTCCACCCCCAGGCTTCAGCTTACTGTGGGTTTAGCAGCCTATTCGCTCCTTCCTCTCCCAGCTGGATGCAGCACTCTGTCTCTGTACTCTGTGGACTATCACATACAGCTTTACAAGACCTCTGACGCAGGCGTTTTTCGCCGAAACACGGACCACGTCGAGTCTGATTAATAAAGTTGAGATGCCCCCACTCTTGAAGGCTCTTTGTGCTTCTTTGGCTACATGCTTTCGCTTATGTGCTTTTGGATTCCCTCAACTTCATGCATTGCAGTGTGCTGCAACAGCCAAAAAAGGAAACAAGGCTAGGCATTATTAGGAAAGGGATAGAAAATAAGACAATTATAATGTCTCTGTATCGCTCCGTGGTGCAAACTCACCTTGAGTATTATGTACAATTCTGGTCATTGTATCTCAAGAAACATATAGCTGAATTAGAAAAGATAAAAAGAAGAGCGATCAAAATGATTAAAGGGATGGAACTCCTCTCATGTGAGGAAAGGCTTAAGAGGTTAGGACTCTTCAGCTTGGAAAAGAGACGGTTGAAGGGGGATATGATAGAGGTCTACAAAATCTTGAGTGGTATAGAATGGATAAATGTGGGTCAATTTTTTACTCTTTCAAAAAGTACAAAGACTAGGGAACCCTCACTGGAGTTACATGGTAACTGGGGCGTAGCTACGTGGGGCCACGGGAGCCTGGGACCCTGTAGATTTGGTCCTGGACCCCCCTGTTGATGACCCTCTTGACCCCTCCCGCCGCCAACCCTCCCCTGCTGTCGCCATGGGCTACCTTTACTGGTGGGGGACCCCAACCCCCACCAGTCGAGGTCCTCTTGCTTCCCGCGGAAGGCTTCATTCTATTTCTGACGTCCTGCAGATCAAGGCTTCGTTCTGTTTCAGTGAGTCTGACGTCCTGCAAGTACAATGTGCAGGACGTCAGAAACAGAATGAAGCCTTGAGTGGGAAGCAAGAGGACCTCGGCTGGCGGGGGTTGGGGTCCCTTGCCAGCAAAGGTAGGCGACGACAGCGGCGGCGGGGGAGGGTTGGCGGCGGGAGGGGGGGTTGAGAGGGTCATCGGCAGGGGGGCAAAGTTGTTGGCGGCGGTGGGGGGGGCTAAAATGTGCCCCCTCACCTGGGCTCTGGACCCCCTCCTGCCGAAGTCTGGCTATGCCCCTGCATGGTAATACTTTTAAAACAAATAGGAGGAAATATGTTTTCACTCAACAAATAATTAAGCTCTGGAATTTGTTGCCTCAGGATGTGATAACAGCAGTTGGTGTATCTGGGTTTAAAAAGGTTTGAACAAATTCCTGGAGGAGAAGTCCATAGGTTGTTATTGAGATAAGCATGGAGGAAAGTCATTGCTATCCCTGGGATCGGTAGAATGGAATGTTGCTACTATTTGGGTGTCTGCCAGGTATTTGTGACCTGAATTGGCCACTGTTGGAAGCAGGATACTGGGTCAAACGGACCATAGGTCTGATCCAGTATGGCTATTTTTATGTTCTTATGGACGATCTGAGACAGCAATGGTTGAGTCTCACATGAGAAAGATTGACAAACTTGTAAAAGACAACTAGAAGATCTTAAAGTGTTATACTGCAACCTTGGGAACTTTGAAAGAACGATTGAGAAGAGTTCAGAAGTACAAGAAGGAAATTTTGTTACGACATGACAATGCTAGGCCTCACACAGCACAAAACACCACAGAGGTAATTGCTAAAATGGGTCTCACAGTATTACCCTATCCTCCATATAGCCCAGACTCAGCACCATGCAATTGACATCTTTTTCCAAACTTGAAGGAATATCTTCAGGCGCATCTGTTTGAATTGAATGAAGAGGTGGAAAGGACTGTGAGCAACTGATTGAAGAGATAAAATAGGCAGTTCTTTAGCTATGGCTTTCAAAAACTTGTCCATTGTTGGCAGAAACGTGTGGCGAATGGTGGCGATTATGTAGAAAAGTAAATGCTTATAATAAAAGAGCAAGTTTTAAGCATTATTTTCATTTTTTATTCATTACAATATTTTCATTTAAGCATAAGTTATGGAGGTGAAGGCATTACATTTCTTTTAGCCTTTGCACTTTTTAAGTTCAAATAGTTTATTGAAGGTTTCAAGAAATACAAATAACAACCATAACACTATACAGAATACTATCATAAGGATGGAAGTTAAAACACATAGAGGGGCATAATCGAACGGGGATGACCATCTCTAAGGGCGCCCATCTCTAAGGACGGCGCCGTAAAGGGGTGGGGAAACCCGTATTATCGAAACAAGATGGGCGTCCAACTTTCTTTTCGATAATACGGTTGGGGACGCCCAAATCTCAACATTTAGGTCGATCTTAGAGATGGTCGACCTAAATGTTGAGATCGCCGACCTTAGAGATGGGCGACCTCGGTTTTCGACGATAATGGAAACTGAGGACACCAATCTCAAAAATGACCAAATCCAAGGCATTTGGTCATGGGAGGAGCCAGCATTTGTACTCCACTGGTCCCTCTCACATGCCAGGACACCAACCGGGCACCCTAGGGGGCACTGCAGTGGACTTCATATATTGCTCCAAAGTCCATAGCTCCTTTCCCTTGTGTGCTGAGCCCCCCAAACCAACTCCCCACACCTGTACACCACTACCATAGCCCTTATGGGTGAAGGGGGGCACCTACATGTGGGTACAGTGGGTTTTGGGGGGGTTTGGAGGGCTCAACATTTACCACCACAAGTGTAAGAGGTAGGGGGGATGGGCCTGGGTCTGCCTGCCTGAAGTGCACTGCACCCACTAAAAGCTGCTCCAGGGACCTGCATACTGCTGTGATGGAGCTGGGTATGACATTTGAGGCTGGCATAAAGGCTGGAAAAAATGTTTTTTAATTTTTTTGGGGGTGTGGGAAGGGGTTGGTAACCACTGGGGGAGTAAGGGGAGGTCATCCCCAATTCCCTCCAGTGGTCATCTGGTTAGTTCGGGCACCTTTTTGAGACTTGGTCGTGAAAAAAAATGGACCAAGTAAAGTCGGCCAAATGCTCGTCAGGGACGCCCTTCTTTTTTCCATTTTTGGCCGAGGACACCCATCTCTTAAGCACACCCCTGTCCCGCCTTCGGTATGCTGCCAGCACGCCCCGCGACGGAATGCAGTTGAGGGCGCCCAAAATTGGCTTTCAATTATGCCGATTTGGGCGACCCTGAGAGAAGGACGCCCATCTCCCGATTTGTGTCGGAAGATGGGCGCCCTTCTCTTTTGAAAATGCCCCTGTTAGTCCAAGGAGAAGCCAAAATACACAGTCAGAGAAACATTACATCAATAAACATAAGTACCCCTAAAATTATTTAAAAGAAAATATAAACTATTTGTTTTTATCCTGGAGCGTTATTAGACTGAGAATATATAGTTAAATAAGACCATATTTTCT
This sequence comes from Microcaecilia unicolor, assembly GCF_901765095.1. Lineage (NCBI taxonomy): Eukaryota > Metazoa > Chordata > Amphibia > Gymnophiona > Siphonopidae > Microcaecilia > Microcaecilia unicolor. The sequence goes on along the minus strand of NC_044033.1, from coordinate 329,871,937 downwards.
CCACATCAGCAATTCATGGCTATATCCAGGTTTGAAATCCATTCATGATTGGAATTTTAACCCTTTGGTGACTAGTCTAGGAATATGTATTGAATAACAAATCCCTAGACCCCTGATGCAGGCCAATAAGGCCGAAACACCAGTCGTGTCGGGTTGTCATCATTGTTTTGGAAGAATTTTCAATAAACTTTAATTTGAACACCACCTGTGAGAGGTTTGGTTGCTCTACTCCTTCCGCTTGGTGCCTCCCTTCCAGTAGAGCATTTTGCCTTCTGTTTGTGACTATTCCATTCAGAGGACCAGAAGTTTTTAATACAAGGACATAGATAAATTATGCACATCAAACCACCCAAATGAGTATTACAGTGCCAACATAAGTTGCTAACACTTAGCTTGATGCAATTTACTAGGAGACCAGATAGCCTTGTAAAATAGAAAGTATAAAGATTGCATTGAGCTAGTGGAAGCAGTAGGACGAATAATCTCTTTAAAGAGTAAAGGCCAATCATTGACATCATCATTCCTGGAAGTTTCTCAGGACCAAATGGATTTTTGAAGGGTGTATTTGTGCAATCTTAAAACTCTGTAAAACTCAGAGGTAGTATGACCTTGAATGCATCCTAACTTACATAATTTTGATAGCTCAGAGAATTGAGAACAGGTTGATAGAGGCTTAAATGCAGATAGAAGACAGTGAGAAAGTTGACACCAGTGAAAAGATTCAGAACCAGGTACATTATATTTTTCTATAAGCAGAGAAAAGGACAAAAGGGAATAATTAGCAGAAACATGATTTATATTACAAATTCCTTTGGCTTTCCAAATAGGATATATAACGGGTCGATTATCAATTAAAATTTTTGAGTTATACCATAATGGGATATCTAATGATAACCATCTGCTCTTTGAAAATGTTGAATCAAGAGTATTTAAAGCTTGTATGGTAGAGAAAATAAGCTCAGAATTAGAGATGATGATGATGAGAGATTTAGGCATATATGGTAACCAGGAATGTGGAATAGGATGAACTAGATATGATTCATTTTTAAACCAAGCAGGACTATTCTGCGAGTTGGAGGAAAAGGACAGCCATATATTTATTTATTTATTTATTTATTTATTGCACTTGTATTGAAGAATTGCAGCAACATGGTACAAGAAAAAATCAGGAGAACCTACCCAAACCTTCAATTTTGGCAGCCTTAAGTGTTTTAAGAGCAATACAAGGTGGTTTATTACACCAAAGATAATTTGTGAGTTTTTTTCAACATTTTTATAAAAAAGTGGAAGGAGCTAATTTGGGAAGCACTCAAAAGAATAGCTAACAGTAGGCATTATGGACATCTTAATGGCTTGAAAATGTCCCCACAAGGATAATGACATTAGGGACCATCCTATATAATAAAAAAGCACATCCAACGTTCTGAAGCCGGTAGCGTTGCAGTGAAGCCTGAAGCCCTGAAGTGTTCGTTGGCTTCGTAATAGCTCCGCCCTCCACAGGAATCACACCACTCGCTGTCAAAGCCTCAAAGCCCCGCCCTTGGAGCCCTGCCATCCTCTGAGTCCTCCACTCACTAGCCATGCCCTCGGAACACAGCTGATCACAACAGCCAGCTGGCTAAGTTGCTCGCGCGTGTTCTGCCCTCCCGCCCCTCGCTGTCAAAGCTCCACCCTCGGAGCCCTGCCGTCCTCTGAGCCCTCCACTCACTAGCCCCACCCTCGGAGCACAGCTGATCACAACAGCAAGCTGGCTAAGTTGCTCGCGCTGTTCCGCCCTCCCGCCCCTTGCACCGTGTCACTCACTCAGTTTCTTGCGCTGCTCAACAAACAAAAAAAACGCCCGAATCTGTCTGTTTCATTTGTTTCTGAACAACAGATACCGAGATACCACGCAGAGTGCCGCCAGATGTGAAAGCCACCAGGAAAAGTGCAGCACAGCTCATCGCAACAACACTGTGAACTACAACGGACAGACCGACTGGCACCACTGATTCTACTGCAAGCTATCGACCTGTTTCTCTCACTATCGTAAATACTCATTTTCACAGTCAAACATACTCTCTCTCACACATTCACACTCTCTGTTTCTCACATAGTCACTATCACTGTCACACATACTCACTTTCTGTCTCTCACAGACATACACTCAGTCTGTCAAAAACTCTGAATCTGTCTTAGGGTGACAGAGTGTACACCCCCCCAGCTGTATCTCACTAAAAAAAAAAATGCAAATAACACAAAAATGACAATTATTCATTACCAACACAACACAATTAAAATAACAATCCCTTTCAAACATTCATTCCAGGAAACAAATACCTTGCTAGCGCCCATTTCATTGCTCTCAGAAACGGGCCTTTTTTCCTAGTTTATTAATATTACCTAAAGAGGAGCCACATACGTGGAGAACTCAATAGATCCCACGGGGCAGCAAACAGAGAGAAAAGAAGTGGGAAAAGTAAACCAGGCTTATCCAAATCTCAGTTAATAAAACATCTGAACAGCCAAACCATTTAAGGATTTGAGGCCATTCAACCATGTCAAATGCCTTTTCAGCATCTAAAGAAATAGCGATGGCAGGTTGATTAAAGGAATGGGCATAATCAATAAATGAATGAAAAGTGTAAGCACTGTCACCAATATATCAACCTTTCATGAACACCACTTGGTCTCCTAAAACCTGCTCAAGACAAGAGGATAGAACTTTGCTAGAAATCTTTGAGGGTCTCTACCTGGTTTAGGAAGGATAGAAATTTGTGCTTCAGTAAATCTACCTTGATTGGTAAGATGAAGTTTCAAGTATTCAAATAATTTGTAAAGTATAGAAAATGAAGTAGAACTAAATACTTTAAAAAATTCAGCAGGATATCCATCTGGGCCAGGAGCTTTATATGTTGCAAGAGACTTAATTGCTAATTGTATTTCTTCAATATGTATGGCAGCACCCAGCATAGTATTCTAGGAGTCAGATAAAATTGGATACAGTAGGTTTTGGAGGAATGAATCTGCAGAATTAGAGGAACCCTGCAATGAAGAATTGTATAAACTCTGGTAAAACTTTTCAAATTCCTTTGTGATGGATGATTCATCATATAAAGAGAGACCACTGTCATTAATAATATTCACAATTCTGATCCTTTGTTTACGATTAACCAGATATTTAGCTAAACCACGCCCAGATTTGTTTGCAGAAACATAGCTACCAGATTGTTGTAGTATTAGATCTTGTGGAGCTTTATGACTATTGAATTCATATTTGAGTTTCAATAAATCAGATGGGTAAGAATGAAGGACAGAAAGAATATGTGCTTTTTCCAACTTTGAAATTTCTAATTCCAAAGTATCAAGGCGAGCTTGGTCTTGTTTTTTATGCCAAGCCATTTAGCTGAAACTCTCCTCTGAGATATGTTTTAAATGTTTCCCGAACTGTACTGAGTGATGTCTCAGATGACTTGTTGGTATTGAAGAAATCAGCTGTAAAATATATTTTTTTCAATAAAATCAGCATCTGATAGAATCACAGTGTTCATTCTCCAACTAGTGGAAGAGTTAGATGATGATAACTCCAATTCAGTGGAAACCAGCGTATGATCAGATATTACTATTGGAGAGATATGTGCCATTGTTATCATTGGTAGCAATGATTTGGAGTTAAGAAAAATGTCAGTGCAAGAATATGATTTATGTAAAGCTGAATAGAATGTAAACTTTTTATCTGTGGGATGACAAATCCACCATAGATCCCCCAGACCAAAGTCTTTGATAATAGAATATAGCTCCTGCCACATGGATGAGCAAAAAGAACAAATAAATAAAAGAGATTGACGGTCAAGTAGAATGTCCAGTGGTAAATTAAAATCGCCACCAAATATGATTGGATGAGAACTATATTCTAAAAGAGAATCTCAAAGACACATCATAAAACTAGAAGAGTCAATATTAGAAGCATAAATAGTTATAATAGAGATATACCGCCTGATATTCAGTGCTATTTAACTGGTCAGAATTAATACTGGAATAGCCAAGAGGTGCTGAGTGTCTTGCAACAACAGAAGAGATAGAAAGTAGACACTGAAAGTCCAGTTTCTTTATTCATACAGACCCGACGTGGCCACGTTTCGCCAAAAAGGCTGCATCAGGGGTAGTATCATAAAACAGCTAACCAGGGACAAGAAAGGCTTAGCCCGGATAGCAAAACTGATCATCCAAGATGACTTCAGCAGTAGTCTGACAGAAGGTGGAGCAGCAGCTTCATACCTCTGTATTCATAATAGAGATATACCGCCTGATATTCAGTGCTATTTAACTGGTCAGAATTTAATACTGACCATTAAATAGCGCTTAACCGGCTATCCACTGATATTCAGCGGATAACCGGCTATCCCTTGCTTAATATCCCTAGTTAGCAGCTAGCAGATAGCAAGTTATATCGCGCAATAAAACCGGCTATCCACTGAATTTTAAAGCAGGTTTAGTGGACATATGTGGCTGTGTCAAACCCTGGAATATCTTTGGCTGGTTTGAAGTTAACCGGCTAAGTCTGAATAGCGATTTAGCCGATTATCTTCAAACTGACCAAAAATAACCCGGATATTCAATGTCGGTCACCAGAAATGGCCCGACATTGAATATCTGGGATTAGCACAGACCGGGGGAGTTAGCCGGTCTTACTCTCACAGTCTGAATATTGATCCATAGAGTTTATTTGAACTGTATCAGTATTAGCACACCGTCAGCTGCTAGCACGGCTTTGAAAACAGGGGGAAGAGCCTCTATTATCAAGACGAGCGGCAATGTCGATGAAGCCTACTTAAAGTGAATGGGCTTCTTCAGTATTGCCGCACCGGGGAACGCTAGTGCGGCTTGATAAAAGAAGCCCTAGAGCTACCCATAGGCTTCCATGTATATATGTGTTTGTGCTAGTTCCTGGGTAAATATCTTGGTAAAATTTATTTTAAATGTTTTCTGTTGTTGTTTTTTTGAGATCCTCATTTTTAGTATTTTTTTTTCCTTTTTGGTCTTTTGTTCACCCTGGCTAAGCCACTGCGTCTTAGGATTTGAATCTCTGCTTTTAGATTGTTGTCACGCCCCTTACCTGTGCCGCCCTGCCCGCAGCGATGCCTCGCTCCGCGAGCAGGAGAGAGCGGGGTATCGCTGGCTACGGGCGGCGTGTGCAGGGAATCGTGCTGGCCTCCTGGACGGCGCCGGTTCGCCGCTATTGCGCAGTGGCGGCTGGAGAGCGCCGGCGCTGCCATTATGGCCGGCGCTCTCAAGCTGGAGAGTCTCTTCCGGGCGCGGGGCCCGGGAGCAGGGAGAACGCCCCTTCTGGGCCTGGATTGGCTGGTCGCGGCGGGACTCCGCCCTCTCTCGGTGACCAGCCTATCCAGAGCCCTGGAGCAGGTTGGAGGCTCCACCCCCCGGACAGCTGAGGATATTCTTCCTGATGGAGGGGGCTACTTAAGGACTGGGGCTGGCAGAGCTCTTTGCTTCGGCTTCTGCTTGTGTGGTTCCTGAGTTCTGTGTTTGTGGATTTCCTGCTTTGAACCTGTTTTGTCCTGGACTTTGCTTTTGCCTGCCGCCTGCCCTGAACCTTGGATTGAACCTGGACCTTGCTTTTGCCTGCCGCCTGCCCTGAACCTTGGATTGAACCTGGACTTTGCTTTTACCTGCCGCCTGCCCTGAACCTTGGATTGGACCTGGACTTTGCTTTTGCCTGCCGCCTGCCTTGAACCTTGGATTGAACCTGGACCTTGCTTTTGCCTGCCGCCTGCCCTGAACCTTGGATTGAACCTGGACTTTGCTTTTACCTGCCGCCTGCCCTGAACCTTGGATTGGACCTGGACTTTGCTTTGCCTGCCGCCTGCCCTGAACCTTGGATTGAACCTGGACTTTGCTTTTACCTGCCGCCTGCCCTGAACCTTGGATTGGACCTGGACTTTGCTTTTGCCTGCCGCCTGCCCTGAACCTTGGATTGAACCTGGACTTTGCTTTTACCTGCCGCCTGCCCTGAACCTTGCAGTGGACCTGGACTTTGCTTTTGCCTACCGCCTGCCCTGAACCTTGGAGTGGACCTGGACTTTGCTTTTGCCTACTGCCTGCCCAGAACCTTGGATTGGACCTGGACTTAGCTGTTGCCTGCCGTCTGCCTTGAAGTTCTGTTTTGACCTGGTGCTGGGTTCTGGCCATCTGTCTGCTGTCCTTCCTGGGTTCCAGTCCTTCCCCCCTGGAGAAGTTCCTGTCCTGATTCTCCAGGTAAGATCAGAACTGTCTGGCTGCCAGACGTGTTTGGCACAGGGGCTCACTGATCGTGGAAAAGGCCTGACAGAAAGCCGAAGCCATGAGCTCGCCAGATAAGCCTGATCTGACCGACTTGGCTCAAGCCCTTCAACAACAGCAGGCTCAGCTTAACAGATTGTCTGGGGTACTACAGGATGTGTGCTCTCAGATGTCAGCACAGCGAGGGTCGTCTTCTGGAGCAAGTAGGACGTCGCCATCCCATCCTGCCTTTCGTCTGCCCGAACCTCCCCGATTTGACGGTACACCCTCCGCATGCCGCGGATTCCTGAATCAATGTCAAATGCTCTTTGACATGCAACCTGCCTCCTTCCCTACGGACAAATTAAAGATTACCTACATCATTTCCTTACTCTCCGGTCCTGCCTTGGCCTGGGCTTCACCACTCTGGGAACAACAGGATCCTCTCCTCTCAGAACTAGGAGAATTCCTACGTAGGTTCCGCATGGTATTTGATGTCCCAGGACGTCCCTCTTCTGCTGCTAGTGAGCTACTACGGATTCAGCAAGGGAACAGCTCGGTTGGAGCCTATGCTATTCAATTCCGCACCCTGGCTGCGGAACTTAAATGGAATCAAGAGGCCCTTACGGCCATTTTCTGGCAAGGCTTGAGTGGGCGTATTAAGGACGAATTAGCCGGACGTGAGATTCCTAGTACTCTGGACGCTTTAATCGCCCTATGTATCCGGATTGATGTCCGCTTCCAGGAACGGGCAAGAGAACAGGGTGCCTCTCGTCCGTCTCGAAGGACCTCTCCTCAAAGACACCGTACGGTCTCCCCTCAGGGGGCTGCGGGTCCAGCTACGGAGGGAGCGGAGGAGCCTATGGTGATTGGTAGATATCGACTATCAGCTGTTGAGCGGGCCCACCGGAGGAGTAATAAATTATGCATGTATTGTGGGAAACCTGGTCATTTTGTGAAGGGATGTCCCAGCAAGCCGGGAAATGCTTAGACCCTAGCCTTGTGGAAGGGGTGGTTTTGGGTCAATCAGGAGCCCTTCCGGACAATTTGATGACTGTACCGATTATCTTACTGTGGCAAGACTTTAGAATTAACACCCTAGCTTTACTGGATTCAGGAGCAGGGGGCAACTTCATTGATGCTAGCCTACTTCAGGGGCTAGGAAGGCCGATGGTTCCCTGTAAACCAGCTCTGCAGGTGACTTCTATTCATGGCTCTACTCTTCCCCAGCCGATTACTCATCTCACCCTTCCGCTTCGGATGCAGGTGGGCCTTCTTCATCATGAGGAAATACAGTTTCTTATTTTACCTCAAGCCATTCATCCTGTAATTTTAGGTATGCCCTGGCTGCGGCTGCATGCGCCCTGCATAGACTGGCCTTCAGGAGAGATCAGTCAATGGAGTACTCGTTGTTTTGAGACCTGTCTGACACCAGTGCACCCTCCTCCTACTAAGGTGCTAGCTCTGCCTGGAATCCTCCATCCCTGTGAGGCCTGTCTGCCGAAGGAATATGATGAGTTTTCGGATGTCTTTGATGCCCGGGAGGCGGATTCCCTCCCACCCCATCGCCCTTTTGATTGTCCCATTGAATTGTTGCCGGGCACGATACCTCCTAGAGGAAGATTATATGCCTTGTCCCGGGATGAATCTGCAGCTATGCGGGACTATATTCGGGAAAATCTTCGTAAAGGGTTCATTCGTCCTTCTTCTTCTCCTGCCGGGGCGGGGTTTTTTTTTGTTTCCAAAAAGGATGGGTCCTTGCGACCCTGCATTGACTATCGAGGGCTTAACAACATCACGGTCAAGAACCGTTATCCTCTTCCGCTCATTCCGGAGCTTTTTGATCGACTCCAGGGGGCGGTCATTTTTACTAAATTGGATCTCCGAGGGGCCTACAATTTGATCCGGATCCGCCAGGGGGACGAGTGGAAGACTGTGTTTAATACTCATGAAGGCCACTTTGAGTACCGTGTCATGCCTTTTGGTCTTTGTAACGCTCCGGCTGTGTTTCAAGATTTCATCAACTTCATTTTCCAGGATCTCCTTTATTCTTCAGTCATTGTTTACTTGGACGATATTCTGATCTTCTCCACTTCTCCTCAGGATCATCCCAGGCATGTGCGCACGGTACTTCAACGGCTCCGGGATCACCGACTGTTTGCCAAATTGGAGAAATGTGCATTCCATCAATCCACTATTCCTTTTTTGGGACATATTATCTCTGCTGTTGGATTACAGATGGATCCTGCTAAACTACAGGCTATCCGGGACTGGCCTCTTCCCCAAGGTCTCCGGGCTCTGCAGCGGTTCCTTGGATTTGCTAACTACTACAGACAATTCATTCCCCATTATTCTCTCCTCACAGCTCCTTTGACAGCCCTTACTCGGAAGGGTGCGAATGTTCGGCACTGGTCTCCAGCTGCTCTGGACGCCTTTTCTACCTTGAAGGAGGCTTTCTTGTCTGCATCTGTGCTCCGAAGTCCGGATGTCACTAAACCTTTCGTTGTGGAGGTGGACGCCTCTGCTTTGGGGGTGGGGGCCGTACTGTCCCAGACTGCTTCTTCTGGTAAGAGACATCCTTGTTTTTTTTTTTCTAAGAAGTTTTCTCCAGCAGAGCGTAATTATACCATCGGTGACAGAGAGCTGCTGGCTCTGAAGCTCGCCTTTCAGGAATGGCGATACCTGCTGGAGGGGGCGGCTCACCCCATTACAGTCATTACGGATCATAAAAACCTGCTTTATTTACAAGATGCCAAACACTTGAATCCCCGGCAGGCCCGATGGTCCTTGTTTTTTGCACGTTTTACCTTTCACTTGGTGTTCCGTCCCGCGGAGAAGAATATACAGGCGGATGCTCTTTCCCGAGCTTTTGATGTACCAGAAGAACCTGAGGAGCTCTATCCTATGCTCAATCCTGCTTGCCTTTCCCCTATGGTGGGGGCATCCGCCTACCTTAAGACTCCTGTGCCTGTCCGGGCTCGCCGCAAGGTTCTCCAGTGGGGTCATTCTGCTGCTTTTTCAGGACATTTTGGGTTTCGTAAGACTTTCCATCTTATTTCCCGCTATTTTTGGTGGCCGCACATGGCTCAGGAGATTCGGCAGTTTGTCTCTACATGTCCTACTTGTGCCCGTACCAAGTCTTTGCCAGGTAAGCCCTGGGGGCTTCTTCAACCATTGCCGGTACCCCAGTTACCTTGGCAGGAGGTCTCGATGGACTTTATAACGGATCTTCCTTGCTCCAAGGGCAACACCATCATCTGGGTGGTGGTGGATCGGTTTTCCCGCATGGCGCACTTCGTACCCATGCGGTCCCTGCCATCTGCGGCAGCTCTTGCCTCCCATTTTATCCAGCACATTTTTCGGTTACATGGACTACCGCACCGCATCATCAGTGATAGAGGTTCTCAATTCACCTCTAGATTTTGGAGATCCTTATGCTCAGCCCTTGGAGTTACCACGCATTTCTCTTCAGCTTACCATCCCCAGACCAACGGCATGGCAGAACGCACTAACCAGACCCTTAAAGCATTTCTCCGGGCCTTTACAAATGATCGTCAAGACAATTGGACTGATCTCCTGCCCTGGGCTGAATTTGCCTACAACAATAGCTTCCATTCTGCTTCTCGGTCATCACCCTTCTTTACCGTTTTCGGACGTCACCCTCGTCTGCCACCTCCGATTCCTTTGACTGAAGCCTCTCCACTGATCCGGTCTACTCTTACCACCATTCATGCCACTTGGAGGACGGTTCGTCAGCAGTTGGGGAGGGCGGCCGCACGGTATAAGCGGTTTGCTGACCGACATCGAGGTGCCGCTCCCATATTCCAGCCAGGACAGCGAGTATGGCTCAGCACCAAGTACCTCAAACTTCGACTTCCTTCCCTTAAATTTGCGCCTCGCTTCATCGGGCCTTTTTCTGTGAAGTCTAGAGTGGGGACGGTGGTTTATCGTCTTCACTTACCTGGGAACCTTCGCATTCACAATGCATTCCATGTATCTCTGCTTAAACCTTTTCGGACTTCCCGCTGGCATCCTGCACCAAAGAAGATTCTGGTTCCAGACGCGGACCCTGATCCTGAGTTTGAGGTAAAAGAAATTCTTGATTCTAGATTCCAGAGAGGACGATTATTTTATTTGATCTCATGGAAGAACTTTGGTCCTGAGGATAATTCTTGGGAGCCAGTTGGTAACATCCTGGCCCCTGACTTGTTGCACGATTTCCACTCTCGTTACCCTAAAAAACCTGGGCCAAGACGGAGGAGGGGGGCTTACGGGGGGGGGTACTGTCACGCCCCTTACCTGTGCCGCCCTGCCCGCAGCGATGCCTCGCTCCGCGAGCAGGAGAGAGCGGGGTATCGCTGGCTACGGGCGGCGTGTGCAGGGAATCGTGCTGGCCTCCTGGACGGCGCCGGTTCGCCGCTATTGCGCAGTGGCGGCTGGAGAGCGCCGGCGCTGCCATTATGGCCGGCGCTCTCAAGCTGGAGAGTCTCTTCCGGGCGCGGGGCCCGGGAGCAGGGAGAACGCCCCTTCTGGGCCTGGATTGGCTGGTCGCGGCGGGACTCCGCCCTCTCTCGGTGACCAGCCTATCCAGAGCCCTGGAGCAGGTTGGAGGCTCCACCCCCCGGACAGCTGAGGATATTCTTCCTGATGGAGGGGGCTACTTAAGGACTGGGGCTGGCAGAGCTCTTTGCTTCGGCTTCTGCTTGTGTGGTTCCTGAGTTCTGTGTTTGTGGATTTCCTGCTTTGAACCTGTTTTGTCCTGGACTTTGCTTTTGCCTGCCGCCTGCCCTGAACCTTGGATTGAACCTGGACCTTGCTTTTGCCTGCCGCCTGCCCTGAACCTTGGATTGAACCTGGACTTTGCTTTTACCTGCCGCCTGCCCTGAACCTTGGATTGGACCTGGACTTTGCTTTTGCCTGCCGCCTGCCTTGAACCTTGGATTGAACCTGGACCTTGCTTTTGCCTGCCGCCTGCCCTGAACCTTGGATTGAACCTGGACTTTGCTTTTACCTGCCGCCTGCCCTGAACCTTGGATTGGACCTGGACTTTGCTTTGCCTGCCGCCTGCCCTGAACCTTGGATTGAACCTGGACTTTGCTTTTACCTGCCGCCTGCCCTGAACCTTGGATTGGACCTGGACTTTGCTTTTGCCTGCCGCCTGCCCTGAACCTTGGATTGAACCTGGACTTTGCTTTTACCTGCCGCCTGCCCTGAACCTTGCAGTGGACCTGGACTTTGCTTTTGCCTACCGCCTGCCCTGAACCTTGGAGTGGACCTGGACTTTGCTTTTGCCTACTGCCTGCCCAGAACCTTGGATTGGACCTGGACTTAGCTGTTGCCTGCCGTCTGCCTTGAAGTTCTGTTTTGACCTGGTGCTGGGTTCTGGCCATCTGTCTGCTGTCCTTCCTGGGTTCCAGTCCTTCCCCCCTGGAGAAGTTCCTGTCCTGATTCTCCAGGTAAGATCAGAACTGTCTGGCTGCCAGACGTGTTTGGCACAGGGGCTCACTGATCGTGGAAAAGGCCTGACAATTGTATGTTTTAGGCTGTTGTTTATGAAGTATTTTTGTGAGCTGAGTTTTATAAGTTGATGCAGGCTTCACACCAAAATATGGCCAAAATGGGCTTTTATTGACTCTAGTGGTTTTTGTATTAATTGTGTTTACCTGCTGTAGCTTTTTATATTATTTATTGTTTTCTTTTATAGCATAATAAACTATATTTTTGAACTATATTTAATTGTTATTATTGTACTATTTATTGATTTATCTATTTGGTGCTGCTGATGTTTTTCTTGTATCTTAGGAGTTGTACATGAAGTGCCTCTTTTTTTGTCTGTGCTTATGTTGCATTTATAAAATATGATTAAAACAGGCACCTTTTTGGACTTCTCCCTTAGACATCCTGGGTCTGATATTTAGTCCGTGATGGATTTATAGAATCTGGGGACAAGTGCTTAACTCGGTTTAGTAAAAGGGCCCAAGGAGTCATAGATGTACATCTCTCACAGACATAATTCTTAGACTATGTTGGTGTAAATTTGAGCATCTTTTATATGTGATTATGAGCCTGAAATGGATAGCTAAAGACATGAGGTAAAACTCTAATTCCTACAATATTTCTTAGATGAGGTGGAGGGGCTCAGAACTCCCAGTGGTCATATGTTGAAGACTTTTGTTTTGAATATTATTTTTGCTTACACTGCAATAGCGTATGACAGATGACCGTGCAGTTGGGAAAATTGATTGTCCCCTAGTAGTTAATGACTGATTTTCCGGTAGTCAGCATGTGAAATGTATTTTGCTGGTCTGATGCCATTCCTCAATGTCTAGCATATTTCCCAACAACAATAGAAAATCCATGGAACGTAACATTAGACACTCTACATACATAGACTGGAATGTAAATGATTCCAGCAGTTATTATAATTTCACTTTCTATCTCTTTTGATAGAAAACAAACTGGATTCTAAAGCAGTAGTTTTAGTTTAGTTTGGTTTGATTTATTTGAGGTCTTCTTATACTGCTGTACATCCAGTCCTTAAATCACATTTTCCTCCACATCTCAGTTTCCAACCCACTTGGAGCCAAACAACCCCCATTTGCTGCCATTTACGTTAGAGGAAGGACCAGGATAATTTTGTTATGGCCCTTCATTGTAGCCCAGAGTGTTTTATTTGATGAGATCCCACCTTCTTCCTGCTTTTACTCAATCAATAGAATGACAGTGTTTTTGTGAGGTTGTCTCTTTATGATGTGGTGTGCATACACCGTGCTTCCTACCCCTCCTCTCTAACCTTGCAGTTATGCAGCATCTGAAATTCCTTTCCTTCTGCTTGGTCCTCCCCAACCCCCTAGGCTGTGAGAATTGTTTCTGCAGCATCTCATATGGACGTAAGAAAATAAGAAATGTCATTCTGGGTCAGACCAATGGTCCATTGAGCCCTGCATTCTGTCTCCAACAGTGGCAAGTCTGGGTCACTCAGAAATATTGGGCAGATCTCAATAGGAACATCCTTTCCATACTGCCCACTCTCAGTTAAAGGGCAATTATATAAAATAATGCCCATATTTATGTTTAGAATACTAGGTCCAGGTTTATTTAACTTGATTAACCGCTTAAGTACAACCATGAATGCGGAGTACAAAAGATAATAAAAACTAAAATCAATAGCAGAAAAGAACACCAACTTTGAATAAGAAAGGACAGAAAGAGAAAAAGAAAAATGAGACCCTTCCCCCCCACACACACTTCTGTATCACCATAGCTGTCCTGGTACATAATCTCAAACCCACTGCCAGCTATTCCCCATGGAAAGCCAAATTATGAGTTAACTAGAAAGACGTCCTGAAAAAATGAGCCCACTTGCCAGGGGTACTCAAAGGGGTCCACAAGCCAACCGGGTTTTCAGGACATCCCTAATAAATATGTATTAATTCACATCAGTAGCAGATGTAATTCATTTTTGTTTGGCTATTTTGTCGTTTTCAAGAAAGCAGATGGGCAAACGGACTGTGAAATCCAACATGGGCAGGAAGAAAGCAGTTCGATGATACTAAAGGTCCAACTTTATTCACCACATAAAAGCATACATAAATAAATATTTAAAGCCTGACAGGGCCATATTTTGCCCTGGATAGAAGGAAGCTTTTAACCATGAAGTGATACACCTGGAATACACCTCTTGGTTTCCATTAGCCCCTGACACAGCCTTTCATAGGGCGAAACATGGCTGTGTCAGACTTTTAAGTATTTATTTATTTGTGTATGCTTTTATGTGGTGAATAAAGTTGGACCTGTATCTGTCTGTTTTGTCATTTTCTCAGTTGATGGCAACAGTGTGCACTCTTTTGAAATAGTGGGCCCCTTTTACCAAGCTGCGGCAAAAGTCAGTACACGTTTTTGATGCGCACCGAAGCCCCCTTTTACCACAGCAGGTAAAAGGTAGGTCTTTCTTTTTTTTAAAGAAATGGCCATCTGGCAAGTGAAGCACTTGCCTCACGGCCATTTCGGGGGAGGGGGAGCCCTCACGCCACCCATTGAGGTGGCAGGAAGGGCTCCCATGCTAACCTGGCGGCAACCGATTACCGCTGGGTACACATCAATGTTACAAAAAGAAATATATTTTTGTAGTGCCAGATATGATTTCACGCTAGGGGTGGGAAGTACTGCCAGGCTGCTGCAGTAGCCCAGTGGTATTTCCTTTTTAACGAGAGGTAAGCCCGCATTGGGCTTGCTGCTACTTTGTAAAAGGGGGCCAGTATGCGCCCCCACAGATTTTATATATGATGCCTAAGGTTGCGCGTGCAAATTTGGCAGTGTGGCCAAATTGTGTGCGCAACTTAATTGGTCAACAAGCCAATCGTCGCTGGTAATTGGCCACTAGCAAGCAATTATCGGTACTACTTGGCACTAATTTTAATTTATATGCACAACTTTCTAAGCATATTCTGTAAAGTGGTGTGCGTAAATTCTAACACACAATCCCAAAAGGGGTGTGGTCATGGGAAGAGCATGGGTGGGTTGTGGGTATTCTTAAAAATTATGCACACTGATGAATATGCCTGATCCGTGCTGGGCACTTAAACCAGGTTTTAGTTGGTATAAATGGTCACGCCTAAATTTTAGTCAAGGGAACGGGCAATATGCATATTCTGTAAACCGTGCCTAACTTTAGGTAAGGTTTATAGAATAGCACTGTGCAGTTCTTTTCGGTGCTGATTTTTTGTGGCATCATATATAAACTTCACCCCAGTGTGGAAAGAGTGCATACCATTTTAGAAAGAGGGCACAGTCTTTTCCCCACAGTTCACACATGTGTGGTAGTTCCACCGTCGGGAAAGAGTGTATCCTCTTTTCAAAACAGTGTTCACTATTTCCAAAGTGTGCACACTATTATCAGTGAATGACAACATGTTTTTTTTTCCTACTCTTTTTCATTTAGTAATGACCTGCTACAACATAGGATATATCATTGACACTCCCTATGTTGTTGCAAATGACAGCCCATCCCAAATTGATATCCTGTACACTTTCCTATCACTGTGTACTTTGTTCACTGTTCTGGAGAGGCTGCAGGCAAACTGGTTGCTGTATCTACATATGGGGGTTGGCTGTTTAATGTAAAGACTCTGGAGAATGCGATTAGGCTGATTACAAGGCATCGTATTACTGCTGGCATGATGTCTTTTCACTTGTTCCTTACCCGAAACATTCCAAGACATGTATAACACTGATCCATAATCAGCGAACAAAACACTGATCCATGCCACAGGGCTTTCCACTGCCCATGCCTGAAAAGAATACATTCAAATTGACTTCCATTTAAAGATTATCTTATTTGTTCCGGGGTGATTTGGAATTATATGAGGTGAGCTGGGGTCTTTGTTGGAAAGGATACACAATTATTTATGTTTCACTGAGAAGATATATGTAACCCGAGACTCACACCCCACTAACTCAGCTTCCTTGCACTCAGAGTTCGACCTGGGCCACAAGCTAAACTCTCTTCACAGTGTCACAGGGGACCACACACACCGCACTCACAGTTCCAGTTCGCCAGCCATTGAGCTTAGGAGTGGGTCAATGGTCCGGAATAGGGATCTGGGGCATTGGGAGATCAGGAGGAACTGTATAGTGATATATCTGTCAGTCCGGGAGCAAGCATCCTCGCTCTCACACCAAAGACCACTCGGCTCTCCAAGAATTTTCATGTAAAGCGAAGATACTTACCTGTAGCAGGTATTCTCCGAGGACAGCAGGCTGATTGTTCTCACATGTGGGTCTACGTCCGTGGCAGCCCAGGAATCCGTGAAAAAATGTTGCAAGCAAAATAATAAAGTCTTTCCAGAGAGTTCCGTCGCGTGAGCAATGCGAACGACTTCCCGCCCGCCATGTGAGCGCCTCTTTAGTTTAATCACAAAGCATAAAAACAAGACCCACAACAACTCCAAAGGGGAGGAGGGCGGTACCGTGTGTTGAAGGAGAACGATGTTTCTTAGCCTTCGCTCGACGCCCGTCATCAAGACTCCTCGGTACCGATGAGGAGGACGTGGAATCCTCACGTCTCCTTGGGGCCGAGCCCGACGAATGTCAGTCCCAGGGGGCCTGCATAACAGGAGGCCTCGAGACAGGTGGAGACCCACTTGATGCCTCACTGCTCCCAGCTCGAGTTGGTCTTTCAGCAGCCATTACCTCTCTCCTCGACGTCGATGCTCCTGTCGATGTAACGCCGCCGACCTCAGTACCGATGTCGATGTTGAAGGTCCGGACAGAGCCCCAAAAAGCTTTTCCTGTTGGGCTTCTCGAGATGCTTGGGTCCGTTTTGTTATACGAAGACACAGACTACAACCGGCTGGGCTATGGTCGGGCCCAAGGCACTGGATACACCAGGCGTGGGTATCTGTACCTGAGATGGTCCGGTTGCACTGAGTACAACGTTTGAAGGCGCTGGGTGTCTTTGATGACATGGAAGAAAAAACGGCTTCGGCAAAATCAAACGAAGCGATTGTGCCAAAAAAGAAAAGGCACAAAAAAGGGGATAATGCCTCCCTAACCTCTTCAACTTCAATGTACTTGATTGTTTATTGCCTGTTTGATGTATGTCTTTCAGACTGATGTAAGTCACATTGAGCCTGCCCATCGGTGGGAAAATGTGGGTTATAAATGCTATAAATAAATAAATAAATAAATAAATAAATAAATAAATAAATAAAAGGACGGCCGTGTCGAAAAAGAAAGGAAACTTTAACAGGGAAAAAAGTAAAAGAAGTACGGGAAACTACTATAACTACTTATTTTTTTTTTAATATTCAAAAGAAAAAACAAAAGATAAAGAGAAGCGATTCTCACAGAGAAGTTCTTCCTGGGCCTGAGAGAGCAGTGACGCGTAAAACGAAGCGCACCTCACCGAGGAGAAAAAAGAACTACAGAGTCACACTCACGCGGCGGGCAGGAAGTCGTTCGCGCATGCCCGTTTTGCGTTGCTCGTGTGACGGAACTCTCTGGAAACACTTTATTATTTTGCTTGCAAAATTTTTTCACGGATTCCTGGGCCGCCGCGGACGTCGACCCACATGTGAGAACAAGCAGCCTGCTTGTCCTTGGAGAATGCAAAATACCTTTACTGGTAACTTCTGCAACTGGCAGTCAACACTTCATTTACAGGATATTATACCATATGTATTGCTGTTCCACCCGAGACCATTTATGACAGTCTCAGCCACTCCACTCCGATATTTATATATTTCCATCTTCACCTGTCCATCTGTCTTTCCTGTTGGGTCAAGAATATTCAAAGGCTGCTTCCATTACTTCTCATATCAATCCAACTCCCTCAGGCACAGACCCTTTTGGCTGTCCTCCTTCCGGTGAATGCACCTCATGGGCTGCACTCTGGCCTTGAACAGGCTCCTCCTGTTCTGGATCCCACTTTTAGGCTGGACGCCCTTTGTCCTCCTGAAACTCTGATTCCTTCTCAGTCACCACTTATACGAGCATCAACTACTCCTTTGTTCCAGCCAAGTTTATTCTGCAATCCAGGGTCCCCCAATACTCCCAAGGGCACTGGTGGGGGTACAGACAACCAAAGACCTTGTGTCCCCCATTACAATCCCTTTTATTATTTCCTAAACTCCACACCTGCTGTCACTCACTACAGAGAACCACATTATCTCAGCAACTGCGCTGCCAACCCCTCTCCTCCGCAGGCTTCCCAAACTCTCTCTCCAGCCGCTGGCAGGGACCTCCCTTCCCCAGGAGGGAAAAATCTATCACCACTCTTCTAGTAATACTCATAGCTGACACTCTGCTATATTGCCTTCCTCCATATTGTTGTCAAATTGTGACTACCGGTATTTCTTTCTGTTTCATATCTTTAAGTTTGTTTGTGTAAAAAACCAACAGTTCAAAAAATACTACCCAGAGTCCCTTCATATCTTGGGAAACCTGATTACCCAGAGGTTTTTAGGCCTGCCCCCTTTTCCAATATGGAGTACGTTATTAGCTCTATTACAACACACAGGAGGCACATTATCCCTTCTCTGAATTGCAAAATTATTCAGCTAGGATCAGCAAACATTGAATTGGGCAGAAGGAGTGATTGAAGGACGTTTTACAGCATGATGTCAGTGTGATCTAAGGACATGAAGTCAAAAATGTTTGTTCACAATTTAGACAGCTGATTACCTCATCTAAATACCCTTAGACGAAAGGCATTTTTGGCTCTTAAGTCTAGGGTGTTGCCAATAGGCACTTCCATATTTTGGGGAAATACCCCTGCAAGTGTCTTCTTACATTCAAGGGTACCAAATATATATTTTTGGATTCACTACAACTCGAGCAATTTCTTAAGGGACATGAAAGTAGTTCTGCGGGTTAGAGGGCTATAATATAGTAAATATGCATTATATGTAATAGTTTTTGCTGACTGGATTGCTTTGCTGATTCTTTGTTACTTAAGGTGACTCTTTCCTCTAAACGTGGGCTAATTGGATTTCTATAGGGAAGGGAAATCTTGCCTCACCAATCTGTTACATTTCTTTGAAGGGGTGAACAAACAAGTGGATAAAGGTGAGGCGGTTGATATTGTGTATCTGGATTTTCAAAAGGCGTTTGACAAAGTACCTCATGAAAGACTCCAGAGGAAATTGGAGAGTCATGGGATAGGAGGTAGTGTTCTATTGTGGATTAAAAACTGGTTAAAAGATAGAAAACAGAGAGTAGGGTTAAATAGTCAGTATTCTCAATGGAGAAAAGTAGATAATGGGGTTCCCCAGGGGTCTGTGATGGGACCGTTGCTTTTTAACACATTTATAAATGATCCAGAGATGGGTCACAAATACCTGACAGGATCCCAAAAAAGTACAACATTTTATACTGCTTATCCCAGAAATAGTGGATTTTCCCCAAGTCCATTTAATAATGGTTTATGGACTTTTCCTTTAGCAAGCCGTCCAAACCTTTTTTAAAACTCCGCTAAGCTAACCGCCTCCACCACATTCTCTGGCAACGAATTCCAGAGTTTAATTACACGTTGAGTGAAGAAAACTTTTCTCCG
Organism: Microcaecilia unicolor; assembly: GCF_901765095.1. Classification (NCBI taxonomy): domain Eukaryota; kingdom Metazoa; phylum Chordata; class Amphibia; order Gymnophiona; family Siphonopidae; genus Microcaecilia; species Microcaecilia unicolor. The sequence goes on along the minus strand of NC_044033.1, from coordinate 329,852,628 downwards.
ATTTGTTTTAAATTTACTACATTGTAGCTTCATCGCATGCCCCCTAGTCCTAGTATTTTTGGAAAGTATAAACAGGCGCTTAACATCTACCCGTTCAACTCCACTCATTATTTTATAGACCTCTATCATATCTCCCCTCAGCTGCAATTCCAGTTCACATGTTCTTTTGATGGATATGTAAAATGTTAAACTTAATTTAAAAAAACCCTTTGAAACAGTTATGTGTTCCAGCCTCATAGGATTTAATAGGAAAAAAAAAACAGCTGAAGCAATAAGCATACGCTGGGAAGTTATATATATGGTACGTAATGTTAGGTGCTACTTCTGCGGTGAGTTTACGGTGTGGAAAAGTGTTCTAATGGATGCAAGGTGCCAAAACAAGTCAGAACTGGTAGATCCACGTGAAAACACACTTACGTACCCATTTCTAGAAGAGCACCTAAGTGTTTCTGTGCAGATCTGCTAAGGAACATGGACGGGTCAGGGGTGTTTCCATAAGATGCAGAGTATTACAGAATACTGCGGATTTGTGCCCAACTTGCACGCCATGGTTTACACCTGGTTTCAGTTGGCGTAACTCCTCGTGCTCAATGTTGAGCGTGGATCCTGGTGCTACGCGTTATTCAATAAAAGGGCACCCATCCCGGAATGCTTGTTCAATGTTGATTTTGTTTTGCACCGAATATTGAGCGCCATGTACTGAATCCAGCCCACAGAAACAACTTGTTATATTAAAAACAAATGGTGAACACATGCAAAGCATGGCTTATGAAATTCTTTTCATCCCTCATATACCAAAACTGAATATCCAGGTAATGTAACTGCTGGAAGTTACCAGAACCTGAATAACTATCCGGTTAATTTAGGACAACTATCTTGCTGCTCTAACATTTCTGGATAATTATTTGGGTACTGGTGTTAAGAGGGTAATTCTATAAAGTGGGTGCCAACAATTAAGCAGCAAATGTGCATTTAAAGGTAAAGAAATACCCAGAATACTTGCATATATGCACAAATGTATGCAAATATGTGCGTAAATGCTAATAATCAGGCTACCCCCTATTTTTTAACTATGCACATATCTTTGATGGCATGTGCTGTGCAGGTGGGATTACATATGAGTGGAGTCTAGGTGGAGTGTAGGCGATGCCTACACTTATGCACATAACTTATAAGGTATCCGCCTAGTTACCACCTGGACAGTTCCCACCCACCAATTCCCACCTGAACAATTCCCTCCTAGGACTGTTCCCCCCTGGCTATTTCTTACCTGCATGCAGTTTGCATTGGGTTTTCTTGTGTTGGTTTCTTTTGGGGTTTTTTTTTCCTTATGCTTCATATTTTTTTATGAGCAGTGCCTTTGCGTGGTGTGGATGTGTTGATAATATTTTGCGAAAGTTTATATATATATATATATATATATATATATATATATATATAATATTTTAATGCTCTTTATTAATTTGGATTTTGGTTTATTTTAAATTGTTTTGGTGTGGTGTGGCGTGGCAAAGGTAATGTTTGGGTGTGGAGGGGGGTCATTGGAATCTAGAAGGGGAAAGGGAAAACTGTGATGCTTCATGCTTGTTAAGGATGGGAATTGTCCTCCTTGGAGCAGTGGGAATTGGTTAGGTGGCAATTGTCCTAGGTGGCAATTTTCCAGATGGGAATTGGTGAGTGGGAACTGTCCGGTGGGAACTGTCCAGGTGGGAACTGACCTAGAACCAACTTATAAGTTAAAATAAAAAGATGAACAAGATAAGAAATCCTTGCTTTAATTACAGATCCATTTTTAAATCATGGTACAGAAGTGGAAGCTCTTCTGGTATCCAAGAATAAGCGCAATTGTTGAGGATCAAAAAGTATGTTCTATCTGTCACATGTATAGCATATTTACATGGAAAATGAAGATGAAATCTGGCTCCCAAAGAAATTTGCTCCTGGAACATAGCCAGGAATTTCTTCCTTCTTTCTTGGGTCCAATGTGAAACATCTGGAAAGATCTGTATTTTCTCTCCCAAAAAATTAACATCAGATGAACGAAAATTCAGTCAAAAAATAGTTTCTTTATTTTGTAGGAAAAAATGGAGACAAGTTATGTTTTTCTATTATACATTTCTTCACCAGATTTTTCCAGAACTTCAGACACATCTCAGCTATCAGCAGATACTTAATTTAGTTCAGAACCTCTTGGCCCTTGTACATTTGTTAATGCCCATGGTATATAATACAATTTTTGAAGAGCAGAAACAAGGTATATAATACAGTTTTGAAGACCAGGCATATTGTTCTCTGAATGTTTCAAAGCATCTTTCAAGAACCTATGAAAAAGATATCTAGGAGGCAGAATTTTTGAGCATGGGAAGTTCAAAAGCCTTAAATTCAAATTCCGCATGGAATTTTCTAGATTTTCAATCTTCCTATGAACAATAAGCCAATCTTGAGATACATGAACTTGAAAATCTTTAATCTGAGAAACTGTTGTTTCTAATTCTGCTATTTTTACTGCAATGAGAACCCAACTGTGTAGAAAATGCCTTTAGGAAGGCAGAGTGGTTCATAGTAGCAATAATAAAAGTAGAACAGACCTGGTGGAGAGATTCCAATGCTGTCCATATTGTATCCAGAGTGATTTCTCCAGAGTGTGTCAGGGGCTGAAGAGCAGGCATATTTGAGGGTAAAGATGGTACTTGAGGACAAAACTTCTCCACTCCCATTACACCAACGTGGCTGCCGTTACTCCCATGATCTGTACCAATTGACAGAGGCCCCATCTCTATGGCATTTACTGTACTAAGATGTACTCCCACAAGATCTAGCATTGCTTGTCTCTCTACCACTGGTACTGGAATGCTCTGTTCCTGGTCTCAAGTTGGTGCTTGCAGTGCCACTATTGCCTGTGGAATTGGGGGAGTGAGTGGACCACTTGGGCTGAGCGACAATTCATTCTCCTGCTTGGAGCTCTTCCTCAACTCAAGATCCATGGAGACATCCAAACTATGCAAGGGTTGTGCAAAAGCAGTGATCACAGCCTGACATGGAGAGGAAGTTCCAAGGTTCAGGGGAAGAGATCCCTTAGGCTCTCCTTTCCATTTTGGCTCTCTCAAATTGAGCTATGATTTATTTAAGAAGAAAATCACAAAGGTATTTTGGAACTCTCTCTTGCACATCCTATCATGCTGCCATCTTGGCTCTCCCTCTCATCCTTGAAGAAATGTAGGGGTCCTTTTATTAAGCTGCGTAGGCTACCGCATGGCCCGGGCGGTAATTTCATTTTTTACACGCGTCCACCCGGTTAACATGTGAGACCTTACTGCTAGGTCAGTGGGTGGCGGCAAGGTCTCAGGTCCAAAATGGATACACACTAATTTTTATTTTGCCACACGTCTCCATTTTCGGCCAAAATAAAGGCCTTTTTTTCAGGTGCATTGAAAAATGGACCTGCATGCGTCCAATACACATGTCTACACCAGCGCAGGCCACTTTTCAGTGCACCTTAGTAAAAGGACCCCTTAAGTCTTTACTTCAGACTTCACCTCAAAGTGAAGGAGTAGCCTAGTGGTTAGTGCAGTGGACTTTGATCCTGGCAAACTGAGTTCAATTCCCACTACAGCTCCTTGTGACTTTGGGCAAGTCATTTAACCCTTCATTGCCCCTAGGACAAAATACGTACTTGAATATATGCAAACTGCTTTGAATGTTGTTGCAAAAACCTCAGAAAAGCAGTATATCATTTTCCTTTTTTTTTTTTTTTTAACCTTGGCTTTTAAGACTTTGTATCAGAAAAAGACCATCTTGGACGTGGTTACTTGTGATGAGTGCTTTTGTTTGCCTGAGATTGCCCTGTCTTTGTATACAGTTCAATTTCTTTAACTTAAAAAAAATTATTTATGCAATTAAACGTTTTACAACGACAAAGCATCTTTGACAGGAAAATTGCCTAGATATAAACATAACCAATACATAAAGAAGAAATGACAATATTAATAAAGAAAATATGTAAGCTATATCTAGGTTCATTAGTCCTGAAAAAAGGAAGATCCAAGATTAATATTCAAGGGAAGCTCGATAAATGAAAAAAGGAACAAAGAAAGACATTTAACCTTCCCATAACACTTCTAACCAGCAGACTCACTGGAAACAGGGTCCAAGATATCCTGTGAATTAAGAAACCTGTGCAACTGAAGTGGTTCAAAAAGGAAATGCACTTTTTATCCTTAAAAAGAAGAACACATTTTCAGGGAAAATGAAGGTGGAATTGGGCTTCCAAAGATACCAGTTCTTGTCTCGTGCCCAAGAACTTTCGTTTCCTTTCTTGAGTCCATTTTGAAATATCTGGAAAAATCTGTACCTTCCCACCAAAAAAAAAGGTGGGTTGAGATTTCTGAAGATATAGAGGGACATGTTCGATAGAGCGTCTAAGTAGGACTTTGGACATTTACTGCTAAACATATGAAGTCTGAACAGGAAATATACCCATTTAAAAAAAAACCAAAAAAAACCTATCTTTTTTTTCAGAAAATACTGTTTCGAACAAGGCTTTCTGCTTTGTGAGTTTATCTTTTTAGGCCATTTTTGAAAAAGCCCCCACGCAAGTTAAAAATGCACAAAATCCATCGGGATGTAGGAGGGGCCAACCTTTTTAGCAGACTGGTCCCCCTCAAACATCCCAGGAGAGCAATGAGGCACCCTAGAGGCTACTGCTGTGGATGTCATATAAATGCTGCCAGGTACACATCTCTCCATTGCGCCCTTTTCTTGTCTGCTGAGCCCTCCAAAACTCACCCAAAACCCACTAACCCCCAACTGTACACCACTACAATAGCCCTTATGAGTGAAGGGGGCACCTACCCGTGGGTAAAGTGGGTTTCTGGTCACTTTTGGAGGGCTCACAGTTTCCACCACGTGTTAACAGGTAGGGGTAGGTATGGGCCTGGGACCAGCTGTCTACAGTGCACTATACCCACCACTAGACAACTCCAGGGACCTGTATGCTGCTGTAATAGACCTGGTTATAACATCTGAGCATAGGCGTAGTTTGACTGTTTCATTTGGGGGGGCAAAAAAATGGGCGGAGCATATTAGCATATCATTTGCATATATACATATGCAAATGAATATGCTAATATGGAGGAAGGAAATGAAATTTACAGGCAAAATATCACAGATGCACATTTCAAAAAGCTGACACATTTCAATTAATAAATTATGAATAAAATAAACTTTTATTTACCTTTGTTGTCTGATCATGTAGTTTTTCTATTCGCTTTGATCCCAGTGTCTTCTGTTTTATGCAGTGTCTTCTTTCCAGTAGGCTTCCCTCTGCTCCCCACCCTCCCAGTCCCATCCATCTCTTGCTCCTTCCCTCTGCTCCCCACCCCTCCCAGTCCCATCCATCTTCTGTTCCTTCCCTCTGCTCACCATCCCTCCGTCCCATCCATCTCTTGCTCCTTCCCTCTGCTGTGCCTGACCTCTCCAAATCCCATCCATCTCCTGGTCCATCCCTCTGCTCCCCACCCCTCCCAGTCCCATCCATCTCTTGCTCCTTCCCTCTGCTCCCCACCCCTCCCAGTCCCAACCATCTCTTGCTCCTTCCCGCTGCTCCCCACCCCTCCCAGTCCAATCCAATTCCTGGTCCTTCCCTCTGCTCCCCACCCACCCCTCCCAGTCCCATCCATCTCTTGCTCCTTCCCACCCCTCCCAGTCCCATCCATCTCCTGCTCCTTCCCACTGCTTCCCACCCTCCCAGTCCCATCCATCTCCTGCTCCTTCCCACCCTCCCAGTCCCATCCATCTCCTGCTCCTTCCCACTGCTTCCCACCCTCCCAGTCCCATCCATCTCTTGCTCCTTCCCACTGCTTCCCACCCTCCCAGTCCCATCCATCTCCTGCTCCTTCCCACCCTCCCAGTCCCATCCATCTCCTGCTCCTTCCCACTGCTTCCCACCCTCCCAGTCCCAGTCCCCACCCCTCCCCCCCGCGCGAGGTCCAAGATGGTGACTCCGTTTACCCCCTCTCTTCCTCCCTCCCTCCCTCCCTCCGGCGCAGGCAGCAGTCTTTTCCAGCGTTCCTGGCAGCTGTAGCGATATACACGCTGCCTTCGGTCTGCCCCGGAAGCCTTCTCTTCAAGTTCCTGTTCCCACCTATGCGGGAACAGGAACTTGAAGAGAAGGCTTCGGGGCAGAGCCAAAGGCAGCGTGTACAACGCTACCGCTGCCAGGAACGCTGGAAAAGACTGCTGCCTGCGCCGGAGGGAGGGAGGAAGAGAGAGGAGTAGACGGAGACGCTCCTCTCCGTCCGCTTGGCTTCCCTGCCCTCTCTGTCTGCGTCCCGCCGAAAGGAAATGACGTCAGAGGAAGGCGGGACGCAGATAGAGAGGGAAGGGAAGCCAATCGGACGGAGAGGAGCGCGTGCCTGCATGTGTTTTTTTTTTTTTTTTTTTTTTTAACTAATGGCGCGGCAGCGCCTCGCGTCGTTTGGGGGGGCACTGCCCCCCCTCGCCCCCCCCAGTCTACGCCTATGCATCTGAGGTTGTCATAAAGGCTGGTGAGTACTATTTTTATTCACATTTTTTGGTGGTGGGAGGGGGGTCAGTGACCACTGGGGGAGTAAGGGGGGTCATCTAGTCATTTAGGGCACCTTTTTTTCTCTTATTCATTAGAAAAACAGATCTAGACCAAAACATTGAAGTTTTTGCCCTAAGCCCACCCTAATCCCACCTTTGAAACGCCCCCCCCCCCCCCCCCCAACGTGCTATCTTGTGATTTGGATGCACTGCAGATGAAATGCATGGACAGACATCTGCAAAACAGGTTTCGAAAATACCGATGTGGACATTGAGAAGTGCTGTGGTAGCCGTGTTAGTCTACTTTTAAAGGTAATAAATAGAAATACATCAAAACATAAAAAAGAAAATAAGATGATGCCTTTTTTATTGGACTAACAATGCATTTTTTGATTAGCTTTCGAAGGTAACCCTTCTTCAGACTAGAAATAAGCAAATGTTGACAAATATCAGAATATAAATTGAAACAGAGATGTATTCCATGACAGTTTCACAGGAAAAGGGAGGGGTAGGTTAGGTGAGAAACAGGGAGAGCTGGTTGGATGAGAGACAGAGAAAGAGATGTATAGCAGATAAGAGAGTGACAAAGCAGTATAATTTTATGGTTTATAGTGGGATAGAAAGTCCTGGCTGGTGGGTGTCAAAATATTTCAAAATATCATTTTGACTAAAGGGGTCTTACTTTCCTGGATTGTCTTAAAATGTTCTTTTAGTATTCTTACCATAAGATCATTGATGCAATGTTCTGGTTTTGTAAAGTGCTGTCCCACAGAGGTGGCATCCTTGTTGGTATTGGAGTGTTTAATATTGTGTCTGTGTAAATTGAGAGCTGTCTTTAGCATCTGGCTTGTTTCTCCAGTGTAGCACCCTTCTTCATACTTTTAACACTGAATGATATATACCAGATATGAAGATGAGCATTTGAAGAGTCCCCTTATGCTGAAAATGTTTCCATGTGAATGACTGTGGAATCCTGTGAAATGTGTTGCCACAGTTTGCAGCTAGATATATTGCATGGATGTGTGCCACTCTCTTCTTTTTGAGCTTCTATCAGGAGCTTGCTTTTCAGTAGTTTGTGTTTTAAGTTGGGTGGCTGTCGGAAGGCCAGCACTGGTGGGGCTGGGAATCTCTCTTTCAGTGCTTCATCCTCCTGGAGATGTGGCTGTAGATCTTTTATGATTCTTCTCAATTTTTCTAGCTCTGGATTGTATGTCACTACAAGAGGGATTCTCTCTGTGGTTTTCTTCTCTTTGTACTGCAGTAGGTTTTCTCTAGGTATTTTATGGGAAGAATCAATATTCTTGGAGATTATTTTGGGATTGTAGTATTTTTGTTTGAAGGAATCAGTCAGGATTTTGAGCTGTTTATCTCTGTCTCTTGAGTCAGAGCAGATAGTGGTTAGGGTGGTGGACTCTGGTCCTGGGGAACTGAGTTCAATTCCCACTTTAGGCACAGGCAGCTCCTTGTGACTCTGGGCAAGTCACTTAACCCTCCATTGCCCCATGTAAGCCGCATTGAGCCTGCCATGAGTGGGAAAGCGCAGGGTACAAATGTAACAACAATAAAATAGATACTATTGGAAATTCTACATGGAATGTTGCTATTCCACAAGCAACATTCCATGTAGAAGCCTGCGCGGCCACATTGATGATCTGCAAGGGCCGACTTCTACATGGAATGTGCAACTTTCTATGTAGATTCTCAAATAGTAGCAACAGTGGAGGAGTGGCCTAGTGGTTAGGGTGGTGGACTTTGGTCCTGAGGAACTGAGTTTGATTTCCACTTCAGGCACAGGCAGCTCCTTGTGACTCTGAGCAAGTCACTTAACCCTCCATTGCCCCATGTAAGCCGCGTTGCGCCTGCCATGAGTGGGAAAGTGTGGCGTACAAAAGAAAATAAATACGGTGGTATTGTATGGCTTGGCTGTGTATAATGGATTGTTTTGTATGTGAAGGGTGGAAGCTGGAGTTGTGGAGATAGCTGCCTCTATCTGTAGGTTTGTTGTGTATCAATGTTTGTAATAGCCATTGCTGATGGAAACTGTGGTGTCTAGAAAGTTGACTTTTTCTGGGGAGAAGTCAATTTTTATTGTATAATGGTATGCATTGAAGGAACTGTAAAATTGTTTGAGTCTCTTCTCCCTCAGTCCAAATCATGAAAATGTCATCAATAGTTCTGCCATGAAGAAGTTAGCATATTGGGGTGTCATTCTGGTGCCCGTAGCAGTGCTCATGATTTGCAGATAGATATCATTGTTAAAATGGAAATAGTTGTGAGTTAGAATGAATTTTATTAATTTTGTAATGACATTTAGAGAAGAAATTCATCCAAATGGTGCTTTATGAAACTTTTTGGACGTCTTTCTCGTTCGAAAATGAGCCCCATTGTCTCAACGCATCCTTATCTTGCAAAAAGACAAATGAGACAAGCAGTGTAGCTCTTGTTTTAATTTCCTCCACCTTCTGCTCTATCAGTGTTGTTACATCCAAATTAACAGATTAAACATCAAACTACTGATCTTCCTTCTTTTCCCCAGTCTTCACTGAGATAATCAATATATAATATAGTTTTTGCACCGTTGGAAAAGACTGCTCAGAATACTTGAAAATTTCTTTTAAAAATCTGTGGAATGTGTCTCTTGGTGATATAAGTTTAGAGAAAGGAATGTTACGTATACTTAAATTTAAATTCTTCATAGAATTCTCCAAGTTTTTCCATCTTATGATAGATCAATAGTCTGTCTCCAGCAAAGTGATCCTGATTATCCTGTATCATAGTAACATAGTAGATGACAGCAGAGAAAGACCCGCACGGTCCATCCAGTCTGCCCCAACCACTAGCCCCACCTTCCACCACCAGCTCTGCCACCCAATCTCCGCTAAGCTTCTGAGGATCCCTTCCTTCTGAACAGGATTCCTTTATGTTTATCCCATGCATTCTTGAATTCTGTTACCGTTTTCATCTCCACCACCTCCCGCGGGAGGGCATTCCAAGTATCCACCATTCTCTCCGTGAAAAAATACTTCCTGACATTTTTCTTGAGTCTGCCCCTCTTCAATCTCATTTCATGTCCTCTAGTTCTACCGCCTTCCCATCTACGGAAAAGGTTCGTTTGCGAATTAATACCTTTCAAATATTTGAATGTCTGCATCATATCACCCCTGTTTCTCCTTTCCTCCAGGGTATACATGTTCAGGTCAGCAAGTCTCTCCTTATACGTCTTGTAACACAAATCCCATACCGTTCTTGTAGCTTTTCTTTGCACCGCTTCAATTCTTTTTACATCCTTAGCAAGATACGGCCTCCAAAACTGAACACAATACTCCAGGCGGGGCCTCACCAACAACTTATACAGGGGCATCAACACCTCCTTTCTTCTGCTGGTCACACCTCTCTCTATACAGCCTAGCAACCTTCTAGCTACAGCCACTGCCTTGTCACACTGTTTCGTTGCCTTCAGATCCTCAGATACTATCACCCCAAGATCCCTCTCTCTGTCCGTACATATCAGACTCTCACTGCCTAACACATGGATTTCTACTCCCTAAGTGCATCACTTTGCATTTCTTTTGTTTTCATTTGTTTCATTGTTTTCATTTCATTGTTACTACCGATTCCAACTGAGTTTGTTTAGACACAATCGAATCTATTTGCACAGCAGTAATTAAGGAAACTGAAACAAATGATGTGCAAACGGGATTCGAGTGCCAACTTTTTTGATTTTTTAATATATTTTTACTGGGTGGCTCAGGTGCTGTTGGGATGGTCTCAATTTGATCACATTTCACTAGGGTTGAAAAGTCTCCATTGGCTGCCAACGTGCATCAGATTGGAGCTACTGCCCAGCTACCACGTGCCCCGAGCGGTAATTTCATTCTTGACGCAAACCCAAACACGCAGTAGAAATTTTCTACCGCATGGTGCTTACCCGGCAGTAATCGGCAGTGTACGCACACTGATGATTACTGCCAGGTTAATGCATGAGACATTTACCGCTAAGTCAATGGGTGGTGGTAAGGTCTCGGGCCTAAAATGGACGTGAGCTGGTTTTAATTTTGCTGCACTTCCATTTTTGACCTCAAAAAAAGGTCTTTTTTGAAGGTGCGCTGAAAAATGGACCTGCACATGTTCCCAACACGCACCTACACTAGCGAAGGCCATTTTTCGGCATGCCTTAGTAAAAGGGCCCCATAGAGAATTCAATTTAAGATCTTATCTCTGGTTTATAGAGCAGTGCATAAGAGAGGTCCTTTGGTGATTAGTTCTTATTCCAGTCTTATCAAGCTCGCCATTCTTTATGCTTGGTGGATAAGCTGTTATTGTATGTCCCTTCCTTTTACCAGGTCAGACTCAAAACCTATACAGCAGCAATTTTGGAGATAACGAGTGTGGTTTTATGGAATTCTTTACCATTTTAGGAAGCAATTGAAGGCATATTTGTTTATTAGAGTTATTGAATGAATTTGCTCTCTGTGGGATTTTTGAAAGGAATTTGGGGTGGGAGTTTATGGACAGTTATGTTCTGTAAGGTTATTATTATGATGTATGTTGTTTTATGATTTTATCTGTTGGTGGATATACAATTTATTATGTGTATAATGTTGAAAGCTGCACAGAATTGTAGATGTTGTGGGATATACATTTTTTTTACATACGTAAATAAATAAATAAAAGATGTTACGTTTATCAAATAAACATAACATTATTTGGATAATGCTGCTGGCCCTGGTGAGCTGCACTTACCTGAACAGGAGCCGGTCTTACCCAGATGAGTGCCACTGAATATGGACCCCTTAATAAATATTACATGATGATACATATAAACTAAAAATGATAAAAACGAACTTTCCCCCTTCCAATCCCTTGATGAAATTGCATAGAAGGATATTTACAGAACCAGACCTAAGACAGATCCCTGAGGCACTAGATTAATCAACTTCCTTCTTTTGTTTTAACATTTGTTTAATGATTTTAAAAGTTCAGAAAAGCAATAAAATTATGGGCTAAATTTACTAATGTGTATTAACATGTTAATTTCTTTATCTAAAAAATTCTTACATACTGCAAAAAAAAGCCAATGTTCTGTGTGGTTTCCAAATCTATGCACCCTTGCAGAAGCAGGAAGTGACATTAAAAGGGGGCGGGATACAGAAGCGAGGAGGAGGATCTGGGCTCGGCTGTTGCTGCCTTATGCTTGCTACTGAAATGTGGATGCACATTAAGGTATGGAGCAGGGATGTGTTCTGAAACAGAAGGACAGATGTGACAGAGATGCGGGGCCCCTAGGAGTGCGAGGCCCTGTGCGACCACCCATCACCTCTACCTAAGACTGGTACTGGATGTAGTGCTTACAGTGACTGCACTGACAAGTTCCTGTAGTGCACTATATCAAATTCTAATCAACTTGAACTTAAAGGGATACAGGGCTCTGTGACAGCTTCAGAAAAAATGTCTCTCTTTCTAACATGGCTAAGGTAGAGTTATGTTCCAGCACATAAGCTGCTATTCCACAACATAAAAGGTTTATGTGCCCATTTTGACCCATTGCTATTTTAAATGTTTATTTTTCAAAATGCATGTTCGTGCTGCATGTAACCAGCACATAAACATCCATTTCTCCATGTTTTTGAGAGCAGGCTGTATGTCAGCAGATTCTGCTCTAAAATAGTATTTGAAACATCCCAACCTTGAAGTTTCATTCTGATTTTAAATGTCCTTTCTAAAATGCTGCTCCATGTGTGACAAAATGGCTGATTTTCCCCTTCCAGAAGCAAGAGAAGTCTCTGCAGAAAGCAAGATAAAGCAAGGAGCGGTGACAACCAACAACCAAAAGAGAGGGACAATGGATGACTCAGGAATCTACCAGATGTACAGGATAAACAGGTTTATTGATAACTAGTAAAAATGGCCCGTTTCTGGCGGCGATGAAACGGGCGCTAGCAGGCAGGGGACTCCCTTCCCCTCCCCTTACGCTTGTCTCCCTGGTGGTCTAGAGGTACCTGTTTGGTGGGGGCAGGGAAGAAAGAGCCCCCTCTTTCCTGCCCATAGCGGTAGTGGTAGCATCCTTGCTACATCGTGTGGGAGTCCGGCTCTCGGCGTTTGAAAATGGCCACCGAGAGTTGAAGTCTCGTGATGCAGCTTGAACTCTCGGCGGCCATTTTGAAATGCCGAGAGCCGGACTCCCACACGATGTAGCAAGGATGCTACCACCACCGCTACGGGCAGGAAAGAGGGGGCTCTTTCTTTCCTGCCCCCACCGAACAGGTACCTCTAGACCACCAGGGAGACAGGCGTAAGGGAAGGGGAGGTGTGGTGACAGGGGGGGAGGGACATTGCTGAGGGTGAGTGTGGTACCATGGGCGGGGCTGTAACTTCTAAGGGGCGGGGCTATGTGGGGAAAGGGGCCGGGTTGATGTGGACGTCCTGGGTGGCTGGGAGTTTTTGGAAGGGGAGGAGTAAGGAAACACGCTCCGCGTGTTTCCCTACTGCTCCCCATGCGTTTATTAGCGTTGTTTTCGTGTTGCGCCCTCAACGTCATCACGTGTGATGCGAGGGCGGGGCATGAAGATGTTGTGTGGCTTCACCACCATGAAACCATGAACCGGTGTGTGAGTGACTTCAGTGACGTCAGTGTCCTCAGAACGTTGAGGCTGCGTTTTATTATAGTAGATCACAAATTTGCACAGTGGCCTGACATGGCCATATTTCTGCCTGCATCAGGGGTCCACAAACTGTGATTCACATAAAATTAAATTCTGAACAAACAGAAATGCCTAGGTCTCTTTGCTCAAAAACGAACCTCACATCGCAGTTAGCAGCTTCAAAGATGCTGTCAAAACAAGCTCAGTTATGTTTCCAGAAAAGGAAATTCTTGCATTTTCTGTAACAGGAAACATGATCCTAGTGGTAGTACTGTGAGACCATCACTAGCGGTGCTATTTTGGAGATGGCACCAGAAGGATAGGAGTGATTGGGGATCACTTCTGCTTGAAGACCACTGGACTGCCAGGGAAAATGTTAGAACCCAAGGGTGGTGGGAGAAGATGTGATCGGGGGTGGGGAGATTATGATCAATGTGGAGGAATGGAACTTTAGATTCTGGTCCAGAGGCATTGGGACACGGTTTTTAAGGCCTGATGTTCCTGGGCTACTGGAATAACACTGCTTGAGAAGTGGCTTGCAATCATAATTTAGGGGCCCTTTTACCACTGGCTTGGCAGGCGGTGAATCGGCCCTACAGTCGGGCTCACCTAGGAGCCCAACGGTAGTTCCGGGTCTCCCACTTGCCATTTCTGGCATTAGAAAATACCTTTTTATTTTCTAGTGCTAGGGGCGTGCCCAGTGGTAATCGGCACTGCCCAATTACCGCAGGAGCCTAATGTGAGGCGGTAAAGGCTCTGGCAGTAAATGGCTGTGCGGCAATTTTTTAATTACCACATGGTGATTTACTGGCCCTTAAAAAAAACAAAAAACCTTTTTACTAGCAGCATAACAGGTGGCCTCAGTGCATGGCAATCCCATGTGTCAATGCCACCGCAGACCACCTTTTACTGCCATTTGGTAAAAGGGCCCCTTAACATGGTAGTCAGCAAACTATAGGACTCTCGTGGTTAAAGCTCTTCTTTTACTGAACTTTGATAGTTCTCTCCCCCCCCCCCAAATAAGCTAATCTGTGTAGAACATTTTGAAAAATCAGATGAATCTTTCCAGTAGATTTTGAAGAAACTAAAAAAGTTCTAAAAATTGCTGCCAGCCCCTCCCCTTTTTAAAAAACTTTATTATTAATGCAAAATAATTTAAAACCACACCTTATGTCATATCCTGCCATTACATTGTTCGCATTTTAATGAAGGGCCCCTTTTACGAAGCTGCAGCAAAAGGGCGGCCTGCAATGGTGTCGGCGCATGTTTTTGACGCGTCTCAAGACCCCCTTTTACCGCAGCGGGTAACAGGCAGTAACAGTGCCATCGAGGTGGCAGTAAGGGCTCCCACGGTTACTCTGCAGTAACTGGGCAGCGTGCGGCACTGCCCGATTACCGCTGGGTACACAGCGGCGCTACAAAAATAAAAATATTTTTGTAGCACCGGATATGATGCACACTGGGGATGGGAACTACTGCCGAGTTGCTGCAGTAGCTCGGTAGTACTTCCCTTTTAGCCACATTTGGTTTACCACCGCTTTGTAAAAGGGCCCCTTAATAAATTCTGGAATTTATAATCTGCTTTACCATCAAGTTCAAAGTGGAGAACAATCTCACATTGTAAGCAGGTATTATCTCTGTCCAGTGCGTTTTTTCTAGCAAAAAGGGTGCTGGTACTCAAATGCTAGGCCACCCTTCAGGAGTAGGGTGATTACCTAGGGACCCATCCCATAATAGCTAGGCTCCCTGCAATCTGTCGCAGAATCTATGACAAGACAGAATCGGCGTGTAGAACCTGAGCTTTCATTAAAACTTGGGGTGCATGGGTCAATTTTAGCAGACAATGGAAAAGGTGCAGGTACTCAGTACCCCTTCAAAAAAAAGTCCTGTCTCTAGAGGGCTCACAATCTTGTTTTTTGTACCTGAGGCAATTGAGGGTTAAGTGACTTGCCCAGGGTCACAAGGAGCTACAGTGGGAATCAAACCCAGGATACTGTGATCAAAGCCTGCTGCACTAACCATTAGGCAACTCCTCCACTCCAATTTTGTTTACTCATACAAATAATTTAGTGATGTTCTTTGCTGGTAGTTTGGTACATTTCTGATTAATATTCACTTTCTTGTAACAATGTGTTGTACATTATCTTATCTGGATGGATATACATGCAATGATAAATACATTTTCCTGTACAGTTTATATAACAGTAAGCATAAAACCAATGACATTTTGAATCTCTCGTGGCATCTTGTTATTTTTTGCGTAGATTGATTAGGACATCTTTTCAGATTCATTTTGGTGTCTTTATTCTTTACATCTGTGCTTCTCTCTCTGTTGTGCCAGAGAATTCTTTCATTTTCTTAGAGACAGAAGACCATATGTATGAACTTTTTCATAATCATCTTTAAATGACATCTTTATTATTTTCTCTAGTGACTTTCCACTCAATATGCAGCCGGTGACAGTGAACATGCTTTTAAACACTAACCATCACTGCCAGATATTCAATAATGGGTCATGTCCGTGTACTGGCATTGAATATCTGGGCATGTGCTGGTCACTGGCACTTATCCAGATTCAGGACCACGTTTAGCCGGGATCTAGATAAGACACTTATCCAGGTTTCAGCTGAATATCAGCTGGGACCTGAATAATGGGTGTCATCTAAGCTGTCTTAAGCAGATCATGTGGCAGCTCTTCCTACCTCATCCCCCCCTAATTCCAATGCCTCTGATCCCCTAGCCATGCCCCTCATGATTCTGATCCCCACAATCTCCTTTCCAAGCCCCCAATTTTGATTCTCCCTCCAATTCTCCTTCCAAACTCCACAATTCCAATCTTCTGGATACAGTTCCCTCTAAGTTGAGTGGGAGTCCTCCACCTATAGTCCTGCCAGTGGGAGGTGCTGTTTCACTATCACATTTTCAATAGTGAGGGACAGGTAAGCTCTGCAGGACTCCAGGGAACCTGCCTGTCCCTAGCAACTGAAAACACTACATTGAAGTACCACCTCCCACTGGCAGCAACACAGTACCCGCTCAGCTTAGAGGGAACAGTGCTTCTGGATTCCCCTTCCAACTCCCTCCTCCGATTCTGATCCCCCTTATCCCCTTTTCAACTCTCTCCCGAATCTAAGCCCCACCCCACGTATCTACAACCAACCCTCCCCTCAACTTCTCGGATCCTCCCTTGACTTACTTTCAAAGAATTCTTAATTAGCTAGAAAAACTCAAGATTCAATTCTGTAACTAGGCACCTGTGACTAGGTGCAGGGCCGCCGAGAGACTGGGCCGGGCCCGGGACAAGGCCGTCCCCGGGCCTGCCCCCACTGCCATCCCCCCAGGTTGTCACCGCCCACAGTCCCACCCGCCTCCTCCACCGGGCCGGGCCCCTTCCACCCGAACCCCCGCCAGCAGAAGTGCTGTCTTCTGACTCCGGCGTGCGCGGCCCACACAGACGCGCTCCTCTCAGCTGATCTTCGCTGCACTCTGCAGGGCTTCTGTGCATCTGACGTCCTGCACAGGGGTTCGGGTGAAAGGGGCAAGGTGGCGGGTGGGACTACGGTGCCGGGCCCCGGGAATTTTGTCCCCCCTGTCCCCCCCCTCTCGGCGGCCCTGACTAGGTGTCCCTTTGCACACGTATATGCTTTCTTTGATCCTATTAAATTGAACATTTTCCAGATTTTAAAAAGATGAATAAGCCTCAAGCTAGTAGCAGTGAGCCATGACAGCTATGTTTTCTGGTATACTATAAACCTTGTTTCATCTTATAAAAACTTCTCCTTTTAATTTGACTATGAATGTTTTCTACTGTTGGATTTCTATTAGGCTCTTTCTTTTTTTTCATGGGTGATTATTATTTGCTTTTCCTTCTTTGTAATTAATTGTATGCTCATACATTTTCAGCTGTATTCTTGATGATAAATATTTAAAATGCAAATTACCTCTCTCCCCCCCCCCCCCCCCGAAAAAAAGTTAGTTTCAAATTGCAGGAGCAGCTTCTATCTAGCCACAATAGAATAAACTGGCCAAAAAGAGAACAGAAATACAGTTAAACAAAAAAGGAAGTTAAAAAAAGCAAAGCAATTAGAGATGTTGTAATAACATAACACACAATCTTATACGTCACTGTAACCTTGCAGTTCTAAGCGGCTCACAAATAAGCAGCTAGGACGTAACCCAAGAAAAACATTAAAAAAACAAATACTAAAATAATTACAAAATGTTATTTAATACAAATTTCCTGAATAACCAAGTACTGGGACCAGTGCTATTTAACATATTTATAAATGAGATGAAAATCGGAATGACGAGTGAAATGATTAAATTTGCAGATGACACAAAACTATTCAAGGTTGTTAAAACGTGCGGACTGTGAAATATTGCAGGAAGACCTTAGGAAATTGGAAGTCTGGGCATCCAAATGGCAGATGAAATTTAATGTGGACAAATGCAAGGTGATGCACATTGGAAAGAATAATCCGAATCATAGTTTTCTGATTCTAGGGTCCACGTTGAGGGTCAGCACTCAAGAAAAAAGATCTACCGTATTTTTCGGACTATAAGACGCACCGGACCATAAGACGCACCTAGGTTTTAGAGGAGGGAAATAGGAAAAAAAAAATTTTCCTTTTTCCCTCCTCTAAAACCTAGGTGCTCCGGTGCGTCTTGTCCGAGTTTTGGATCGCCGTCCCCTACTTACGCGATGCCATGTTCCCTGGTGGTCTAGTGACGTCGGGGCAGAAAAGAGCCCCCTCTTTCCTGTCCATCGCGCTGCTCTCCGTGCTCCTGACTGCTTCCTGACGGTCTCGGCGAGATTCAAAATGGCCGCCGAGAATCTCGGCGGCCATTTTGAATATTGCCGAGACCGTCAGGAAGCAGTCAGGAGCACGGAGAGCAGCGCGATGGACAGGAAAGAGGGGGCTCTTTCTTGCCCCGACGTCACTAGACCACCAGGGAACATGGCATCGCGTAAGTAGGGGACGGCGATCCCAAACTCGCTACCTTCGGACTATAAGACGCACCCCCCATTTTCCTCCCAAATTTTGGGGGAAAAAAGTGCGTCTTATAGTCCGAAAAATACAGTAAGTGTCATTGTAGATAAAATGCTGAAATCTGCTAAATGTGTGGCGGCTGCCAAAAAAGCAAACAGGATGATAGGAATTATTAGGAAAAGGATGGTGAATAAGACTGAAAATAATATAATACATGTGCATCGCTCCATGGTACGACCTCACCTTGAGTACTGTGTTTATTTCTGGTCACCGTACCTCAAAAAAATATATAGGGGAATTAGAAAAGGTTCAAAGAAGAGCGACCAAAATGATAAAGGGGATGGAACTTCTCTCATATGAGGGAAGGCTAAAGAGGCTAGGGCTCTTCAGCTTGATTGAGGACTACAAAATCCTGAGTGGTGTAGAACAAGTACTTGTTCCAAAAGTACAGAGACTAGGGGACACTCAAGGATGTTACATGGAAATACTTTTAAAACAAATATGAGGAAATATTTTTTCACTCAACCAATAGTTAAGTTCTGGAACCGTTTGCCGGAGGATGTAGTACCAGCAGTCAGCATATCTGGGTTTAAAAAAGGTTTGGACAATTCCTGGCGGAAAAGTCCATAGATTGCTTTTGAGACAGACATGGGGAAGTAACTGCTTGCCCCGGGATTGGCAGCATGGAGTGTTGCCACGATTTGGGTTTCTGCCAGGTACTTGTGACCTGGTTTGGCCACTGTTCAAGACAGGATACTGGGATGGATCGACCACTGATCTGACCCAGTATGGCTACTTTTATGTTATGTTCTGCTAGTCGATTTGAATCCAAAGAACGAAGAGCTTGGAAGGGTGTCATATACATGATTATTGTAAAAATTGATACATATAATCAGTGTGTAAATATTAGCATCTATTAGCGCCCATAATGTGGCCACAGCATAAGCACTATCCACTTAGTTGAGGCCAGCTAGTTTCACTGAAAACTAGCTGCATGTAGTTGCAAAGTTATGTACATGTAAAAGTGACCTCATACTAGGCACCATAATGGCTTCACACCATGTCAAGTACAGCTCATTAAAGGGTTATTTTACTAAGCTGTGTTAGGGTCTAATTTATGGCCAGATGATCGAAAACCTCGCTCTGTTCCAAACAGCGCTCTAAAAATAGCGCTGGAACAGCGTGGGGCTTCACCACCCTTATAATCAGAGATAATAGCATGCAAATTTATGTGCGCTATTATCTCTGATCATAGGATAAAGTGCGGGAGGATTTTGCCTGAGCACATTCTGCACTTGTTTGACAGGTCTGGTTAATTCCTGTTCCGGGGCAGAGGGAGCAAGGAGCCAGCGGAGCCGAGAGCCGCGCAGCTGCTCCCAGCAGCTAAGTATGCACCTGGGGGGGGGGGGGGTCATTGCACCAGGGGTGTGTGTCGTGCTGCACCCAGGGGAGGGGGGTGCGCATCGGTGATCCGCCCCGGATGGCAGCCGACCTAGGATCGTCACTGCATTTAACAGTATGTTATCAAAAGGTTAGTATTAATTAGTAATAACTTATAAGCACACAACTATGGAACACATTACCAAAAGCCGTGAAAACAACTTATGATCACCTAAACTTCCGGAAATCATTAAAAACTAACCTGTTCAAAAAGGCATACCCTACCGACCCAACTTAAATGCCTGTACCCTGCAACACAACGAAACCAACGCTCGCCACATTGAGCCTGCAAATAGGTGGGAAAATGTGGGATAGAAATGTAACAAATAAATAAAATAAATAGTGGAACTATTACATTACCTCTTATTAATTAGCTAGTCATGGTTGAGCATAACTGGTTATGTAAATTGTTTATGTGCTGATCTTTTTGGTGCCTAATTTTGGCCACTGAATTCCTTCTTACGTGACAATTCACTTGGTGGACTATGGACTCAACGTAACCCAGAGAACTGTCCGGCCTGTATAGTGGTAAATTGCCTGACAGCCTGCGTTGATAATATAGGTTTCCTTAGGAGTCCAGTATAGGCTGTAAAAATGTGGTTCTTTAAAAGTGAAAATCCGGTTCATTTTTCAAGTATTAAAAGCAGATATTCTTTTTGGCAGCAGATAGGAGAAATGTGTCTTTGCAGATTTCCTGGCTGAACCTAAAGAAGTATTCAACATTATTTAAAGATCTGAAGTTAAGGCCCATATAGTAATTAGCATAGTTGTTACAGGCATGGACTTTTTTTCTGTGTAGGAAGCAGATGTGGCGAGAGTATGCAAGTGATAAAAGTTTCATTTGCCTTCGGCATGAAACCATTTGACAATGGAAAACCATTCAGATATATCTTGTTTCCACACATGGGCCAAACAGGTCCAGCAAAAGAGAAAAGAATAGAAAAATTACTATGGGAATATTTTTGTGCATTCAGAATGGCAGCGAGTCATAGGCATTACAAATTCGATCCAAATTGTAAATGCTATAAAAATTCAGGACAGACACATGTCTTTGGCCATGATAAACCCCGCTGTGATGGTAGAAGCCTGGAAACACATTACATGCTAATTATGGACTTGCCAAAGGCCAGATGACACACTCCTGTAGTTTGTAGTTCCCTCAGCTTCAGGGGCGTAGCCAGACCGGCGGGAGGGGGGTCTAGAGCCTTAGGTGAGGGGCACAATTTAGCCCCCCGGGGCTGCCGACCCCCCCACCTCCATTTCTGACCCCCCCCCCCACCGCTGCCATCACCACCTTTGACCCCCCCCCCGGCACCAACCCTTTTGATCCCCCCTTCCCGACAACGCCAACCCTCCCAACCGCCGCAGTCGCCTTCGGGTACCTTTGCTGGTGGGGTCCCCAACCCCCGCTAGCCGAAGTGCTCTTCTCCGACACGGCCGCGTTGCTGATCTGCAAGGCTTCTGTTTCTGTGAGTCTCTACGTGCAGGACGTCAGACTCACAGAAACAGAAGCCTTGCAGATCATCAACACGGCTGCACCGGAGAAGAGGACTTCGGCTGGCGGGGGTTGGGGACCCCCGCCATCAAAGGTACCCAACGGCGACGGCGGGGGAGAGTTGGCAGCGGGAGGGGGGTCAAAGGGGTTTGGCGGTGGGGGAAGGCCAGGGCCAAATCTACGGGGGCCCATGCCCCCGTGGCCCCACGTAGCTACCCCCCTGCTTCAGCATACTCCACTTTCTCTATCAATGAACAGGAGGAATCAGATGTACCCGGGGGTGATGTCATCTGACATTGCTGGCACACAACGCTTTCCCAGAGCTCAGAAAAACAGGAAGGTTTCTCTGCGTATGCAGTAACTTGGTGTAATTTCATCTGAGCTTTTGCATGAAGGCATTTTTATGCACGTTTTGCCCAAGCAATAGCGTCTATTGGGGAGGCTCCATCCCTGTCTGTTTGCTCATAGGCACAAAGACATAAAGATATACACGCACGCATACATACACACACACACACACACACACACACACACACATACATAGGAGCCAACTTTTCAAAATTATTGCCGGTGCTAAGCCCAATGGAAATGACCCCTCCCTGGACACATACAAGGAATTTTCTCAATATTGGGGGTGCTCAAGCACCCACAGAGTCGGCTCCAATGGACACATACACACATAGTAACATATGTCAATCTGTACATGTGGAAGTCCTGGTAAGGTCAGTTCTTAGCGGTGACTGAAAGATATACATAGTTGGTATAAGGATTCAAGGATTTATAAAGGTTTCAAAGGGACAAAAGTTACAGTATCAAAAGGTGGGCCTCTACACCCACAATCTATGTTCACTGTTTTTTATTACTACAGTGAAAGTGTCTTATCTCACATGCTGCCTGGCCAGTCTAGACTTCCTATGTCACTCCACAATAAGGCTTCCCACTATGTCAGAAAAGGGTTAGAATTTATTTCAAAGGTGGGTCACAGTCCTGTTGACCCTTATTAAAGGGGATCCATTTTTATGGCAGTGTGGTCCTTTTTCATTTACCTTTTGATGTAATGCTTTCATGAATTGTTGTAAAAGCAGTGAATACATCTGTAAACAGAAATCAGCTATTTTTCAAGTGAACACAAGGGCAGATACAGTTTTTAATGGCCCCTATTTTGCTTCCTGCCCTTTTGGCCATGGTCTTGTTTTGACTAGAGGCCTTTACAGTCTCAGCCACCTGAGTAACCTCCTTTCATTTTTTTTCAAACAGGCTTTACAACAACTGAATCTTCACAAAGCATAAACGCAGCAAAAGGCTGGTTCTCTGCATGTCTGTTAAGTTCCCCAGCAGCAAACTTGCCCTGCAGATTCTAATTAACACGTTTTACATTAGGGATCACAGTAATTTAAAGCATTCCTGTAAAACTGCAACTTTCTAGGCTGATTCCTCAATGTTAAAGCAACACCTTGGGCAAACTCACTGCTGTTTGCTGGCAGATGCATTAGCGCAACGTTCCCTTGGGAATACAAGGAACGTTGGAATCTGTGAGGCTTATTTTGTTTCTGACAGCTGAGTATGAAAACGACAGCTCTTTACAATTTTAAGGAAGCAGAAATAAATAACTGGGCTTGTTACAAATTGGGCACTCGGCACACACTCAGCTGTACTCCCTTTATATTAAATACCAGCAACAATAGCCTGATTTCAACAATAGTGGAATTTATTTTGGCTGTGGCCAGGACTTCAAACGTATTTGTAACATAATCCATACACTATTACTTCAACTGCTATATTTTAAGCATTTAGCTCCTTCCTAGGTACACAGCCTTTTAACAACTGCTATTTGTTATTACCCCACAGGTGGGCCGTCCAAGCACCCCGTGTCTCCTCTCTCTGCTTTCTCTCTGAGCATCCGTTGTTCTTTGGGCGTACCCCGTAGAAGGATGCACCTATACTTCTTTCAAAACACCTGATGATCTTGGCCTCCTGACCGTCCAAGCCAAGCAGGGAGATAAGCTGTGTCACTATTCATTCTGTCAGATTCCCGCTAACATGCAGGCATATCTTTCTTTAATTACATTTCAACATTATTCTAAAGATTTAACATCAAACTTATAAGTGTTATCTGCTCAGATGCTGTGTACCCGGCGCTGGTAATGTATAACTGAACATAGCATAACGCCCGGCCACAATAACTACCGCTCTGTGCTGAAGAGGATCCCAGTGTGCGGGGGGGGGGGGGGGGGGGGGGGGGGGAGTATTCTGTGAAAATTAATTTTAGATGCCCCTTTTCTAGGGACTACATTTGCCTAGCAGTCAGGAAACCCTAAACTCCAGCAGAACTAGGTGAGTAAACACTAAAAGATCAGCACGCACATTCCTAAACCTCCACTACCCCAGTTGCAAAGACTAAAATACAAATTAACATACGCATCCAGCTTCTCCTACATAAGCACGCAGTTATGGAATGCATTACCACTCGCCATGAAAAAATACCTGACCTAATTAACTTTCGGAGATCACTGAAGACCAGTGTGTTCAACACGGCATACCACAACGATCTATCATAATTACCAGACAATGAAACTCAAGCCTGAACTGGATAAAACCTAACTCTATTATACTTGACTACCAAGGTCTACTCTACCACGAATGAACTTTAACGCAATACCTCCCTATCTCTTATTCCAAATATGAACTCCTTATACTTGACTGCTTTGACTGCTTAATCTACTTTGTCAATCAAGTTCTTTAATGTAATACCACTTGCATCTCTCACTCCGGAAATGGCGATCGCCATGACGGAACAATGTAAGCCACATTGAGCCTGGAAATAGGTGGGAAAATGTGGGATACAAATGAATAAATAAATAAATAAAAGGATCACAGACAAACTCTGATATGTTGAGGTTTGTAACTATAAGAATAGGAGTGACTGGAAGCTGACGTACAATGAAAAAAAGATTCTACTTCATGTAAATGTAATATTTATTTCAAATGCCAACTTAATGTAATATTTATATCAAGTCTGAGTAAAGCAGTTGTTGGACACCCCAAAGGACTTGGTTATGTGTTAATGAGTCTGTATGATGTGCCTAGGGCCTAGAAGGGCATATCCCCCCCCTGCTGTCAGAGAATCCACCCTGGGGCTGGGGTCAGAGGAAGGATCTTGCTTTAAACATGTTCTATTTACAGTATTTATTTACAGGAGATCTGGCAGGTCATTTTACAACGCTTCCGCGGCTTCTACACGTGGAAATTGTAGCACTTATATGTACAGATTGGTTACACATGTATATGCCAATTTCAGAAGGCCTGTAGAAGCCTTGAATGCACAAATTCCAGGGGGCCTTCTGGGCATGATTTGGGTGGGCTACAAAGTAATACATGTACATGTATTCCCATTGTGAAATGGGTAATACATTTACAAACATTTCCCTATTGGGTTTTGCTCCATTTTATCAGCAAGGGCTTGAGATGAATGATTGAGGGGTTAATTGTAGACCCTCCCAAATATTTATTTTGTCTTAAAAATGTGAAAGATGACCTTTTGCGGCTTTGCTCTAGAATTGTATCCACTTATCAGTATATATGTGTGAAATGGGGTCCCTATGCATTTAGTTGCTGGCATATAAACCTGGAGGTGTTGAAAATCAGCATTTCCCTTTATAATCATTGGCATTTGTATGTAGAAGATCCTGAATGATGCCATTCCTTTTGTATTTCTGTAGGTTTGGGGAAATGGCTTTTGCTGCAGCAAGTAATGTTAAATATAAACATTTTCTTCCCTTCTTGATTTCATATTAGGCTGCTAAAATTTGGACTCTGCTCCCAAAGGACATTAGATTTGAATCACACAATCTACTGGATTCTGTATTGGTTGCCCAAAGCTGGGCATGCAAATTTGGGCATGGATCTCATGTAAACTAATTAGTTAGTTAGATGCTAGCAATCAATTACTGGCATTAATAATTAATTGCTGGCATCTAATGCACAAAGCAGAAAACCTGGTTACAAACAATATTTTGAATTAAAAAAAAAAAGAAGTTTTGCTTTTTCAAAAATGACCATATTTCTTATATTGATTTGGGATGTTTAGCGCAAAACACCCAAAGTTTGACTGAGATGTCATATCAAAAATGCCCCTCTATGTTAACTAGTAACTGGGTTTAACAGTAAAATAACCCATAGCCCACACTAATAATTATGCCCTGAATTTCTTTTCACTTTGTCTCAATGTCCTTCTGGTGCCTGAGACTTTCCGTGAGCTCTGTGCATAGGAAACACCTCCCCCTTTTATATCTGGGATCCTTTGCTTGTTTATGCATTTTACTTGGCTGTCACTCCTCTCTTTAATTGTACCTTGTTGATATTTCCTTCTGCTCCTTTCCTCTTTAAGCTTGTTGTTACTGGACCTTTCAGGTTGGGAGGCTGCCTGTTACCTCTCCTCTTTTCCTCTTTCCTTTGGACACAAGGAGCAGGCTAAAACCTCCCTCTGCTGCTAATAAAATTCAGTGCTTTTCTCTCTGGTCTCTGGTTGTGAGTTTTATTTTAAATTCATATTTTAAAACAGAATCTTAAGATTAATAGAGTGAAAACCAGCTAACAAATGAGTATAGTAGGGCTGGCTGAAAAGGTTGCGAATCGTGAGCCAACGCATGCTTTTGCGTTGCCATTGTAAGGCCCTTCTTGCTGTATGAGCTGCACAGATGTTGGAGCTCATGCCGCGGGAAAAGCCCCACAGAGGCTGGTATGAGCAGGCAGTAGGAACAGCGAGCATGAGGGACCTTTACATAGACAGTGCAACCAAACTGAATAGAGGTTGACCAACAGACACTCCAACTCAGGAAGTAGTGCTTATAAGACACTTTATTTGCTGCTTGGACAAAGGGACCCGACACGGTCCATGTTTCTGCGCAAACGCCTGCCTCAGGGGTCACAAAAAATGCTCTGAAAAACATGCACATATATCACATACATCAAAAATATTGTAAAAGATGCGTACTACATGTAATAATAAACATTATATAAATAGAAACTATAAAATATTAAAAAATATAAAGGGTTAAAATACATGACTCAAGTTATAAGTAATAATGTAACAAAAAGACTTAAAAGATTAAAAAATTACAATGAACAAATTAAAAGAAAATAAGATACATCGGACTGAAATCACAAAGGGCCGCAATATTTGTGTAAACTGTACATGTATAGAGCAACTGTGAACAAGGATATATTAAGCCTTACAAATTGTCATAATTAGAAAAATGGCACATAAACAAGACCAGACTACAAAACATATGTAAAATTGCCAATGCCTGAGTTCAAATAAAAGACAATGTGTATGTAGTAGAAAACAATGTGTATGGACTAAAAAAACAAGTGAGAGAAAACTAATAAAACTTGTTTCATTAGTAAGGAAAAAGGTAAATCAAGAGAGTACAGTCCCAGAGATACCCAAAGAAAGGTGTGAAGGCTTGCATCTACTATAGGTAGTTAGGCGTGTAACTGTAAGTATTCTATAGGATGTGCGTGTAAGTTCCAGGCACGCCCCTGACCCACCCATGCCCCTTCCAGGTCTATGCCCCCTTGCAGTTGCGCACTACGGAAATTGCGCACACATTTTAAAGAATATCACCATTGGTCTGACCCTGTATGGCTTTTCTTATGTTCTGGCTTTTACAGAGTGTACTTTTAGGCATGACCACATTTTAGAAGATCCCATTTCTGCATGTAAATTAGCATTTTATGCATGAAAAAGGTTTATAAATTTACCTTCCACTGCATAAAGCTTTTTCTGCATGTAAAGATTGTTTTATGTATAATTGGATACATAAAATTGGATAGTAAAAGCAGTTAGCTTAGTGGGGTTTAAAAAAGGTCTAGATAGCCCTAAAAGAAAAATCCATAAGTCATTGTTAAAATGGACTTGGGGAAAATCCACTGCTTATTTCTAGGATACAACTATTCAATTAAATGGCTCAGTTTTGTCTCAGCACTTTGTAAATATACACAACGTCAATTTAGACAAAAACTGTTATATTGCAAATAACATCGAGAATAACTTATATAGGCTGTAGAGGTAATCTCATATCATTTTAGGACATTGCATATCAACCTATACAGTGGCTCCCAGGTCAATGCAAATTTCTAATCATCGAATACCTCCAGCCAACCGGTAGTGTTTTATACTGATACTCTAATTGCGTTTCAGCTGTAAATAGCTTCAAACATCCTACCGTTCAAAAAATCAACATTATTGCAATGTAAAAGCAAATAATGCACAGATATAACTTAGCTTAAATGCTCCCGCCTTGGTATATTGTCTTCCGTGGCTGGGACTTAGCTGGTTCCATCAACAAAAAATCAACATTATTGCAATGTAAAAGCAAATAATGCACAGATATAACTTAGCTTAAATGCTCCCGCCTTGGTATATTGTCTTCCGTGGCTGGGACTTAGCTGGTTCCATCAAAATTCTAGTGAAACCTCATTGGCAACACCGATACTGTGATTAGCCCGACAGGACCCTGTTTCGCGGTCTCATGCTTTGTCAAGGGCATCAATCTCTGTAAAAACGGAGAAAACTCAATTTACCAACACCGAATTGACAGACTTACTTATTGTATATCAGGTAATGCTGGCGACTGGACCTACAGCAACAGTACTTCATCCCGAAGGTACGCCGGTTTAAAATGGCGGCGGCGTTCAAGTTATAACAATAGTAAACTCCTCCCATTCTAACGACGTCACAATCAGCTGATTAGTACACAGAGGTTGGTTCAAAAAAAACAGTTCCAGTGGAGTTGGGCATTTAAACCTAAAGGCTCCACCGTATTCAGCCGAAAAATCCATCTTGTTTCCCTTTGAAGCAACAGTCTACTGATATTGCCCCCACGTGCATTTGGTATAATGCAATCAATCACCATGCACTTCAGCGACTCACTGGAATGTTGTTTCATGAGGCAATGTTGAACCAAAGGGGCTCCAATTGTTTTGGCAGATATTCTTGATCTATGTTCGACCATTCTTGCGTTCAAAGATCTATTGGATTTGCCAATATAAATTTTATCACAAGGACATTTGATAAGATAAATAATGTACTTAGTATGACAAGTTGTTTGATGTTTGAGATAAATTGTTTGTCCATTATAATGAAATTTATCTGACTCGATGGTCAAAGGACAGGTTTTGCATCCCTGTTTGTTACATTTTTTGTGACCACCAGGTATGATGGATCTATTGGTTGTAGGATCTGGTAGATCAGCTGGACTCAAAAGCTCACTCAAATTACGAGCTCGAGAGAACGCCATCCTTAAACGATGTCCTTCAAACAGTGGATGTACTCGCATAATATCCCAATTTTGTTTAATGATATGCGCAGCGGCTTCTCCGCCCTGGGTATATCTCATAATAAAAGTCATCACCGGATCCTCTTGTATATCTGGTATCTTATTCTGTAAGAGTAAATCACGGTTCAGATGTTTAGCTCGTATATATGCTTTGTTCAAAATTGCCTTTGGATAATTACGCTGTAATAACTTAGAGCTAATCACAGTATCGGTGTTGCCAATGAGGTTTCACTAGAATTTTGATGGAACCAGCTAAGTCCCAGCCACGGAAGACAATATACCAAGGCGGGAGCATTTAAGCTAAGTTATATCTGTGCATTATTTGCTTTTACATTGCAATAATGTTGATTTTTTGTTGATGGAACCAGCTAAGTCCCAGCCACGGAAGACAATATACCAAGGCGGGAGCATTTAAGCTAAGTTATATCTGTGCATTATTTGCTTTTACATTGCAATAATGTTGATTTTTTGAACGGTAGGATGTTTGAAGCTATTTACAGCTGAAACGCAATTAGAGTATCAGTATAAAACACTACCGGTTGGCTGGAGGTATTCGATGATTAGAAATTTGCATTGACCTGGGAGCCACTGTATAGGTTGATATGCAATGTCCTAAAATGATATGAGATTACCTCTACAGCCTATATAAGTTATTCTCGATGTTATTTGCAATATAACAGTTTTTGTCTAAATTGACGTTGTGTATATTTCTAGGATAAGCAGCATAAATGTATTGTACTGTTTTAGGAAAAAACAAAGAGGGGGTGGGGAAGATAGGCTCTTTTCAAACAATGGAGAAGACGTATGATTGTAAATAAAAAGTAATGTTTATTACAACAACTCAACTCAACACAGTCGTGTTTCGGCGCCGTAGCGTCTTCTTCAGGAGTCTATAAAAACAAATATAAGACATGAATAATGCAAACAAAAAGCAATTGAAATAAACTTATAAAAACATTTTTGTAAAACATTCAATAATGTACTGTTTTAGGATCTTGCCAGATACTTGTACCCTGGATTGACCACTATTGGAAACAAGATGCTGGGCTTGATGGACCTTCAGTCTGTCCAAGCATGGCGGCAATGCTTATATACTTATGTTAATTAGTATCAATTAGCACCAATTAACATCAATTACAGTCAATATTTGATAAAGTCATTAGCATTTAATTGAGTTACACACGTAACTGACTATCCTGCTTATAATCGAAATAGAAAAACGCCTATATTGTGACCCAAATCGGGAGATAGACGTTTGTCTCACAATAACGAATAAAGTGGTATAATCGAAAGCCGAATTTGGACGTTTTCAACTGCACTCCATCGCGGATGCGGACAAAGTTGATGGGGGCGTGTCGAAGGCGTGGTGAAGGCGGAACTGGGGCGTGGTTATCGGGCGATCAGAGATGGGCGCCTTTCGCCGATAATGGAAAAAAATATGCGTGTTTAACGAGAATTTAGGGCACTTTTCCTGGACCCTGTTTTTCCACGAATATGGCCCCAAAAAGTGCTCTAAATGACCAGATGACCACTGGAGGGAATGACCTCCCCTGACTCCCCCAGTGGTCACAAACCCCCTCCCACCACAAAATATGCCGTTTCACAACTTTTTATTTTCACCCTCAAATGTCATACCCACCTCCATGGCAGCAGTATGCAGGTCACTGGAGCAGTGATTAGGGGGTGCAGTGGACTTCAGGCAGGTGGACCCAGGCCCATCCCCCCCCACCTGTTACACTTGTGCTGGTAAATGGGAGCCCTCCAAACCGCCCCCCCAAACCCACTGTACCCACATGTAGGTGCCCCCCTTCACCCCTTAGGGCTATAGTAATGGTGTAGACTTGTGGGCAGTGGGTTTTGAGGGGGATTTGGGGGGCTCAACACCCAAGGGAAGGGTGCTATGCACCTGGGAGCTGTTTTACCTTTTTTTTTTTTGTAAAAGTGCCCCCTAGGGTGCCCGGTTGGTGTCCTGGCATGTGAGGGGGACCAGTGCACTACGAATCCTGGCCCCTCCCACGGATAAATGTCTTGGAGTTATTCGTTTTTGAGCTGGGCGCTTTCGGTTTCCATTATCGCTGAAAAACAAAAACGCCCAGCTCAAAAAAAGATAAACGTCCATGTTTTTCGAAAATACGGTTCGGTCCGCCCCTTCACGGACCCGTTCTCGGAGATAAACGCCCATGGAGATAGACGTTTCCGTTCGATTATGCCCCTTTGTGTGCACTAAGCATCAAGTTGGTTGTGCATGTTTATAGAATAAACTTTCTGCCACAGCCTACAACATTAACAGATAGCCTCTAGAAGACACAGCAGGGCCTAATTCAGTTTTCCTTCCCATCCCCCCAACTCCCGTCCACCCCTAGCACAGCTCTTCACTTATAGTCTTAATTTATAGTCAGTTATAATAATTAAAGGAGTCTTCTTACAGAGTTTTAATTACATTTCATTACTTTCTAAGAAGCAAACACTAAACAACACAATACACCACATAAACTAAAGACTCTTTTATATTAGTCTGTTCTTTATAATAGTCTCTTTCATTTTGCCTGGCACCGATGTCTATAATTTCCACCTCTGGAATCCATTTTAAAAATTGGTGTTACATTGGCCACCCTCCAGTCTTCCGGTACCATGCTTGATTTTAATGATAAATTACATATTACTAAAATAGCTCTGCAATTTAAATCAGAGTATATCACTATGAGAAGACACAGATTTTGGGAACCAAAGTGATTCAAGGGGGCAGAACTCAGAATTCATTGACTGCAACTGTCTCTGTGGAACATATCGCTGAATAACAGAGTTCAAATACACAGCAGTGTCATGAAAACAAAACATGATGAACTAGCATCAATGATTTAAATTTCACCCTAAATGCAACCGCTAGCCACCTCAACCACTTTAAGCATGTTGAAATATGACTGAATTTCAACAGAGCAAAAATGAGGCGCACCGCTGAATTCTGTATAATTTGCAAGGAGTGAATACAAATGGTGGGTAACCCTCAATAGACAACGCTACAGTAATCCAAGCCAGTTAACACTGTGGCTTCCACCACCCTTACAAAATCCACTGCCGGAAGCAAGCAATGCAATCTACTCAAAAGTTCTAATTTAAAAAATGACGTGCGAATCAGGTGCCTAATCTGCGGCCGAAAGGAAAATCCAGAATCCTAATCGATACCCTTACAGAGACACCTGACAGCGAGACAAACTCCGGAAATACAAAAGAGGGAGGCACCAGCGCTCACAATGAACAATTCTGTTTTGTTCACGTTGAACTTCAATTGATTCCACTGCAACCACAACAGAACTTCCTCAAACACACTCTGCATTCTTTGAACAGCATCATGCACACGTGAATCCACAGGGGAAACCCCCCCCCTGAAATATCTTCTGTGTAATTGCGGAAAGAAACCCCCAAAGACCGCAACAAATGCCCCAAAGGCCTCAAATAGATGTTAAAGAGCACTGCTGACAATGCAGAACCCTGAGGCACCCCAACATCAAATGAGTATTATTATTATTATTTGTTGCATTTGTATCCAGGTAACACAAGCAAAAGGGGAAAAAAAACTCCTAATGCATTGTAATGCACTGCGCCTAAATTCTGTGTGCATCCAAAAAGGGGTGTGGCTAACTTCTTCTACTGACCTATAAATGTACTCACTCTGCTGCTCCCCAGTATCTCTCCACACTCGTCCTTCCCTACACCCCTTCCCGTGCACTCCGCTCCATGGATAAATCCTTCTTATCTGTTCCCTTCTCCACTACTGCCAACTCCAGACTTCACGCCTTCTGTCTCGCTGCACCCTACGCCTGGAATAAACTTCCTGAGCCCCTACGTCTTGCCCCATCCTCGGCCACCTTTAAATCTAGACTGAAAGCCCACCTCTTTAACATTGCTTTTGACTCGTAACCACTTGTAACCACTCGCCTCCACCTACCCTCCTCTCTTCCTTCCCGTTCACATTAATTGATTTGATTACTTTATTTATTTTTTGTCTATTAGATTGTAAGCTCTTTGAGCAGGGACTGTCTTTCTTCTATGTTTGTGCAGCGCTGCGTACGCCTTGTAGCGCTATAGAAATGCTAAATAGTAGTAGTAGTAGTTGTATAGGTGGGGAAACGGGCATGTCGTGGGCATTCACATTTGTTCCTTGGAGTTGATGGCAGGACAGGCAAGCTGATATTACCACTTGCTACTTGAGCAGTACTTTATCGCAGGGCGTCCTTCCCCTGACGAAGCCCCATTTGGCGAAACTGGTCCGTTGGGGAGGCCCTAGTTTGAAGCTGCGATAAGATAAGTAGTTTTGCTCTTTATGTCCTGGATGTGGATTTATTATTTTTGCATTGAAAAACAATTATAAATTGCACACTATTTGAACACTGAGGGAGGAGGTTGGTGAGGGACCTATGATTGAATTACAGTGACTGTGTATAAGCAATCTTATTGATTAGGCTGTTTGTCACCAGTCTGAGGTCCTTCCCCCCTTCCATTATTTGTTCACTATCCTGCAAATTGTTTAATTATACCCGCTGTTTTTTGCTGTATTACTTATTTTATTTTTATTTATTGCATTTGTATCCCACATTTTCCCACCTCTTTGCAGGCTCAATGTGGCTTACATATTACCGTTAACGGTATAATGCTGAAAATGTATCCCCCACACGTATCCTCTGTTTCCTACCCTTCAGATATGATTGAAACCACTACAGAACATTTCCCTGCAGACCACAAGCACCAAGGCGCTGCATCAAGATTGCATGATCGATAGTATCAAACGCCGCCGACAGATATCACTGAAGAATGCCAAAAACCAAAACCAAACCAACCCTTAAATGATTATCCAAACCTAAACATATCCACAGTTGCGGCCATCAGCGCCTCAATGCTATGTGCTCTACGGAACCTGTACTGATTCTCATCCAACACAATATTACAATATCGCCAAATATATAGGCTTATACGTTTAGTCCTGCATTTCATTTGTAAAATATGTTACAGGCTCTAGACATTTTGGCTAAAATGTCTATATGCTGACTTTCACGACTTTTCTAAAATGGCGCTGCACAGCTTTATGGGCAAGAAATTCAGATTGCATTTCTCTACCATACGTAGACTAAAAGCACCCAAAAGAAGAAAGCAAAAGTACACCTCATTTGTTTATGTGTTGGATAAATCTATTCAGCATCATGTAGCCTGACACTTCATAATCTGAAAGAAATATTCAAACAGGCAGGGAACCAGATGGTAGGTTCACTAGGTGTTTTATAGCCCTGTAGACAGGAGTCTGCACAAGATCTTGCAATAAAACACACTGTTGTCAGTTTAGTCTGGAGATGCAGTTGGCAGGTTTTGCCAGGGGTTAAGTCATTTATTGCATTCTTCTAACAAATCACATTTGTCAGTCAGTCTGATTGTTGCCTGGCTGGATTGTATGTGCTGAAATTATGAAAGTGGCAGTTCAGCAAACTGAAGGTTTGATGTCAGTCAGTTGAAAACAGCTAGCTGCAATAGTAAATAGGGTTTTCAATTGCCTCTATTTTTGGTTCATCCAGTCCTGGATTTATGCTACTGCATGTCTGGGCTTGACAATATGATTTTCCTTAAGAAAAGCAGAAGTACATCTGCTTGCACACTGTGGGAGTAAAACGGACTGGATCAGCTGACCATAAATAAAATGGAATGAGCTGGCAAACCTAATAGTAAAGGAACATTAAACTTAAGGTACAGAAATTGTTATTTCAGAAATGTCCGGTTTTTGAGTCACTCAACATGAATTCTTTCCAAAGTGGTTCAAAGAAAAACAGATTCTGGCAGTAGGTCTGTCTTAGCATCTCATAGCATGGCCCTAGACCAGGCTCGTCCCAGTTCAGTCATCAAGGGCTACAAACAGGCCAGATTTTCAGGATATCCCTAATGAATATGCATGAGAGAGATATGCATACAATGGAGGTAGTAGGCATGAAACTTCAGCCTGTTGTGGCCCTCAAGGACTGGACTTGGACAAATCTGCCCTAGATCAGGGTTGGGCAACCATGGTCCTTGTGGGACACAACCCAGTTGGGTTTTCAAGATTTTCACAATTAATATGCATGAGATCTGTTTGCATTCAATGGAAGTGGTACATACATATTGATCTCATGCATATTTATTGGAGAAATTTTGAAAACCTGACTGGGTTGTGACCTTCGAGGACCATGGTTGCCCACCCCTACTCTAGACCATTGCCCCGACACGAAGTGTCATTCCATCAACTTTATTCCCTAATTTTACTACAGTTGGATTAGATACAATCTGATCCATCTTTGTTCTTTATGATCAAAACTCAGGATGAGATAGAAAGTAAACTGGATTACTGACTTGGGTTCGGTTCATGAGAAAGATCAATGGTCATTAAAAATGTCTCCGTCTGTATGTAGATGTCTAAGATTAGGCAATTCTTTTTTTGTGAGTTCCAAAATTTTTATTGAATTTTCTTCTACAAACCACAAATCAACCATGTACAACCAAGCCATCGTGCATGTCCATAGAGTAATTATAGGAGAAGCAATATTACAATCCTATTGACATAATTCTCAACAGATGCCCACATTGTATTACATTTATGTAAGAAAGATTTTATTTCTGCTATTGTTTTTGCATATTTCTATGTAAGATATACTATATTCCATCAAAAGGTCTGACCCAAGGCTGTATTACTTTTCAGTTACAGTAAGTGATACTGCAAGGGTAGCAAATTTACATGTTTTACTTCTACTTTGATCAAACTTGACTGAATTGCTAAAGACTTGCAAATTATTATTCTGTAAGGTTCAAGGAATTGTAAACATTTTACAAATATGACTTAATATTGCTACCATGTTTGATTGTAAGTTTATACAAAAATAAATCATATGAGAAAGCATATCTTTCTCTATCTGGCAGGGCTGGCATTTATTATCTATGTCTTCATTTATTTTAGTACGTTATTGAGGGGGGGGGAGGTGTAATATATGGTAACATATATTAAATGTTTTTTTCCTGGGGCTCTGGGGGGGCTGTGCCAGGGTTTTGGTGGATGCTGCTGGTTGGAAAAGGTTTAAAGTTTAGTTTGGGAATTGTTAATAGAGTTAGCTGAAGAAAGTGTGAGATGTTTCTTAAATATGGTTTTATTTTTCAAGAAATAAACCATGATTAAGTGGGGATTGTACTATAAAAGTTTTCTTGCTGTTTTGGGTACACGTCAGGTTAAAATTAACTTTGAAATTCTCTGTGTAGTAAGTTTTGCAGTAACTTCTATGGGGGAGGGAGATTCTAAACAGATCAGAGAAAAAAAAACTGTCTTTCTCTGACAAGCTGATTGGTTGAGTGATGTCAGATCCTCTAGGGGAGGGGGTGAGTTGCCAGGGAGACTGCAGTGAGCAGAGAGAGAGCAAGGGAAGACTGGGAAAAGTAAAAACGTATAGTGTGTGTCTGTGTAAAAGTAAGAATAAAAGTATGGATTTTGTGAGTTTAAAGTGAAAGGTGACATTGAAAAAGGGTACTTTGATATTGAAAGTGAGTGAAGGTGAGCCTTGGTACTGAGAATGAGATGATTTGAGCTGAGAAGGGAGTACTTAAATGAACCAGACTGCCTTTTCCATGGTTGTGCCCGAAACCAATGAAACGGGTGCTAGCATGTGGCTTTTTGTGTGTGTGTGTGTGTGTGTGTATGTGTGTGAGGGTGCGGTGTGTGTGCAGGTTGTTGATGTGTGTCTTTTTTTGTTTTGTTTTTTGCTTGGGGGTTGGGGGATGTGCTGTGCTGTCCTTGGTCACTGTTTGCTGCTGGCTGGGTCGCAGGTAATCCTTCCAGCTGGGCCGCAGCTTGTCCTGTTCGCCCACGTTCCAGATGGTGACGGGCACGTTGTTTTCCGGCTCCTCTGACTCCATGTCAAGCGATCCCAAATATAGTCTGTGCTATAGGCCCTCTGGCACTCTTCACTACTGGCATTAGGCATTTAAAAAATCCCCCCCCCCCCCCCGGTCTATTTTTGCACATACCCACAGCAGGAATATTCTTCTCTCGTTCCAGCGGTGGTTCTGTGCTCTCCGTGCTGCACAGATAATGAGCCATTCTGCTGGGGAATGCTCCTCCCTTATTGTCACGTAGTTTCCTCTGATTGGTCCGTCTTACGTTGCCTAGTGTTGCCTGGGAACGGTGTTGTGATGGTCCTTTGTGTTTCAGAATGTTGAGGGTGTTTTTTCTGATTGGTCCGTCATGCGAGGGCGGGGCAGAGAGACATGGTCAGTGTTGTGGCTTCACCACCATGAATCCATGAACCCTTCAGGGAGTGACTGAGTGACTTCAGAACGTTGTCTTCAGAATGTTGAGGGTGAGTTTTATTATAGTAGATGTGAGGTAAACTGATGTTCTGGGTGAGAAAGCAGTACTAATAGAAAGCTGTGAGAAAGTTTAAACCATATTTAATTTGGTTTTGAGTGGAGGAAAGGTATGTTTCTGCATGCAGTGAATGGAATGGTTAAGTTATAGGGAATTTAAGGTCATGGAAGGTGGAGTGAGAGTCTGTATGCTCTGGTATTAAGTGGACACATGGCTGCCTACTCTTTTTAGAATAGGGGAAAACAGTTGAGACTCAGGTTCTGAGAGACTGTGATTTCTGCTGGTAGTTATACTAAGTGAAAGAAACTATAAGGGTGTCAGGAAAAAGTGTGTAAGGATTTTAACTCTGACACAGGGGAAGGACTGAGAGGTGAATCTGTGATTTGAAGAAAGAAGCCATTAAGCTGTGTCTGTGGGAAAGGTGTGTTGTTGGTGAGAGTTCTGAGTTCAGTACAGGGTTTGGAATCAGACTGCAGATTAAAGAAAATCCAGCACTGTTTTTGTATGAGTATGCTATATTCTCCAGATTGATCTGATAGCTGTGCAGGGAAATGTTATGTTTATATGTGAAGTCTGTGAGATGGAATGTTGAATCTTGCTGGATCATTTTAGACTAGGGAAACAACAGTGAGAAATAGGCTGTGAAGTGAGTACTACTTTAACTTATTTTATTTCAATTAGAAAGTTTGGCCACAGTATTGAAAATTGGTTAATAGTCACCAGAGCCTGAACAAGAATAGAGGGAGTTCAAGGGCTTTGCTTCCATTTATTTTCTTTATAAGTGAGGTTTAGGGAGAAGAGATCTGGGGGAGTCATCCTCTGAAGGGTTCCAGATGAGCTCCAACGCAAGAAAGACCTCACCTAAATAAATTCAACCACAGCTAAGTGACATTTGCAAAGGGTGTAGAAGGAGATATACGTTTTTTTTTTTTGGTTTACAACATTTTAAGGGAAAACTAAAGAACAGAACAACATCAAATATAAAAAAAATCCATGTTTTCCTGACATGCTTAAGTGTTCTAGGTTTAAGTGAGATCCTTGCACAAACATCCATAATACCCATAAAGACTTAAATTCTGACAGCAATAGCAAGGAAAGAAAATAGAAACAAATATCTGATTTTGATAAAAGACAATTTAAATATTTATCTGAAAAAGTTCTTTTCTGCCTTTTTAGGTGATTTTGTTGAAAGAAACAGAAAAAGTTAAGGGTATACATGTAAAACTACATTTGAATGTTGAATATGTTATTGCAGTTCTATTAAGCCACACATTAATTGTGAATTTGAGTTTATTTGAATGAAAATTTGCTTGCATTTGTATCCAATAAAGAAAAAGATAATTTGCATATCTGAAGGTGTGGTTCTTCCATTTCAGAAACAAATCCTAAATTTAGATTCTTTTCCTCCTTTATTCTTTGAGAGTAAAGGACGAGGTTAGTTTATTTGTTCTACTCCCTCGGCTGTGAGTGTGTGTTCCCTGGATATTCGCCACGACTACAAACATCAGGTATCTGGGAGCACATCACTACAGTCCAGCTGAGATGGGTGGCAACAGAGGTAGTTATTAACACGTATTAAGGGAATAATACACAATTTTTGTCAAATTATGGGCCTCTTTTACTAAGCCATACTAGTAAATCCCGGTGCGGCAGATGAGAGGAAGCCCATAGGAATTGAACAAGCTTCCTCTCATTTGCAGCATGATAATCACTAGTATGGTTTAATAAAAGAGGCCCTATAAGTGTTAAACAGCACAAATATTTATTATTTTGTTGTAATATATTCTGTATGCATGCAGCTTATGTTTGACTTTGTAGGCTGCGTTATCATTCCTGAAAATAAATAACACTAGATTTGATCTGGTGTTATTTTAATTCCCTGGGAGCATCAGGCTGCTAATCTGAGACAAAATGCTCCCAAGCAGCTATTTTTTGTTAATCAGGTATGGAAGCACCTTTATATAATCTAATTGCCAAAGTGTAATGACACCAGATTAGATCAGATCATTATGAAGTGTTAACATTTCATGGAGTCAACAAAGAATTTAAAGGGGTGGGCTATAATTCAAATCATCCCCTACTCCCAATCCCCCCTGGCAGATCTTCCTACCCCCTATCTTTCTTTGGCAGTTGTCCTCCCCAGATCAAACTTCTCTGTTCAGGTCCCATGTTCAACCTCCACCCACCCCACTTAAGCCCCCATTCAAGTGCTCTCCTCTGATGTAACTTCGTATTTCCACAAGGGCGAGACACAGTGAGGGAATGCCCGAGGCGATCTGCTTGTTTTGCAGACGCGAGGCGCAGTGCTGCCAAGTCAGAGATTTTAAAAATGCTGGGGGCCGAGTGGCAGAGAGAAGGGGGCTGTCCAGGGAGCTGAGGGTAAGCAGGTGGGGACTGGGTCGGGGGGCTGAAAAGGGGGGTCTCAGATAGGAGGCTGGCAGGCAGTGAGTGGAGGAGGATGGGTGGATGGGAGGGAGGGAGAATCACTCTACATGGATAGCAGGGGAGTAAGGGGGACAGGAGAATCTCTGGACATGGATGGGAGGGGAGGGCAGAGGAGACAAGACATGCTGGACATGGATGGGAGGGAAGGGAACAGAGAATCATTGGACATGGAGGGGAGGGCAGGGGAGAGAGGAGAAATGCTGGA
This sequence comes from Microcaecilia unicolor, assembly GCF_901765095.1. NCBI lineage: Eukaryota > Metazoa > Chordata > Amphibia > Gymnophiona > Siphonopidae > Microcaecilia > Microcaecilia unicolor. The sequence continues at coordinate 329,813,142 of NC_044033.1, read as the reverse complement.
AATGGATGGAGAGGAGAGCAGGCAAGAAAGGAGAATTGCTGGACATGGATAGAGGGGAGGGCAGGGGAGAGAGGAGAAATTCTGGACATGGACGGAGGGAAGGAGAGAGGAGAAATGCTGGTCATGGATGGAGGGAAGGAAAGAGAAAAGAAGATGCACATGGATGGAGATGAGGGAAAGGGAAGAGAGGAGAAAAACTGCATATGAATGGAGAAAATAGGCAAAAGCTGAACCATGTTATATCTCCTCCAGTCAACTCCACGGAGGACCCAACTTTTACTTTATGGATGTAGGGCAAGAGATGAAGAAGAAAGGAGGAAATTAAAGAAATAAATGGAAAGGAAGCCCTGGAATATGTCCAATTTGAGAATTTACATCTGCTGTCTTATTTTGCACTGGGTATACTGGAGCTGTAACAGCTTACAGAAATTATTTATAATGAAAACAAATCACGTTATTTTTTTCTCCTATACTGGTATAAAATTTCAATGATGCCTATTTATATGCGCCATGGCTGGTATAAGGGGTGTGGCTACCATAGGGGTGGAGCTATCGATGGTGACCCCCGCCCACAATGAGTACCAGTACCTTTTTTCATACAAAAAAAGCACTGCATATACTGATTGTAAGGATCAAACTAGAAGAAACCACTAATGACCAACATTGCATAAACAGAGAAGGGCCATCCATCTTCAGCCCTGTAAGTTAAAGCATGCAAATGTCACCAAACAGTTTCTCCATTTTAAGAGCTTGATACTTGAATTATACCAGCATATAGATGGAAAACTACAAAAAGACTGCAATTAGCAGCAACGACCAATAGAGAAATACTGGTGGCCAGTGAACTCCCAACAGAATATTGCCCTGAGTAGAGCAATACTGAAAAGAGTACTTGAATATTCCCTTAGGAACTTAATATAACATGGAGCTCATTTTTTAATTATTCACCATTTGCATGTGCAAAATATGCCATCTACACATGTGAGCTGCATCCACGAGAAGCTTACAATTTTAGAAAGATGTGATTTACATGTGGAGGAGCCAGACACATTCTTATTTTCTTGTGTATAAAGAGGCATGTTGGGGGCATGGCACGGGTGGCACTGTGGTTTACACGTGTAAAGCATCTTTCACAAAGCATATGTAGGGCAGTGCATGTAAACATGCCCATTTACAGTTGCTATAAATTATGTACAAACACCAACTTCACTTATCTTGTGAGACTAATTATGGTGTTGTTGACTGGAGGAGATCTAATTGTGAATTTTTGTCCCGATTATTGTCTGTGTCCATGTTGCTCTGTCCTTGGTTATGTATTATTCTGCTGCTTGGTGTCCTGTCCGTATTTACCCTTGCAGATTCCCCCTTCAAATTCCCTATGGTTTTCACTCCCCAACCCCTCCCAAGGTACTGGGTCTCATAGGCTGCAGGTGGAGGGTGCCAAAAGCCATGAGTGACCTGAACAAATGGTTTGCACAGGCTATGCTGCGTGAGACACACAGGGCCATGAGGATGCATCCCTATCAGGGTATTTATAGGCCCCAGAACCCAGTTCCTTGTCCTCACAGATAGCCAGTGCCTCATTACGTTACATTTTGACAAGGCTTCTATCCACCATCTCTGCCAGGACCTAGAGTCTCTCCTCTGCTCCACCACACAGAGGGAGCAGCCCATGCCAGGCAGGCCACACTAGCCCTAGCCCTTTTCAGCACTCGCAGTTTCTAGTCTATGTTAGTTGCCATCATGGACCTCAGCCATTCTGTCCTCACAAAGGGCATTTTCCAGTTTCTGAGGGCCTTTCTCACCCACACCTCTGATTACGTGTTCTTCTCTTACAGTGTGCAGCAGAGGAAGCAAACTATGACCAAGTTCTATGAAGTGGCCAATTTCCTATTTGTCTTGGATGTCATTGATTGTACACTTGTGCCTCTAAACCCTCAGGAGGGAGGGAGGGAGGGGACCACCACAATAGAAAGACTTCTACTCCGTGCCATCTACTACTTAACTTACTACTTAACATTTCTAGAGCGCTACTAGGGTTACGCAGCGCTGTACAATTTAACAAAGAGAGACAGTCCCTGCTCAAAGAGCTTACAATCTAATAGACAAGTGAACGGTCGGTCCGATAGGGGCAGTCAAATTGGGGCATTCTGGATTCACTGAACGGTAAGGGTTAGGTGCCGAACGCAGCATTGAAGAGGTGGGCTTTAAGCAAAGACTTGAAGACGGGCAGGGAGGGGGCTTGGCGTAAGGGTTCAGGAAGGTTGTTCCAAGCATAGGGTGAGGCGAGGCAGAATGAGCGGAGCCTGGAGTTGGCGGTGGTGGAGAAGGGTACTGAGAGGAGGGATTTATCCTGTGAACGGAGGTTACGGGCGGGAACGTAAGGGGAGATGAGGGTAGAGAGGTAGTGAGGGGCAGCAGACTGAGTGCATTTGTAGGTAAGAAGGAGAAGCTTGAATTGAATGCGGTATCTGATCGGAAGCCAGTGAAGTGACCTGAGGAGAGGGGTGATATGAGTATATTGGTTCTGGCGGAATATGAGACGTGCAGCAGAGTTCTGAACAGACTGAAGGGGGGATAGATGGCTAAGTGGGAGGCCGGTGAGGAGTAAGTTGCAGTAGTCCAGGCGAGAGGTAATGAGAGCGTGGACGAGAGTTCGGGTGGTGTGTTCAGAGAGGAAAGGGCGAATTTTGCTGATGTTAAAGAGGAAGAAGCGACAGGTCTTGGCTATCTGCTGGATATGCGCAGAGGAGAGAGAGGAGTCAAAGATGACTCCGAGGTTGCGGGCAGATGAGACGGGGAGGATGAGGGTGTTATCAACTGAGATAGAAAGTGGAGGAAGAGGAGAAGTGGGTTTTGGTGGAAAGACGATAAGCTTTGCTAAGTCATTCCTTAGGGATGCTTACCATATTGCAAAATTTGACATCATCCACAAAGAGGCAATCCTTACCAAACAGCCCTTCAGCAATATCTCTTTAAAAAATATTTTTAGAAAAAGCTGCCCATGAACTGAACCTTGCGGCAGTGGCGTTCCTAGGGGGGCTGGCACCCGGGGCGGATCGCTGATTCGCCCCGCCCCACCCCCAATGAAAGGACACCCCGCGAAGGAACCCCCCCCCCCCCGCCGGGTGCATGCCGCCGGGGGGGGGGGGGGGTGCCGCACGCCTGTCCTCCATTGTTCCATGCTTCTTCTCTGCCCCGGAACAGGAAGTAACCTGTTCCGGGGCAGAGAAGAAGCATGGAACAACGGAGGGCAGGCGCACACGGCACCCCCCCCCCCCCAGCGGCGTGCATCCGGGGCGGACCGCCTCCCCCTAGGAACGCCACTGCCTTGCGGAACACCACTGGTAACATCTTTTCCTCAGAATGAGCTCCATTTACCACTACCCTCTGTCACCTTCCACTCAACCAGTTCCTAACCTAGTCAGTCACTTTAGAGTCCATACTGAGGGCACTCAGTTTATTTATTAGTTGTCTATATAGAACTGTGTCAAAGGCTTTTTGCACCATATCTAGCACTGTCCCTCGATCAACTCTGTGGTCACCCAGTCAAGGGAATTATTTAGATTTGTCTGACAAGACTTGCCTCTAGTGAAACCATGTTGCCTCAGGTCCTGTAATCCACTGGAGTCCAAAAATTTACTATTCTCCTTCATTATCCCACACAGATGCCTCTACATGCATGTGTTATGGAGTCCCAGTGAAAGTGATGGGGAGGAATATGGAATCGAAGGGCAGACAGATGAAATGGGAAGAAGTAATAAGGTGAGAGGAGATGTCGGGGTGACGTATATATGAGGGATGTTAAGTGATAGAGTTAAGAAGGAAAAATGGAACGATAAGATGAGCAGAGCATTTCATGTCATAACAGACAGATTAAACCAGTTCTAGTCTATAAGAACATAAGAGTTGCTATACTAGGTCAAAGCAATGGTCTATCTATCCCAATATCCTGTTTCTAACAGTGGCCAGGTCCAGGTCACAAGCACCTGGCAGAATCCTACAACATAATAAAATTCAATGCTACCTACCCCCAGAGATAAGAGGTCTATCTTAAAAATGATTTATAGACTTCATCTCTAGAAATTTGTCCAAACCTTTTCAAACCCAACTACATTAACTACTTTTACCACATTCTCTAACAATACGTTCCAGAGATTAATATTGATTGAGTGAAAAATAATGTTCTCCTATTTATTTTAAATGTACTATTACATAATTTTATGGTGTGTCCCCTCATCTTTGTACTTGTTAAAAGAATGAACCATTGACTTGCATTTACTCTACTCAGAATTTTATTAGGGATGATCTGTCATTTGCAACGACATGGAGAAATGTCAGTACACATATCCAATGTCATTGCATGTTGTTAATAAATGAAAATGATCAGAAAAAAACACATTTTGGGGTGAATTCTATCAATGGTGCTGAAAAATACCCACTTCTATAAGCTATACCTAAAGTTGGTGCAGTTTACAGAATAATGCGTAAGTGGCGAGGTCGCACGTAAATTTAGGCATGGCTATTTGCACCAACAAAAATGTGGCATAAATGCCCGTACCTAAATTTGTGCACGGAGCACCCATATTCTATAATTACACTTGTAACTCAAAACCACACTCCCGGTCTGCCCGAAACGCCCAGGGCCCTCCCATTTCCACACCCCCTTTTTCAGGACGCTTGTAAATTTTAGGCGCGTAAGTCCCAATTAAATATAATTAGTGCCAATAATTGCTTTGTTAAAAAGTCAATTATTGGCACTAATTGGCTTGTTATTCTATTAAATTATGCACGCAAATTGGGGGCGCACCTAAATTTGTGCATGCAATTTTTGACGACTTCTACAGAATCGGGGGGGGGGGGGGGGGGGCTTGTGTTTTTTCATTTGCCCATAATAGTACACACTCTTTGCATATGTGCACCAACAGGAAGGAGTGCGGATTCTATCTAAAGAGCAAGCTTCCTTTGCAAATAGTGCATATCTTTACCTAAAGGGAATTTGCTTAAATGACATTGCTTCTGTAAAGACAAAATGACCAAGAACTCCCCTCCCCCATAAAAATACCCCAAAATTCCAGGATGTAACATGGGAAGCAACATGAAACAAAAATTTTCTGGCTGCCCACCCCTAGACTTTATAAACCTCTGTCATATCACCCCTCAGCTCTCTCTTCACCATTGTTCATACTGATTTGTACTGTGATTATTCAGATGTTTGCTGCATTATCTATGACTGTTCATTCACCTCATTCTCTTTTTGTTTTGTAATACTTCATGGTTGAGTACATGACCTTTATTCTGTTGTTGCTTTTCGTGCACTCATTTTCAAATATTTTGCTAAATCTTTCAACTGTAACCACTACCTGCATGGCAATGACAGCAAAATCTGTCTCTATTACTGACTTTGCCAACTACTTCAGTTACCTATGACCTTCTTTGCATGCTTTTGTTCCTTTCTTCATTCCCTTAGGACGTCTATTTTCTTTGTTTTATAAAATCTGCTTAATTTTTCTCTCTCCTTCCCTTCCTCTGAATTTTCTGGTTGATGCTCTATGACTATAATGCTGCTAAGCATCCTGTAACCTTGCTAAGTAAGGAGTTTTCCCCTGGATTCTATATATGGTGCCTGAAATTTTGCGCACAAATTGAAGAATATTCTATAACAATGCAGGCAACTGAACTGTTTAGCTAGCTAATCAGTGCTGTTAATTGGATGTTAACAAGCAATTATCAGAACTAATTGGCACTAATTGAAATTTACACGCAGAACTCTAAGTGTATTTTATAACATGGTGCGCCTACATTCTAAGTCATGTGGAAGGGCATAATCGAAAGAGATGCCTAAGTTTTCCTGAGCATGTCCTCGCAGGACGTCCCCAGACAGAGGTGGGGAAACCCATATTATCGAAACAAGATGGACGCCCATCTTTCGTTTCGATAATACGGTCAGGGACGCCCAAATTGCAAAATTTAGTTCGACCGTAGAGATGGTCGACCTTAGAGATGGTCGTCCCGATTTTCAGTGATAATGGAAACTGAGGACGCGCATCGCAGAAATGACCAAATCCAAGCCATTTGGTCATGGGAGGAGCCAGCATTCGTAGTGCACTGGTCCCCCTGACATGCCAGGACACCAACCGGACACCCTAGGGGACAATGCAGTGGACTTCAGAAATTGCTCCTAGGTGCATAGCTCCCTTACCTTGTGTGCTGAGCCCCCCAACCCCCCAAAACCCACTCTCCACAATTGTACACCACTACCATAGCCCTTAGGGGTGAAGGGGGGCACCTAGATGTGGGTACAGTGGGTTTGTGGTGGGTTTTGAAGGGCTCACATTTACCACCAGAAGTGTAACAGGTAGGGGGCATGGGCCTGGGTACAATGCCGATTACTGCCCGGTTAGCGCCAGGCGCCGGAAAATAAAATATAGTTTCCAGCGCATATAGTGGACGCGCGTAAAAAATGAAATTACTGCCCAGGCCATGCAGTAGCCGGGTGGTAGTTCAAAATCGATGCATGTTAGACGCGTGTAGGTGCCTACGCGGCTTAGTAAAAATGCCCCTATGTGAGGTAAGAGACTGTTAACTGGGTAAAAAATCCAAATGTACAAGGACTGCCAGTGTCATGATTAGATGAGTTAGAAGATATTAACTGGATAGAAACCCAGGCTGGATAAAGACTCTTAGTGCTATGATTGGATGAGTTAAGAGGCTATTAACTGGGTAAAAACCAGTGCAGTTGTTTTAGCACCGGTGTTATATGATTGAATCTAGTGATCCCTGCTAGCATATAAGCACTGAAGTGTGCACATATGCTGGCATTCTAAGCATTTATGCAAGTGATACACTTCTAAATGTTAGCACCTGGGTCAGGGGTAGGCAACTCCGGTCCTCGAGAGCCGCAGGCAGGTCAGGTTTTCAGGATATCCACAATGAATATGCAGGAGATAGATTTGCAAGCACTGCCTCCATGGTATGCAAATCTATCTCCTGCATATTCATTGTGGATATCCTGAAAACCTGACCTGCCTGTGGCTCTCGAGGACAGGAGTTGCCTACCCCTGACCTAGGTTATACAATTGCCCTTATTGTGTCAGAGGAGGATACTGCTACTGAGCTGGAAAAAATAGCAGCATTTGTCACTTGGGACAGGCCTACAGACTTGAAAACACCAAGGGAGTCTTTTTATTCATTTTCCCACCTATTTGTAGGCTCTTTACATAGTACCGAAGAGGCGTTTGCAGACTCCGGTGTGAACAAATACATAGTGATGTTGTGGTAAGATAAAGTTCATGTGGCACAGCCACATTAGGGCATTGTATAACAGAAGAGTTGTATTATGTCCATTACGTACTTTAGTTTTACTAAAGATTAGCTCGAGTTATCTGCAGCAGGGTCCTTTTTATCCCTATGGGCCCTGCTACAGATAACTCAAGATAATCTTTAGTAAAAGACCCCTTGAGATCATCCCTAAGCTATTAGAGAAGGTTCATACAAAACTGTTCTGCTATAATATGCCTACTGACTAATCTCATGAAGGGCTACCCAACTAAAAGAAAATGTGGGGGACAGGGACAGCAGAACATCTTTCTGGTTGGAGAGGCCAAATGAACCAATTTCCAGTCCTGTCTCCAAGCTCTCTGTTTTGGACAAGATATTTGTGGTAACTGATAAGAACCCACCCTAAAAGTGAACTGAATAAATACTTACAAATAATGGCAAAAATCAAAATTAAATTGAAATAGTGGAAATTCATCAGTAAGGGCTCGCCCATGCCCAAGAGCTTAACATGAAATTGCTAAATGAAAGACTTTTCAATGTGTTGTCCTTATATCACAGGAATTTCCATGTGTACACAGTGTCAGTGTCAGTGAATATTTGTGGGGCACACCCCATTCTGTTGCCTATAGGAAGGGATGACCCCAAAGCTGGAGACCATATATTTCAAGTTGTCTGAACCATTTAGGTCAAGGCGAACCAACGAAAGCAAAGAAGCCTTCAGGTGAATTAAACACTGATTGGCCAATGCTCTGGAACTAGCCAAAAAGTATTAGGCATGACCTTATACAAAGAGCATTCAGAAAGTAGGAAACTTGTTTCCTTTGTAGCCAATTAGAAAGTGTGTGTGTTTGGCAGCCCCCATCCTGTTAGGCTCAAAAGATACAAAAAGTTGGGTGGACTTAAAAAAAAAAACTTTAGTGCATTCCAGATAGAAGGCCAAAGCTCTCTTGCAATCCAGGATGATTGGAAGGAACTTCGGATGAATACACAGGACCACTCTGTTGTAAATTTTGTGGTAAAGTAGCTGAGTAATTAGAGCATGGAGCTCACTAACACTGAGAGCTGAAGTGACCACCACCAAATATCTTTCAGGTCAAGTTCTTCAGATGACAGGCACTTTTATCAGCTGGTTTAATGCAGTGTTGAAGTCTCATGACACAGCAGGAGGATTGATGGGAAGCTTGAATAGAAGCAAGCCTCACATGTAAAGGGCAGTTTTATAACTTAGGTGCCCACATTTATGTGTGCATTATGGGGTGAATTCTATATATGACGCTAAAAATATTGACACCGAAAAAAAACCTGTGCTTAGTAACAGCAGTTATCATATCTGGGCTTAAAAAAGGGTTGGGCAAGTTCCTAGAGGAAAAGTCCATAGTCTGTTATTGAGGTAGACAGGGAAGCCACTGCTTGCCCTGGGATTGGTAGCATGGAATGTTGCTACTATTTGGGTTTCTGCCAGGAACTTGTGACCCGGATTGGCCACTGTTGGAAACGGGATACAGGGCTAGATGAACCATCGGTCTGACCCAGTATGTGTATTCTTGTGTTCTTGGAGACCAAAAGGATTTACATACACTATCTGACAGGTTTAGGGAAGTCAGCTACCCTCTCACTATGTAAACTGTGAGCTGTGTGCCTCTGTGATTAGTATTAGAAAAGCTCAAGTCTCATGTGATTTCTTATGGAAAGTTCCAGAAGAAGAAGTAACCAGATCGGCCTTGATCAGAATCATAGTTCCCTGGTCCTGTTTGAGTTTCAGGAAGTTTCTTGCTATGAGAAATATGGGAGGATACATGTAGAGAGGTCCCTCTCCTCAATCTAAGAGGAAGGCATATAAGGCTAGTTTAATGTGTGTTCCTAACCGGCAGCAGGACTAAGGGGCTATCCTCTTGAAAGGCATCACTTGACTAGTTTGTCTGCCAGGCCACTGCCCTTGCTACTAGCTATGCAGCTCCGTTCCACATCCTGACATTCTCCCAACACAGAAGATAGGATCACATTCTGCCTTGCTTGTTGATGTAGCATGACTACCTGATTGATAGCGTCAATTAACTCAATTTTGTTGGCCAACCAGTCTTTGAAAGTCTTTAGAGCATTCCATATTGCTCTTAATTCCAGGAAATTTATCTGATGACATTTCCCCTGGAAGGACCACATTTTCAGAGTGTGAAACATATCTACATGGGCTTCCAAGCCCAGTTTGGATGCATCTGTCATTAACACTGAACTGGAGGAATTTGGAAGGGAGGCACACATTGGAATGATTCCTCTACCAGGGCAGTGAGTTCCGGAGGGGTCTGGCAACAGATATTACATCTTGGAACTTTTTAGTGACCTGTGTCTACTGAGTGCTCAAGGTCCATTGAGCCTGTCTCAAATCACGACATGCTAGCGGTGTTACATGTACAGTTGAGGCCATGTGATCCAACTTCCTCAACACTGGCCATTTTGGTTTAGACTGATAACAGCTGCCTCATTTAAATTTTGTCCACCATGGACACTAAATTGGTAATCCTTTGCTGAGGAAGAAAGGCTGTTTGAGTTCTGTCTAGCAGGCTCCTATGAACTCCAATTGCTGTGATGACTTAGGTGATATTTGGAGTACTCTATGACAAACTATAGTACCTCCAGCACCTTAGTAGTTATGCATATTGATCCTTCTGCACCTTCCCAATCATTCAAACAGGGAAACACATACACTGCCAGTCTGTGTAGGTATGCTGTTAAGACCACAAGGTAGTTTTTGAATGCCTGAGGATCTGATGTAAGGCTAAAAGAAGTATCCAGTACTAGAAATAATGTTTTCTTATGACAAATCTGAGATGCTTCCTATGTCAGTGTACACATCCTTTAAGTCCAGGGAACATAGCAAGTCTACTTTTTAAAGGAATGGAATTAGCATGCCTAGGGAAACCTTTCAGAATTTTTTCTTTCAGAAGGCATTTGTTCAGGCCTAGGTTTAGAATGGAAGGGAATCCCTCCCATTTTCTTTGTGATTAGGAAATAGTTGGGATAAAATTCCTGCCCTCTTTTCCCCAGTGGAACAGGTTTCACTGCATTGGCTTTTAAGAGAGTTCCTAAGTATGTCCTGATGCTGAGAGTTTGACTACAATGTACTCAGTGGGTAATTTGGATGGAGTTTGAATAGATAAATACATTCTCTGAGCTGGCGGTTACAAGGGCAGCGATTTGCACAGAAGCTGAGCCCCCCTTCTACCAATAGGGTTCAGAGGGTATGAGAACTTAGCCTCCTCCTTTCCTTCTCTCCTCTCATTTTTATTCTTTGACTTTCCTCACTTTTGTTTTCTTTTTCTCACAAGAAGAAAATTTAAAATAAAAAAAATCTAACAAACAGAGAAAATGAAGGCAGATAAAGACTATCCTGCTTATAATCGAATGAGAAAAACGCCCAAGTTCCGACCTAAATCGGGAGATGGACGTTTATCTCCCAAAAACAAATAAATCGGTATAATCGAAAGCCGATGTTGGACGTTTTCAACTGCACTCCGTCGCGGATGCGGACAAAGTTGATGGGGGCGTGTCAGAGGTGTGGCGAAGGCGGAACTGGGGCGTGGTTATCGGCCGAACAGAGATGGGCGCATTTCACCGATAATGGGAAAAAAGTATGCGTTTTTAGCTAGAATTTAGGACACTTTTCCTGGACCCTGTTTTTTCACGAATAAGGCCCCAAAAAGTGCCCTAAATGACCAGATGACCACTGGAGGGAATCGGGGATGACCTCCCCTGACTCCCCCAGTGGTCACTAACCCCCTCCCACCACAAAAAATGAAGTTTCACAACTTTTTATTTTCACCCTCAAATGTCATACCCAGCTCCCTGGCAGCAGTATGCAGGTCCCTGGAGCAGTTGTTAGGGGGTGCAGTGGACTTCAGGCAGGTGGACCCAGGCCCATCCCCCCCCACCTGTTACAATTGTGCTGCTTAATGCTTATTAGTCGTCCAACCCCCCCCAAACCCACTGTACCCACATGTAGGTGCCCCCCTTCACCCCTTAGGGCTATAGTAATGGTGTAGACTTGTGGGCAGTGGGTTTTGAGGGGGATTTGGGGGGCTCAACACACAAGGGAAGGGTGCTATGCACCTGGGAGGTCTTTTACCTTTTTTTTTGTTTTTGTAAAAGTGCCCCCTAGGGTGCCCGGTTGGTGTCCTGGCATGTGAGGGGGACCAGTGCACTACGACTCCTGGCCCCTCCCACGAACAAATGCCTTGGATTTATTTGTTTTTGAGCTGGGCGCTTTCATTTTCCATTATCGCTGAAAAACAAAAACGCCCAGCTCACACATTGTCGAATAAAACATGGACGTCTATTTTTTTTTTTCGAAAATACGGTTCGTCCGCCCCTTCACGGACCCGTTCTCGGAGATAAACGCCCATGGAGATAGACGTTTCCGTTCGATTATGCCCCTCTATATGGCCTATCCAGTCTGCCCATCCATAGAATCTACTAATACCCACCGTCCCTTCCAGAGCTAACAGGGCAGTAGTGACACAGGCAGCAGCAACAGCAACAAAGGCGACATGGTTTACCTTTATTACATTTAAGTGTTTTCTGTGTCCCTAGTGGGCTTACAATCTAAGTTCTTGTATCTAGGGCAGTGAGTGCTAAATGACTTGCCCAGGGTCATAAGGAGCCATAATAGGACTTGAATCCAGTTCCATAGATTCTCAGACCACTGTGCTAACCATTAGGCTACTGCCCTAGTTGCCTGGTTGTTATTGTCAGAAATCGTTCTAAAGCCACTACAAGAAGCACAAATATCTTCATTGTTAAAGAAATAGACTTTTTCTGGTTCATCTGGATAATAAAGCTGAAAACCTATGCATGACCCCAGTTAGTGAGACTTGGCGGCGTATTTTCAAAGCACTTAGACTTACAGAGTTCCATAGGTTACCACGTAACTTTGTAAGTCTAAGTGCTTTGAAATCGAGCCCCTTAGGGTCTTTGTTGTTCGCTTAACCATTTTGTCAGATATTCTTAGGATAGTCACAGTCATCCATTCCATGACTGAAGGAAGACCAGAAGGCAAGAGAGATGCGAGGTATTTTTGTATAACCAAGCTAGTAAAGAGAATGAAGTAATAGAGTCTGATGTCCGTGTGTGAAATCTGTATAATGCACCCTCAAAACAGGGGCATATTTCTAACAAAGTAGACCAAGAACCTCATCACACAAAAATAATATAAAAAAGAAGGCAAAACCCATTCAATAATCAATTAACTGAATGCTGGACAAAAAGAAAAAGAAAGCAGGACAATTGAGAAAAGGTATTTTTGTTTCTCTTCTCTCTGACTTTTGGCAAGCAACGAGTTGTGCTTTTAATTACTTTCAACTGGCATCATAGTAGTTTCAGCACATAGCAGGCTTTCTTTATTCCATGCTGAATCAAGAACACATTGTTTTGCTGTTTGGTCTCGTTCCAGAATTTTCCAAATCTGCATCCTCATAGTCTGTGTGTGTGTGTGTGTGGTATACGTGTAGGCCTGCAACATTCTCTAGAAGGAGCCATCTTAAATTCTAGTATTTCCCCCTGACTGCATAGAAAGAGCTTTAACATAAAAATCACCAAAACACTAGCAATGGTAATAGTCAGTAATCCATGTTGGGGGGGGGGGGGGGGGGGGGGGAGGGGGGGAAGGAATCCAAACCCATAGGAGGATGGTAAAATATTCTGCAAAGTAAAGAAAGAAAAGCAGTACAATTCACAAACTACTAAATATAATGGTCCTAAACTAACATAATGCAACTATTCCAGCATGAAATAGATATACCTCTACCTTACGTGAGAAGCTTCATAAAAGACACCAGGTATTCTGTAAAGAAATGAAACATTTGCAAGGAAACAGCAGTTGAAAGGCAGCTCCAAGATCCAAATCATGTTTCAGTTCAAGAAATTGCCTTCTCCTAAGCTGAGTCTACTTAGAAACATCTAGAAATATTGACACTTCATCACCATAAAAATTAGTATCTCTTGCAGGTAGTACAGTTTTGAAATTGCCTCTTTATCTTGTGAGTTTTGAAATCGCCTCTTTATCTTGTAAAAAGACAAAAGAAACCAGCAACGTAGATCTAACTTTGATTTCTTCCGAGGAAGACTCCAAAATAGCTGAGACATCCAACAGAGCAGTTCTTTCTTTTCCCTGTCCACTTAACCCCAGATTCTATATAGTGCAACCTAAGTTGTGTGCAAATCTGTTCATGTTCTGGTTTTAAGTGCAACTTAATTGGCTTAACAAGCCAATCAGGACTGATAATTGCCACTTAACAAGCAATTATTGCCACTAATTGGCTTTAAATAGAATTTACATTCACAGCTTTCTAAGCATATCTCTCTATATAAAACGCACCTCCAACGTTCTAATGAAGCCTCTGTTAGCCAACATTCTAAAGTGAAGGGGGTGAGATCGCATTGTGTCTGCCCCGCCCACGCGTCAAACGTGATGACGTCGAGGGCGGAGCAATGACACTCAACCAATCGCAACGCTCGGCAGCGAAGCGTCAGGGAAGGAGGCGGCGCTCCCGACGTCTAGCCTTCCCTTCGCTGTGTTCCGCCTTCTTCTGACGTCAAGGATGACGTCAAAATAAGGCGGAACACAGCGAAGGGAAACCTAGACGTCGGGAGCGCCGCCTCCTTCCCTGATGCTTCGCTGCCGTAACCGGCACGGAGGTAAATTTGAAAACAAGAAAAAAAAAAACAAAACAACCATGTTGGGGGGAGAGAAGAGGGTGGCCACTAAAGAACAACAATGGGAGCGGGAGGGCAGGGGAGAAACGACAGCATGGATGCGAAGGGGGGGGGGGGGGGGAAGAAGAGGGCGGCCCAGGCTGGGACATGGGAGAGAGAGGAGCATGGATGCAAGGGGGGGTCATGAAAGGGAGACAGGGGACTTGCTGCAAAAGGATGAATGGAGGCGGCAGGGGACAGAGGAGCATGGATGGGCATGGATTGGGATGGCAGGGCTCAGGAAGAGAGGGCAATTGCTGGAAAGGGATGAATGGAGGGGGCAGGGGACAGAGGAGCATGGATGGGCATGGATTGGGAGGGCAGGACTCAGGGAGAGAGGGAAATTGCTGGATAGGGATGAATAGAGGGGACAGATGAGCATGTATGGAAATGGATTGCAGGGCAGGCCTCAGGGAGAGAGGGCAATTGCTGGATAGGGAAAAATGGAGGGGCCAGGTGACAGATGAGCATGGATGGGCATGGATTGGAAGGGCAGGACTCAGGGAGAAGGGAATTGCTGGATAGGGATGAATGGAGGGGACAGATGGGCATGGATGGATATGGATTGCAGGGCAGGCCTCAGGCAGAGAGGGAAAATGCTGGATAGGGATGAATGGAGGGGGCAGGGGACAGAGGAGCATGGATGGGCACACACACACACACTCTCTATCACACTGTGTCTCACATACACACTTGCACACACTCTCATTCTCACACACACACTCTCTCACAAACACACTCTCTCTCTCACACACTCACACTTTCACTCTGACTCTCACAGTCACTCTCACATACACTCTCCCAAACATACACACTCCGAGGAAAACCTTGCTAGCGCCCGTTTCATTTGTGTCAGAAACGGGCCTTTTTTACTAGTTCTATATAAAAGAGATGCATGTAAAATTTAAGACACAGATCTGAAAAGGAGGTGTGGCAATGGGAGCGGCATAGGTGGGCCATAGACGTTCCTAGAATTTACGCACAATGTTATAGAATATGCTCGTTCCGCATGTAACTTAGGCATCAGCATTTACACCAGGTTTTAGTCACAGGAAATGGGTGCTGAGAGTATTTTATAAACTAGGCGTATTCTATAAACCACACCTAATTTTAGGCATAGTTTACACTTAGGCGTATTTTTTTTTCATCGACAATTTTTTTAGGCTTCATAAATAGAATCTAGCCCTTACTAAGTTTACCACCTGAATTAATCTGGTACTGGTCTTAATATAGGCTGGTGCCTGGTTAACTTCTGGATTGCTACACTAACCCAAATATTCAGTGCCACAGGCAGGTTATGCCCTGGCATTAAATAACCATGCTTAACTCACCCACAGCTGTTAGCGGATTACAATCAACTTATTGCCACAGGCTGAATATTGACCCCTATACATTGATCAATGCTGTTCAGAGACTGATCCTGTGACATGAATGCATCTGAAAGAACTTGACATTATTAAATAGGTAGAATCCCACACCATCTTTTATCCCTTGTTAGCAATCACTCATTAGCCCAATCTATCTGCAAAACATCTGCTTATGTGTTGACATGTGCCTACCAGATCAGGCCATTAAACGTGAACATTACTTCCATTGAATATCATTGCCAATTTGAAAAAAAAAACATTTGGATGAGTAGCCATATTAATCTAGAGTAGTAAAAATGACAAAGGCTGCTGGCATTTTTTAGACTACGAAAAATAGGGGAGTGCACAACTGAAAAAAAAATTATTGATTACTCTTTGTTTTAAGCACTTTTTTTTTCAATTTTCATGTGTTTTATTGTGGAGTTTTTCACACATTTGTGTTTTTTGTACACTTTGGATGCATGCAAGAACTTTTTTGTGCATGCAAGCTGACTGTACACATGTTAATTTGTAGCTCTATGTGCATATAAGAGATTTATTTGTACTTTAAATTTTAGGGGATCATACAAACCAAACTCATTAATGCACATCCCTACTAACCAATTGATGAGCCATGAGCTTCTGAGGACAAGAATCATGCATCTGACAAAATGGACTTGTCCTTAAAAGCTCATGCCTTGATATATTGGTTATTCTGAACACAGCACACTCTTTCCCCCCCCAAACTGGAGCTCACAGATGTATTTGAGCTACACCTTGAGTCAAACGTACATAACTACAATTCAAATGGACTTTGCTGATATAAATCCTTCAGAAATGGCATATCTCCAGCTGCAGAAATCTTACAGTATGCTATCCAGGAAAGGTTAGCAGCATTCCCTGGAGTTGTAATTTCAAATACTAATATGTCATTGTTGATATTGACATCGGAAGAACATAACATTTGACTTGCAGCAGTTTTATGGAGGGCAACATTCAATGGACCAATAGCCAGTTAACAATAACCAGATACGTTATCTATCTAACTTTAACTGAATAAGGTGGTGCAAAATATCAGCCCCTAAAGAGTATGTTTATTAACATTTGATGAATCACTTTTTTAGCGCATAAATCAAAGTGATGTACAATATAAAAGCCAAACAATAATAGGGAAAAAACACCAAAAATTTAAAGAACACAAACACACTAGAGGCTGTCATACCTAATTGCACCAAGCTTCCGCCACTCTCAGTAATTCACTAGAAGAATGATTTGGTGAAGCCCTAAGTCTTCAAATTAACCTTAAAAGTTTATAAAGAAGGTTCATATCTAATATTCAGAGGGAAGCTATTCCAAAGGAAGGGTGCCATAAAAAAAAAAGTCCATTAAAAAATTCCCCTCAAAACTAGCCCTGTGATTCCTTCTTCCTGATGCCCCTTCCTCTCAGATGAACTCCATGCCCCAGCTTAAAAGCTTTGCTGGGGCATAGACTTTGTTCCCTTCTTTCTTTATCTTGATATACTGCCAATCACTCCATAAAAGCACTACCATGCGATGTACATCTTTAAATTTAAAAAAAAAAACACTAAAAAACATGACGGCAGACAAGGGCCAAATGGCCCATCCAGTCTGCCAGTCCTCAGTAACCACTAACTCCTCCTTTCCCTAAGGGAACCCACATGCCTGTCCCATGCTTTCTTAAATTTTGACATACTCCTTTTCTCCATGACCTCCACCAGGAGGCCATGCCACGCATCCACCATCCTTTCCGTGAAAGAGTATTTTCTTAGATTCCTCCTAAGCCTATCTCTTCTTAACGTCATTGTATGCCCTCTCATTCCAGAATTTTCCTTCATTTGAAAAAGGCTCACTTCCTGTACATAAATGCCACCAAGGTATTTAAATATCTCTATCATATCCCCTCTCTCCCGCCTCTCTTCCAGTGTATACATGTTGAGGTTCTTAAGCCTGCCTCTGTTTTGTGACCATGACCGCCTACCAATTTTGTAGCCGCCCTCTGGACTGACTCCATCCAGTTTGTATCTTTCTGAGGTGCAAAATGTCCAAAGCACAAAACCTTGTTAGAAATGGCATTTTTGAAAACAAAAGATAGACATTTTTCTTTTTTGAAAATTAACTTCTTTCCTATTCAGATTTTGGATATTGTTTGCAAAACGTCTAAAGTCGGACTTAGACATCATATCAAAAATGCCCCTCCATGTAAATTTGTAAGTCTAAGTGCTTTGAAAATACACCTCTATGTATCTTATCGTGTGACTACTGTATCTATTATTTGAAGAATCTGATGACCCTTGACAAAGGGTTTATTGTCAAAACTCGGCCAAGTTGGTCCATCTTCAATAAAAGTCTTTTACTTGCATTATTATTGTTCCTCCTTCCTGGATCACCTTTGCTGTTTTTGTGCCTCTTACTGATTCTGAAAGGTCGTACATAAGTACATAAGAATTGCCATACTGGGAAAGACCAAAGATCCATCAAGCTCAGCATCCTGTTTCCAACAGTGGCCAATCCAGGTTACAAATACCTGGCAAGATCCCAAAAAAGTACAAAACATTCTATACTGCTTATCCCAGAAATAGTGGATTTTCCCAAAGTCCATTTAATAATGGTCTCTGGACTTTTTCTTTTGGAAGCCGTCCAAACCTTTTTTAAACTCTGCTAAGCTAACTGCCTTTACCACATTTTCTGGCAACAAATTCTTTTAGCTCTAATAGCTTCCTTCACCTCACTTTTTAACCATGCCGACTGTCATTTGGTCTTCCATCCTCCTTTTTTAATACGTGGAATATATTTGGCCTGGGCTTCCAGGATGGTGTTTTTGAACAGCATCCACGCCTGATGTAAATTTTTGAGCCTTGCAGCCAAGTTTGTTTTTCACCATTCTTCTCATTTTATCATAGTCCTTTCGGAATAGGCTCCCCATTCTCCAGAATGTTGCCCAGTTCCTAACAAATCTAAAATCCTCCTCTACACCATCGTCTCATCCATGCACTGAGACTCTGGAGCTCTGCCTTTCTCTTGGGCCCTGCGCGTGGAATGGGTAGCATTTCAGAAAATGCTACTCTAGAGGTTCTGGATTTGAGTTTTCTACCTAAGAGCCTGAATTTGGCTTCCAGAACTTCTCTCTCACATTTTCCTATGTCATTAGTACCCACATGTACCTCGACAGCCGACTCTTCCTCAGCACTATCTAAAATCCTATCTAGGTGACGCATGAGGTCCGCCACCTTCGCACCAGGCAGGCAAGTCACCAGGAGATCCTCACGTCCACCAGCCTAATAATTGAATCACCAACCTCTTTGTTTTGATTTGATAGAGTAGGATCTCACCATTCACTCTCCAGACACCTAGTTCTAGGTACCTTATTATAGAGTTGCTGCTGTAGGGTGCATGCACACATCTACACCTTCACTGGTGTAAATTTGTGTGTAAGAACTTCTGTGCTACTGGGGGTCACTGTTGAACCCTATTTTTTACAAGAGTAATCAAAATGCTGGCTGGTGGTGAGCTTCTGGGTGGAGGTGGGCTCTTCACTGCCTAAGGCAAAAAAAAAGGTATATTTAATCATTAAATATACCTTTTTTGCCCTGTACGCAGTGAAGTGCTTACCCCACCCAGAAGCCCACAGATAGAGCACACTGAAAGAAGGTAGCGACTCTGGATGTCCAGCTCCTTCCTTCCTTTTTCTGTATATGATAATTTCAAAGCAGAACAAAGAAGAAACACAACACGAACTTTCCTCACAGCCAACAACTGCTCTCTGAACCGGAGTGAGAAACAAGAATGACTTGTCATTATAATATCTTCTCTTATGTTCTATATTTTATCTTAATGAAAAAACGGACCAAAAAAATCAGACAGGGAGGGATCCTGGATTCATCTGCTGTGACTAAAGGAAAGAAACTTACCAGGTAAGTCCTAATTTTTCCTTCCTTATCATCAACACCAGATGAATCCAGGAACTGGTGGGACATACCAAAGCACTCCGTACACTGGGTGGGCAAACGCAGCTCATCAGGAGAAAACCTGTGCCCCAAACTGCTCATCCTCTTGCGCAGCCACATCCAGCCTATAATGACGAACAAAGGAGAGATGGGATGCCCAAGTAGCTGATCGACAGATCACCACAAAAAACTAAAAGATATGTGTTACCTGCTGGGCAGCTGCTTGCACGTGTTTCAGAGCACCCTGGCTCCAGTCCTGTACCTCTGTTGAGTAGGGCTGGGCCGCAGGGAAGTGCTACTGTTGCTGCTGTGATGATGATGACGATGATGATGTGTGATAATTGACTGGAGAACCACACCCGCATCGAGAGACTAAATCTAGAACTGGCCAGCAGGCAGGTACTGTGGAGGAGCCGCGCCCGCGACACAGGCAGGCCAGCAGCAGCCTTTTCTATGCGGCACTGTATGCGACCGCATTGCTATCATGCTGTGCGCACTGTGGGGAGCAGGCAGTGCAGCGTGTCATGTGCCGTGCAGCTGAGCTTGCTTACATTTTAACAAACCAGAGTGGCGCAGGCGCAGTGGCCGAGACTTTGGCGCGGGATGGCGATTATGCAGCACTGGCTGAGCGGACCAGAAGTCAGACTCAGAAGAGTTGTCAATTGCACCCAAGACTAAAAAGCAGGCGAGAGGTGGCTGAGTAGGCCGGCGCCACTGTGAGGCAGAAAGATAGTAGCTTCTGTGCAGCTGTGCACTTTTCTGCATTTTTAACTGGTCGACGTGGGCCCACCCGTATCTACGCCCAGGGCTTTTTTTGAGGGGGTACTTGGGGTTCTCCGAGGACAAGCAGGCTGCTTGTTCTCACGACTGGGTTGACGTCCGCGGCAGCCCCCACCAACCGGAAGAAGCTTCGCGGGACGGTCGGCACGCAGGGCACGCCCACCGCGCATGCGCGGCCGTCTTCCCGCCCGTGCGCGACCGCTCCCGCCAGTTACTTTTTTTCCGCGACTGGAGAGAGTTGTGCAATTGCCTCTCTCTCCGTTCAGCCGCCGGATTTTTCGACCGCGTTTACGCGGATCGTTGCTTTGGATTCCCGTTCGGTTCCTCTTTCTTTTCTTTCTTTGTATTGTTAAAAAAAAAAAAAAAAGATTTTCGCGCGTGTGGAGCACGCGCTCCCCTTTTCCCTCGCTTCCAGCGGGGACGCCTCGTTGCGGCCTAGTGGCCGCTCGGTCGGCTAGTTTTTTCGTGGTGTGATTTTAGCCACCATTGCCGACTTTGACTTCGCCGACGCGATTTTTCCGTCGATGTCCTCGAAGGTCCCGAGTGGATTTAAAAAGTGTGGTCGCTGCGGCCGGCCGATCTCGCAGACCGACACCCACGCTTGGTGCCTCCAGTGCCTCGGGCCGGAGCACAATCTCAAGTCGTGCGCGCTGTGTCTCGGTCTCCGGAAACGGACTCAGGTTGCGAGGCAAGTTCTGCGGGACCGTCTTTTTGGAACTTGCGCCGGCCCCTCGACGTCGACCTCGACGGCATCGGTATCGAAGGCCGGGTCTTCGGTACCGGTATCGATGCCCGAGACATCGGCACCGATGGCAGCGACCCCAGGAGAACAGGTCCCGTCGGCCCGCCGGTCCGCCGGTGAGAGTGGGGTTGAGAGGCCGCGTGGGCAGTCGGCCCCGGTCACTCCCTCAGCTCGTGAGCCACGGGACCGAACCCTGTCGGACCCGGTACCTCGAGACCGAGGGGGATCGACCTCCTCCTCCTCCATGCCCTCCGGCGCCGGTGACGTGCACCGGAAAAAAGATAAGAAGCGCCGTCACCGGGAGCCCTCGGTGCACCCTGAAGAGGAGTCGACGCCGAAGCGTCATCGCAGAGAGGAGAGATCTCCGTCGGTGGTGGAGGTACCGACGCGTCGGGGTTCCGGCACCTCGGTGCCGTCTCCTGGCCCCCAGCAGCTTCTGGCACCGACACCCTTACCGGCCCCACCGCCTTTCCCGGCAGCGGGCCTGGATGAGTGCCTCAGAGCCATCCTTCCGGGGATCCTGGAAGGGCTGATGCGCCAGGCTGTGCCGGCGTCGGGGGTGCTTGCGCCCCCGGCGCCGATGACTGTGGCGCCGGCGAGCTCTAGCCCGGCGCCGGGGCTGTCGACACCGCCGCCACTTGCGGTGCCGGTCTCGACCGCCACGCAGGTGGAGTCCCCGTCGACGTCGATGGAGGGAGCTCCGTCCCCGCCGGCGCGGGAGTCCACCGCTCGACGACACCGAGACCTCGGTGCCTCGACGTCGAGCCGGGCCCGGTACCGGACTCAGCTACATGAGCTAATGTCCGATACCGAGGATGAGGACTCGTGGGGGGAAGAGGAGGACCCGAGATATTTCTCCTCAGAGGAGTCTACGGGCCTTCCCTCGGACCCCACGCCGTCACCGGAGAGGAAGCTCTCACCTCCTGAGAGTCTCTCCTTTGCCTCCTTTGTGCGGGATATGTCTATAAGCATTCCCTTTCCCGTGGTCTCTGTGGAAGAGCCGAGGGCCGAGATGCTCGAGGTCCTCGACTATCCATCACCACCTAGAGAGTCCTCCACGGTACCGCTGCACAATGTCCTGAAGGAGACGCTGCTTCGGAACTGGGTGCGACCACTAACTAACCCCACCATTCCCAAGAAAGCAGAGTCCCAGTACAGGATCCACTCTGACCCAGAGCTCATGCGGCCCCAGTTGCCCCATGACTCAGCGGTCGTGGATTCTGCTCTCAAGAGGGCACGGAGTTCGAGGGATACCGCCTCGGCGCCCCCGGGGCGGGAGTCTCGCACTCTGGACTCATTTGGGAGGAAGGCCTACCAATCCTCCATGCTCGTGACCCGCATCCAATCTTACCTGCTCTATATGAGCATCCACATGCGGACCAATGTGCAACAGCTGGCGGACCTGGTCGATAAGCTCCCGCCGGAGCAGTCCAGGCCATATCAGGAGGTGGTCAGGCAGCTGAAGGCGTGCAGAAAGTTCCTGTCCAGGGGGATTTTTGACACCTGTGACGTGGCATCTCGTGCTGCGGCCCAAGGTATAGTGATGCGCAGGCTCTCATGGCTGCGTGCCTCTGACCTGGACAACCGCACCCAGCAGAGACTGGCTGACGTCCCTTGCCGGGGGGATAATATTTTTGGCGAGAAGGTCGAGCAGATGGTTGACCAACTGCATCAGCGGGAAACCGCTCTCGACAAGCTCTCCCACCGGGCGCCTTCAGCACCCGCCCCCGCGGGCGGGCGTTTTTCCCGGGCTCGGCAGGCTGCACCCTATTCTTTTGCGAAGCGTAGGTACAACCAGCCGGCCCGAAGGCCTCGTCAGGCACAGGGACAGCCCCAGCGCGCTCGTTCCCGTCAACAGCGTGCGCCTAAGCAGCCCCCTGCGCCTCCACAGCAAAAGCCGGGGACGGGCTTTTGACTGGATCCACGGGAACATAGCCGCCCTACAAGTGTCCGTACCGGACGACCTGCCGGTCGGAGGGAGGTTAAAATTCTTTCACCAAAGGTGGCCTCTCATAACCTCCGACCAGTGGGTTCTCCAAATAGTGCGGTGCGGATACGCCCTGAATTTGACCTCCCTGCCTCCAAATTGTCCTCCGGGAGCTCAGTCTTTCAGCTCCCATCACAAGCAGGTACTTGCAGAGGAACTCTCCGCCCTTCTCAGCGCCAATGCGGTCGAGCCCGTACCACCCGGGCAGGAAGGGCAGGGATTCTATTCCAGGTACTTCCTTGTGGAAAAGAAAACAGGGGGGATGCGTCCCATCCTAGACCTGAGAGGCCTGAACAAATTCCTGGTCAAAGAAAAGTTCAGGATGCTTTCCTTGGGCACCCTTCTGCCAATGATTCAGAAAAACGATTGGCTATGTTCCCTGGATTTAAAGGACGCATACACTCACATCCCGATACTGCCAGCTCACAGACAGTATCTCAGATTCCGCCTGGGCGCACGGCACTTTCAGTATTGTGTGCTGCCCTTTGGGCTCGCCTCTGCCCCACGAGTGTTTACAAAGTGCCTCGTGGTGGTAGCGGCCTACCTACGCAAGCTGGGAGTGCACGTGTTCCCATATCTCGACGATTGGCTGGTCAAGAACACCTCGGAGGCAGGAGCCCTCCGGTCCATGCAGTGCACTATTCAACTTCTGGAGCTGCTGGGGTTTGTGATAAATTACCCAAAGTCCCATCTCCAGCCAACTCAGTCTCTGGAATTCATAGGAGCGCTGCTGAATTCCCAGACGGTTCAGGCCTACCTTCCCGAAGCGAGGGCCACCAATCTCTTGGCCCTGGCTTCGCAGACCAGAGCGTCTCAGCAGATCACAGCTCGGCAGATGTTGAGACTTCTGGGTCATATGGCCTCCACAGTTCATGTGACTCCCATGGCTCGTCTTCACATGAGATCTGCTCAATGGACCCTAGCTTCCCAGTGGTTCCAAGCCACCGGGAATCTAGAGGATGTCATCCGCCTCTCCACCAGTTGCCGCACTTCACTGCTCTGGTGGACCATACGGACCAATTTGACCCTGGGACGTCCATTCCAAATTCCGCAGCCCACGAAAGTGCTGACGACGGATGCATCTCGCCTGGGGTGGGGAGCCCATGTCGATGGGCTTCACACCCAGGGTCTGTGGTCCCTCCAGGAAAAGGATCTGCAGATCAACCTCCTGGAGCTCCGAGCGATCTGGAACGCACTGAAGGCTTTCAGAGATCGGCTGTCCTGCCAAATTATCCAAATTCGGACAGACAATCAGGTTGCAATGTATTACGTCAACAAGCAGGGGGGCACCGGATCTCGCCCCCTGTGTCAGGAAGCCGTCGGTATGTGGCGTTGGGCGTGTCGGTTCGGCATGCTTCTCCAAGCCACGTACCTGGCAGGCGTAAACAACAGTCTGGCCGACAGACTGAGCAGAGTCATGCAACCGCACGAGTGGTCGCTCCATTCCAGAGTGGTACGCAAGATCTTCCGAGAGTGGGGCACCCCCTCGGTGGATCTTTTCGCCTCTCAGACCAACCACAAGCTGCCTCTGTTCTGTTCCAGGCTGCAGACACACGGCAGGCTAGCGTCAGATGCCTTTCTCCTTCATTGGGGGACCGGCCTCCTGTATGCTTATCCTCCCATACCTTTGGTGGGGAAGACCTTACTGAAGCTCAAGCAAGACCGCGGCACCATGATTCTGATAGCGCCCTTTTGGCCCCGTCAGATCTGGTTCCCTCTTCTTCTGGAGTTGTCCTCCGAAGAACCGTGGAGATTGGAGTGTTTTCCGACTCTCATTTCGCAGAACGACGGAGCGTTGCTGCACCCCAACCTTCAATCCCTGGCTCTCACGGCCTGGATGTTGAGGGCGTAGACTTCGCTGCGTTGGGTCTGTCTGAGGGTGTCTCCCGGGTCTTGCTTGCCTCTAGGAAGGATTCCACTAAAAAGAGTTACTTTTTCAAGTGGAGGAGGTTTGTCGTTTGGTGTGAGAGCAAGGCCCTAGAACCTCGTTCTTGCCCTGCACAGAAACTGCTTGAATACCTTCTGCACTTATCAGAGTCTGGCCTCAAGACCAACTCAGTAAGGAATCACCTTAGTGCGATTAGTGCTTACCATTATCGTGTGGAAGGTAAAGCCATCTCTGGAGAGCCTTTAGTCGTTCGATTCATGAGAGGTTTGCTTTTGTCAAAGCCCCCTATCAAGCCTCCTACTGTGTCATGGGATCTCAACGTCGTCCTCACCCAGCTGATGAAACCTCCTTTTGAGCCACTGAATACCTGCCATCTGAAGTACTTGACCTGGAAGGTCATTTTCTTGGTGGCAGTTACTTCAGCTCGTAGGGTCAGTGAGCTTCAAGCCCTGGTAGCTCATGCTCCATATACCAAATTTCATCACAACAGAGTAGTGCTCCGCACCCACCCAAAGTTCCTGCCGAAGGTGGTGTCGGAGTTCCATCTTAACCAGTCAATTGTCTTGCCAACATTCTTCCCCAGGCCGCATACCCGCCCTGCTGAACGTCAGTTGCACACATTGGACTGCAAGAGAGCATTGGCCTTCTACTTGGAGCGGACACAGCCCAACAGACAGTCCGCCCAATTGTTTATTTCTTTCGACCCTAACAGGCTAGGGGTCGCTGTCGGGAAACGCACCATCTCCAATTGGCTAGCAGACTGCATTTCCTTCACTTACGCCCAGGCTGGGCTGACTCTTGAGGGTCATGTCACGGCTCATAGTGTCAGAGCCATGGCGGCGTCGGTGGCCCACTTGAAGTCAGCCACTATTGAAGAGATCTGCAAGGCTGCGACGTGGTCATCTGTCCACACATTCACATCTCATTACTGCCTCCAGCAGGATACCCGACGCGACAGTCGGTTCGGGCAGTCGGTGCTGCAGAATCTGTTTGGGGTGTAAATCCAACTCCACCCTCCAGGACCCGAATTTATTCTGGTCAGGCTGCACTCTCAGTTAGTTGTTCTTCGTAGGTCAATTTCTGTTGTTCCCTCGCCGTTGCGAGGTTCAATTGACCTGGGTTCTTGTTTTGAGTGAGCCTGAGAGCTAGGGATACCCCAGTCGTGAGAACAAGCAGCCTGCTTGTCCTCGGAGAAAGGGTATGATACATACCTGTAGCAGTTGTTCTCCGAGGACAGCAGGCTGATTGTTCTCACCTACCCTCCCTCCTCCCCTTTGGAGTTGTGTGTTTCATCTTTTGCTAGTCATTCAACTGGCGGGAGCGGTCGCGCACGGGCGGGAAGACGGCCGCGCATGCGCGGTGGGCGTGCCCTGCGTGCCGACCGTCCCGCGAAGCTTCTTCCGGTTGGTGGGGGCTGCCGCGGACGTCAACCCAGTCGTGAGAACAATCAGCCTGCTGTCCTCGGAGAACAACTGCTACAGGTATGTATCATACCCTGTACTGAGTACTGGCACCTTTTCCAGTGTCTGCTAAAATTGGCCCATGCACCACAAATTTTAATGAAAGAGCTCAGGCTCAACACACCAATTCTGCCTTGTCATAGATTCTCTGACTGGTTGCAGGGGGCCTGGCTACTGTGGGGTGAGTCCCTCAGTGATCACCCCACCCCTGAAGGGTGGCCTGGCACCTTTTTTGCTAGAAAAATTGCACCGTCTATCTACGCCCCTGCCTGGTGTGTTCATGTATGATTTCTTGAAAGGGTGGTATAACCAGCAAATTATGGGAAGATGATTGAAGAATTCTTTCATTAGAATAAGGGGTTAATAAGCAGGAGAGATATGTTGGTTCTCTGGATAAATGGATCTTTTAAACCAATAGTAGGATTTTCTAAATAATGCGGTGAGGCAAAGAGAGCCAATGGGCGGCTCTCAGGAGTGGGGTAACATGATCACATTTCTTTTTTCCAGTGATTAATTTGATGGCAGTGTTTTGAACTATTCGTAAATGTTATGGCATCACACCTGCATCAGGGATACATACACAATTGTAAAATGTCTTTGAAAAATTGCACGGCAGCTGCATCAATTAGTCGTCTTGCAAAGAAAAAAAGGAGGAGAAGAAAAAAGTCTTAAACAATCTAACTCACTTCAGATAACAGAACAAAAAAAGAAAACCACAAAAATTTTGCTACCCACATGTGACAGAGGCTGAAAACATATGATTACGAAGATAAAATCAAACATATATGTAAAAGAAGGGTCATATTAAAAAAAAAACATTATAGTAAAAAGGCTTATTTAAGAAAAATATTTTTACCTAAAGAACTAATACAAGAACTTATAAATACCTACAGCATTAGGCTAAAAGTACAGGCAGAACAATTTTTTAAGTTTTTAACATTGTTTGCTTTTGTTACTACAAGAAATGTATTAAGTTATGTCCAATAAAAAAAGGTAAACACCCACAGAAGGTGAGCTCTTATTTTCTTTTCCATGTTTTATTTTGTTTGATTTCTGTTGATAACCTTTAAGAGTGGACTAACACGGCTACCACACCTCGTTACTACAAGGGGTAATGCTCTTTCTTTACAGCAGTCTAATTGGGATCAGCTCCTGCACTCTGATGCTGCGAGGTTCTGTCTGCACATCTAGCCTTAACTCTGCAAGTATTCATAAGTGGCTAATTAAGCCATGTTTGCTATCACTGTTTGTATGCTACTGGTCTGAGTTTTATAAAAATTTACAAGTTTAAAAAAAAATGGGGTTTCAACAAAATATCCATTCTGCTCAGTTTCTCACCACTTCCCTTTGTTCCATATGTTCTCTAAATCCTAGCAGGCAGCAACATAACTCAAAAAGCCAGCTGGGCAACATCTTAAGTAGTTTGTGTGAGCACTGATTCAACTAGGGTGATACTCCTATAGTTCTGAAAGTCTGTTTTACCCATTCCCTCAGAACTGGCCCTGTGTTTGGGACTGCAGGTGATGTCTGCCCCTCAAGCTTCTATAGCAGTGGTTCTCAACCTTTTATCAGTTGGGACACACGTGATGGACAATGCTTACATTGGTCTAAAAAGAGGACATGAAATGAGATTGAAGGGGGGCAGACTCAAAAAAGATGTCAGGAAGTATTTTTTCACGGAGAGGGTGGTGGATGCTTGGAGAATTCCTTTATTAAATAAAACGGAAAAAACCAATATTCAAGACATTACATCATGCCGTTGTAAAACCAGCCCCACTACACTTTTATACAAAAAATACAAACCCGATAAAACCCGTCCCCCCCCCAAATCCCCCCCACACCATACATTCAAATCAACTTCAAGCGTACATGCTTCCACCAAACCCCAAAATTAAGTACCCCCCCCCTCCACCTTTTCCCAGCGTGCCAATTCCTGGACGGCTCGGACAACGTCCCAGGAAACCTGCTCAGCCGACCTGCACTCCTGGCGCATAGACACCCCGCATCGGGCCACCCACAGGCAGTACCTGATAATAACTGATATGAGGAAGGCGGTACCTGGCTCCAGCCGCCCCGTCCCCTGCTGCCTCCCGTACACCCAGTCTGCATAGGTGTAGGACGTGAAGCTGGGGATGGCCAACAAGGCGGCCACTCTTCCACAAACTGCTCTGGAGAATGGACACTCCATAAGGAAGTGGTCCATCGTCTCCAGCTGACCAGCACACTCCCCCCTCGGGCAGTTTCGGTCCTGCATGCTTCGGTGCATATTTGCCCTAACATATAATTTACCATGAAGGGACAGCCAGGCAATGTCCCTGTACTTGTTCGGGAGTCGTCTAGATGAAATAAAGCCCAGGCCCTGCCTCAGCACGGGCCCTGGAGCATCCCTAAGAGTCAGGGGAGATGAGAAATGCTGGGAGCGAACCCGCTCCACCCAGCTCTCCCTCTGCCCCGCCCTTATTTCCTCCCATGTAATGTCCCACAACCGGACCAGCTTTACTAAGGATTTGTAGTAGCCTACCCCCTCTGGGAAACCCTTCCGCAACCTCCCCACCTTCCCCCCTCCCCACCACGGGCCCCAAAATCCCTCCCACCACTGCACAACACTTTGTGCCCACCCTGGGGCCTCCGGCCCTCCCCCCCGCCCAAGGTTAAACTGGATGAACAGGGAGGAGAATAGCAAGACAGGGTTTACCATCCCCACCCCCCCCTTCCTCCCGCGACCGGTAAGTAATATTGCGTTTTACCGAGTTCATCCTGTTGCCCCACAAAAGTTGAAAAAACACGCTGTACAATAAAGTGAAACAGCATTCCGGCAAAAGGCAGATGTAACTCAAGAAGAGAAACATGGGGACTATCTGGGTCTTCAACAACCGGACCCTGTCTGCCATGGACATCCGCCACCCCTTCCAACGATCCACCTTTTCCCTTGCCTCCGATATCTTTTGCTCCCAACTCTCCCGCCCGTAATCCCCCCCCCCAAAATACACTCCCAACACCCGCATTCTTTCAATCCCTGCAGGAAACCCGCCCCCTAGGTTAAATCGCCGTTCCTCTGGACCCACCCACAAGCTAGTACACTTACCCAGGTTTACCCGTGACCCCGATGCCTTGGAATATTCTTCAAGGGTCTCCCGCAGCATCCTCCCCTCCCTCTGGTCTGCCACCCAAACGGTGACATCGTCTGCATAAGCGATGACTCTCAATACGTTCCCTTTGCCAACCTCTACCCCTCTGAGCCCTCCCTCCCCCCCTCCTCCTAGCCTCCGCACCAGGGGATCTATGGCAAAAGCGTACAGCAGGGGGCTCAATGGGCACCCCTGCCGTACCCCTGCCGTGACCCCCACCTCCGCCCCCCTCCATCCATTCACCAGGGGAAAAAATCGCGCCCCAGCATACAACAGTTGCAGTTGTGCGATCCACTCCCCCGGGAAGCCATAGTGATCCAGGACCTTCCACAAGAACTCCCACTGCACTCGGTCGAAAGCCTTGTCCTGGTCCAAGGCCACGACCAACCTACCATCTCCCACCTGGCTATGTTCCAAGCCCTCCCTCACCCAGGCTACTGCCTCCAGTACCCCCCTTCCTGGGACCCCACACCTCTGCGGGACTGCTAGCACTTCACCGGAGACCTTCCTCATGCGAGCATGAAGCATGTGGGCGAAGATCTTCCGGTCGCTGTTCAATAGTGCTATTGGTCGCCAGTTCGCCACGTCTTGAGGGTCCTTGCCTTTGCTAAGGAGGACCAATGCTGATCCTCCCATAGACTCCGGCAAGGATCCTCCTGTTCGCGCCTCCTCCCAGAGTTCCAGCAAGAGCGGCGCCAGCTGGTCCCTGAACCGTTGGTAAAACTCCGCCGGAAGTCCATCCGGCCCCGGCGCTGTTCTGCGCCGCAAGGCCCCAATGGCCTCCTCCACCTCACCCAGCGTCCACGGCTGCGTTAAGACCTGAAGATGGGGCCCCCCGTTACCCACCCCCGGGGTCCCCTCAATATATCTTCCCATGGCCTCTGTCCCCAACTGTAGGTCCGAGAAAACCCGCCCAAAATGCGTCCCCACCACCCGCAAAATACCTTCCCTGGATTCTTGGAGCACCCCCCCCTCATCCCTAAACCCCACCACCACCCTCCTCTCCCTTCGTTCCTTGCAGCAGTCATACGGGTCCGGACCAAGCAGCTTCCCGAAGTCCCGCTCGTAGACGAGGGAAGAGTAGCGGTTGTACTGTACTCTTTCAACCTCCTGCTGCAGTACCTCAATATCCTCCCTCCTCCCCCCCCGGGAAATTAGATTATCCCGTCGCTTTCTCAGGGCGATCCCCAACCGGGTGGCCTCCCTTCCCTCCCGCCTTGCCTGACGGAGAAAAAACCCTCTGGTGCGGTGTTTCAGTACTTCCCACCAGTCCCTGAGGGAAGGGAAGACACCCTGAATGGACACCTGGTCTGCTAGGAATTCCAGGTACTCCTGGTGCAACACCCCCTCCTTCAACCATTTGAGATTCAATCTCCACAACCCTTTCCCTAGCTTGCACGCCCCCCCTCCCCCCAACTCTATCATCACCATCCTGTGGTCAGAGAAATCTACTTCCACCACCCTAGGTGCCTGCCTACATGCCCCTTCCCGAACTATAAACCGGTCAATTCTGCTCCTACAGGTGCCCCGTGAAAAGGTGAAACCCTGATTCCCACCACCAAGTGCAATATGTACATCCACCAGCCCTGCTCCTTTCATAATCCCCGCTAGTCGAACCCCATCATAGCGTACTTGTGGTGCCCGCCCCCCACTATCCTCTTTCCGTAAGATAGTGTTGAAGTCTCCTCCCCACACCAACTGCCTTGAAGTGTATAGGTAAGGCTTAATTTTGTTGAACAATGCAGACCTTCCCTGTTTGCTTTGCGGTCCATACACATTAATCACCCGCAAGGCCACCCCCCGCAATATTACGTCCAACACCAAACACCTACCAATACCCAGCTCCACCACCCTCTGAATCTCTACTTTATTGGTTTTAAAGAGGATGCCTATCCCCCCATACCTCTCCCCGGCCAGACCCCAGATAGAGGGTCCCCATCTCCAGGCCCTCTTTGCCCGCCGGATGTCCTCCAGCGTCTGCAACCGGGTCTCCTGGAGGAGGAAACAGTCCGCCTCCACAGCAGAGAGGCCATCAAATGCCAAGCTTCTTGCCCTCTGGGAGGCGACACTAGCCACATTAAGTGTGGCGAACACCAATAGCAGTCCCGCCATCAGTCCTCGCTACCACACCCCCCGCCTTCCTGGCTGCCTTCCCTTCTCTCCACACCATCATCCATGGTCCCTTCCCCTCCACCCTCTTCTTCCTCCTCCGCCCAATCCCGGACCCCTAGCTTAAACATCCCTTCCCCCACCCTTGCTTTCTTCCTCCCTATCTTCTTTTTGTCTTCACCCACCTCCCTCCCTCCCTGGGGATCATCAACCGACCTGCCCCCCTCCTCTCCTCCCTCTTCCACCCCTACTACCTCCTCTTCTTCCACCCTTCCCATCAATCCCGCCTCCGACCCTTCCTCCCTCCCCTCACGGGCCTGCATTACTACCTCCTTTCTTACCTTCCTTTCCTCTCCCGCCCTCCCTGCATCAGCTGTCACCTCCCCCGATCCACCCACCTCCCCCCCTACCCTTCCCCCCTCTTTGTCCCTCAAAACCCTCCCCCCCCCGTTTCTCTTTCCTCTTACCCGCTGTTCCCCTCACTCCTTCTCCCCTACCTCCCAACCCGTCCTGCCGGCTACCCCCATCCTCTACCTCCTCACCAGCCAGTTCCTCAACCCCTCCCTCCTCTTCCAAACCCCTGAATCTATTCCCTACTTCTATCCCCATTCCCACCCCCCTTCCCCCCTTTCCACTTCGCTGTTTCTTGGACACCCGCGTCCAGCCCTCATCCTCCCCTTCCTGCCGCTTCCGACCCTCCCCCAAGCCCCCCCCCTCTACCTGTCCCTGTCCTTCCCTGGACCCTTTCCCCCCCGCCCCGGGAACCTGATCATGGTCTGCTTCCCCTCCCCCCTCCCCCTGACCTGAACCATCCCTATCTATCTCCTCCTCACCCCCATTATGGGAGGCCCAAGGGCAGGCTCGAAATGCATGCCCCAGACCCCCACACAGGTTGCACCGAATAGACATACAGGACTCCGTGGGATGCTCCTTAGACCCGCACTTTCCACACTGCACAACCGGGCATGACATACTAAAATGTCTAAACGACCCGCACTTGTGACACTGCCGTGGCTGCCCCTTATAAAAGCAGAGAATCCGATCCCTGCCGATGAACGCCGAGGAGGGAATGTGCTGGGTGACATGCCCTGCCTGCCTCAGCCTAACCTGCGCACCCCAACCTCCAGCCCACACCCTACTGGGGTCCGGGAGTTTGGACAAGGGGGTACGCAATTCTGCGTACCGTTGTAGCCAGAAGGCCAGGTCCGCCCCTGATAGAGACTCATTTCGAACCAGAAGGGTTACCTGCACCAGGTCGGGTCTGCTAATCGGTACGGCCCGGTAGTTCTTCCAGTCCCCTCTCCCCCGTACCCCTTCGTATCTCTCCCAGAAGACCTCCATGCCTCGCTGGGTTAGAAAGCTAATATCGTATTCTGGTATATTCACCGGATGAATACAGGCATAGAGGTCCTCTGGGAGGAATCCTAGACCAAGGACCAATCTCAGGACTGCATCCCTGCTTGGCATCCCCCCCTCCCCCACCCATTTCAATTGTACCACATTCCTCCTTTTGGGAACCTGGCCTCCCCCCCACCCCCCTCCCCATCCTTCCCCGCTGCCCCCTACCCCCCTAGTTCCCCTGCGCCCGCCTCCTCCACCCACCACCGCCGCAAAGGACGGACCCCCCCCCCCCACCGTCCCCCCCCTTCTCCAGCGTGGGGACCCCCCCGCTCCTGATGCATCATATCCTCCTTCTCTAGCCTTCCCCGTTTCTCAGCCTCCCTCCCTATCCCTCCCCCCAACATGCCTTGTACCCCTTCAACCAGCAAACCTTGGTCCCCTGCACCCCTCACCCCCCGAGCACTCGTATCCCCTGCAGTCACAGTGTCCATCAGTTCAATGCCTCCTGCAACAGAAACCCTGCCTGTCTCCCCATCGATTTGGTCCGTATGAACTTTGAGAGCAGGTTCCCCTATATAACCGGTCCCCTCCCGGTGCCCCTGCCCCCCTCCCGTCAAATCAACCCCTCCCCCCAGAACCAACCACCCCGCTGCCTGGCCGGAATCAGAATCCCTAGTACCACCAGTTACGTTTACTTCTGGTGCGCATGGCAAGGCAAGTACCCCTCCCTCCCGCCCAAAACCTGCTCTCTGGACCGGGTCCCTTTTTCCTCCAACGTTCTGCTCCGTCGGATCCTCCAGCCCCGCTGTTTCGCCAAGCGGATGAGGCTTCCCACACTCCAGAAGTGCCTGCCCTCTCACACATGGGGAATCTTCTGGCGCTGCAGCTATTTCACCTGCCAGCATTTGTAGCTGTTCTGCAGTCTTTCCTGCTCCCACAGACCGATTGGCTGGAGCCTCTGCTGCCAGGCCGGTTTGTTGCAAACACTCCTGATCCTCCTGTGCTTTCTTCATTGAGAACCCCTCCTTTTCACCTGCTGTTTGTCCAGCTGCAGCACTCTCTGTCACCAGGTTTTCCTCTGCTAAAACCTCACCATTCTCAGTCTTTGGCAGTGCTGCAGCCTGCCTGGCTGTGACCTCCAGCCCCTCAGTGCTGTGTGGGTGGGGCCTCCCCAGCTGCAATGGAGTCAGTGTTTGTTTGCTGCTCTCAACTCCTGCTGCAGGCAATGGGCACAAAACCTGTGGCTGCAACTGCCTCTGCTGACCTCTTGCTTCTTGCTCAAGTAAGTTTTTAATTTCTGCTTCCACCATCACTGGTGTAGAAAAGAGTCTCTCTCCTGAACTTCCAGCCCCTGTTTCTACAAGATGAAAAGTCTGGGTTTTAAAACTTTTTTCCTGTTCAGTTTTTCCAACCTCAGGTTCCCTTAACGAGGATGCCTCTCCAGCCCTGCTTGCTCCAGAAGCTGCCAGAGACTGACTAGCAAGGTACTGCATATACTGTAATGTGTTTTGGGTACTGGGCCCAGGAAGCTCCTCTGGCCCCTGGGTGTTCTGGGGTCCAAGGTCTGAGCTCCTACTCTCCTTCTCAGTTTGCTGTTGTGACTGTTTGAAGGTTGTCAGGGCTTTTCCCCCCAAGGCAATTCTTTCTCTGTTGATGTAAACTTCTCTCAGAGGGTTCCCAGGGCCCTTTTTCAATGCCCCCAGCAAATGTTCTTTCTTTTGAAGAAGCTTGAGTAAACGGGTTACCTCCTTTGTATAAGTCTTGCGGTGCTCCACTGGGGCTAGTTTGCACAGGGCTTTTGCCATTTTAACCCGTTTCCCCAACTCTACCACCTCTTTTTCTGTGCTTTTTATCTTTCTCATCATTTGAATCAGGCCACTGGTCGGGTCCTCTGGATCCTGACTATAGTCTGTGAAATCTTCCTCCTCTGAGGAGTCACTGTCCTCCTCCTCTGACACCGGTAGGGCCTCCCGGCAGATCTCCATTACCTCTGCTCTCTCCTCTCTCTCCTCCGATCTGCTGTTCTCTGGGGCCTCCCCCAGCTCTCTCCCCCCCCTCACCTGCTAGATGGCGTGCCACTGTGAGGGGGGTACCGGTCTGGGTTCCTCCCGTGGAAGCCTGCACTCTTCGATCCACAGGGCTCCTTTCCCTCCTCTCTGGAGCCCTGCCAGAGAGGGAACTACTTCTCCTGGCCTTCTGGTCCCTGGCCCCAGGAGACCCCCTGGCCTGGGGCTTTCCTGAGGACCGCTCCCCAGGGACCTTCCTCATTTCTGGGGAAGGAGCTAGGCCTCACTCCCTTCCCCCTGGAAGCCTGCAGAGCCTCTGGCAGCACTTCCTCCTCCTTCCAAGTCTCAACAGCAACTAACTTGGTGGAGAGGAAAACGGTAACGGAATTCAAACATGCGTGGGATATGCATAAAGGAATCCTGTGCAGCAGGAATGGATCCTCAGAAGCTTAGCTGAAATTGGGTGGCGGAGCAGGTGGGGGGAAGAGGGGTTGGTGGTTGGGAGGCTAGGATAGGGGAGGGCAGACTTATACGGTCTGTACCAGAGCCAGTGATGGGAGAAGGGACTGGTGGTTGGGAGGCGGGAAATACTGCTGGGCAGACTTATACGGTCTGTGCCCTGAAAAAGACAGGTACAAATTCAAGATATGAGTATATCTTGGGCAGACTAGATGGACCATGCAGGTCTTTTTCTGCCGTCATCTACTATGTTACTATGTTACTATCCAGCTTATAATTGAAAAAGAAAAACGCCTATATTGCGACCCAAATCGGGAGATAGACGTTTATCTCACAAAAACGAATAAAGTGGTATAATCGAAAGCCGAATTTGGACGTTTTCAACTGCACTCCGTCACGGATGTGGACAAAGTTGATGGGGGCGTGGTGAAGGCAGAACTGGGGCGTGGTTATCGGCCAATCAGAGATAGGCGCCTTTCGCCGATAATGGAAAAAAAATATGCGTTTTTAGCGAGAATTTAGGGCACTTTTCCTGGACCCTGTTTTTCCACGAATAGGGCCCCAAAAAGTGCCCTAAATGACCAGATGACCACTGGAGGGAGTCGGGGATGACCTCCCCTGACTCCCCCAGTGGTCACAAACCCCCTCCCACCACAAAAAATGCCGTTTCACAACTTTTTATTTTCACCCTCAAATGTCATACCCACCTCCCTGGCAGCAGTATGCAGGTCCCTGGAGCAGTTGTTAGGGGGTGCAGTGGACTTCAGGCAGGTGGACCCAGGCCCATCCTCCCCCCCACCTGTTACACTTGTGCTGGTAAATGGGAGCCCTCCAAACCGGCCCCCAAACCCACTGTACCCACATGTAGGTGCCCCCCTTCACCCCTTAGGGCTATAGTAATGGTGTAGACTTGTGGGCAGTGGGTTTTGAGGGGGATTTGGGGGGCTCAACACACAAGGGAAGGGTGCTATGCACCTGGGAGCTCTTTTACCTTTTTTTTTGTTTTTGTAAAAGTGCCCCCTAGGGTGCCCGGTTGGTGTCCTGGCATGTGAGGGGGACCAGTGCACTACGACTCTTGGCCCCTCCCACGAACAAATGTCTTGGAGTTATTCGTTTTTGAGCTGGGCGCTTTCGGTTTCCATTATCGCTGAAAAACAAAAACGCCCAGCTCAAAAAAAGATAAACGTCTATGTTTTCCGAAAATACGGTTCGGTCCGCCCCTTCACGGACCCGTTCTCGGAGATAAACGCCCATGGAGATAGACGTTTCCATTCGATTATGCCCCTCTATGTGACACACTTCATACATGACCCTCACAGACTTTTAGTTTGATGCAGTCTGCCAGCTCTCATGAATTAAGGGGTCCTTTTACTAAGCTGCGGTAATAAATTGTCTTAGTATGGCCTTACGTGGGTTCTTCCAATGTGCTTAGACCATTTCTTTCACAGCCATGAAAAAGGGCTATTTTCAATTTTTTTAAATTAGAGCACAGCCATTTACAAAAATGACCTCAGGAGCACTTACCGTCACCTATTTTGGAGATGGTAAGGGATGTCAAGTTAACCATGTACTAACCAATTAGTGGTAATGTAGATTCAGTCACTCTCCACCCCGATATGCCCCTTCAAAAAAAATTGTTAAAATGAGGACTGCATTTCAATCAAAAGTTTTAATCACGATTAATTGCGCGATCGAACATTTTAATCGCATGGTTGCAAAACTGTCACAGGTGGCTCACATCAGGCATGCAGCACACAGTCTGGGGAGGGAGGAGGACTGGTTTGAATTTATTAGGCAGAATATGTTAGCTTTGTGAAATGTGCCTCAAGGATGTCTTTGCATTTTGTTGGAAATGCATTTCTCTTTTCATTTCTCCTATGTTGTGGTATTGGGTTTCCCAGTTCAAATGTTGTCTTCACATTTGCATTTCCTCTTCTTCCCAGCCCTCATCCCCCCACTGGTCTGACATATTTCCCTCTCCTCACCCCCTGTGGTCTAACATGTCTCTTGTCCCTATTTGGCATTTCCCCCTCCCCCCCCCATGGACTGACATATACCCCAGCCTTCAACCTCCATAGTTTGATATGTCCCTCTTCTGGCATATCCTCTGTCCCTCTCCCCTGCACATGTCTAGAACCTTTTTCTCTTCCTTCTTCCATCTCCAACCCATAGGTCTAGCACCTGTCCCTTTTCCATTCCCCCTTAAGTTCAGCTCCTCTCCTTTATCCTCCTTCAGAACCCTGGTCCACAAAACCTCAGTTCTTCACCATTGCCAGCAGGAGCAAGAGCAGCAGCAGTTGTGGTAACGTTACCTCGGCTAACTCAGATCTTTCCTTCTGCTGCGTCCCACCCCTTTGACATAACTTCCTGGTTACATGTGGATGGGCAAGGCAGAGGGAAGGATCTAGGTTAACCCAGGCAGCGTGTAAATATTGCCAGTGCCAGTGAAGAACTCAAGTTTTGTGGA
Source organism: Microcaecilia unicolor (assembly GCF_901765095.1). NCBI lineage: Eukaryota > Metazoa > Chordata > Amphibia > Gymnophiona > Siphonopidae > Microcaecilia > Microcaecilia unicolor. The sequence goes on along the minus strand of NC_044033.1, from coordinate 329,775,439 downwards.
CCAGGGTTCTGAGGGAGGATGAGGAAAAGGTGCTGGACTTGCATGGGGGGGGGGGGGGGGGGAGGGGGAGGAGATGCTGGATCCACAGTAGGAGGGGAAAGGAATGAAGAGGAGAGAAGATAAAAGACATGCATATGATTTTATAAGCACAAAAACATTGCTGCTTTTTGTGCTGACCCTGTGACACACCTCCTTGGTGCTCATGGTTGAGAACTGTGTTAGTGAAGATGTCACCACTGGTCACCATTTCCCAGCAAAGGTGGAAGGGAACAAGAAGAAAGCAAAAATCTATACAACACTCAGAAATCTTGAAAGTTTAGGTAATTATTATGTCTGAAAACCTAAGAACACATCCAGGAAAAACAAACTAGCAGTTATTTACAGAACAGGGTTAAAGAAATGAGTTATTGTTCATTTTCAGCATGTAAAAATAAAACATGGTTTTGTTTGACCACTAGATACCACTAACACTATACAGGATGCATTATACTTTTGGCTAAAAGAAGCTACTATATCCATTAACAAAAGAAGGGTTATAATTCTTGCCCACTGGTTATTACTATCAGGCTTATTTTTGAAAGAGAAGGACGCCCATCTTCCGACACAAATCGCAAGATGGGCGTCCTTCTCACAGGGTCGCCCAAATCGGTATAACGGAAAGCTGATTTTGGGCGTCCCCAACTGCTTTCTGTCATGGGGATGACCAAAGTTCCCAGGGGCGTGTCGGAGGCATAGCGAAGGTGGGGTTTGGGCGTGCCTAACACATGTGCATCCTTGACCCATAATGGAAAAAAAGGGTGTCCCTGACGAACACATGGACGACTTTACCTGGTGCCCAAACTGACCAGATGGCCACTGGAGAGAATCAGGGATGACATCCCCTTACTCCCCCAGTGGTCAATAACCCCCTCCCACCCTCAAAAAGTTTTTTTTAAATATTTTTTGCCAGCCTCTATGCCAGCCTCAAATATCACACCTAGCTTCATGACAGCAGTATGTAGGTTTCTGGAGCAGTTTTTAGTGGGTGCAGTGCCCTTCAGGCAGGCGAACGCAGGCCCATCCCCCCTACCTGTTACACTTGTGGTGGTAAATGTGAGCCCTTCAAAACCCACCAGAAACCCACTGTACCCACATCTAGGTGCCCCCCTTCACCCATAAGGGCTATGGTAGTGGTGTACAGTTGTGGGGAGTGGGTTTTGGGCATTAGGGGGGCTCAGCGCACAAGGTGAGGGAGCTATGTACCTGGAAGCTTTTTGTGAAATCCACTGCAGTGCACCCTAGGGTGCCTGGTTGGTGTCCTGGCATGTCAGGGGGACCAGTGCACTATGAATGCTGGCTCCTCCCACAACCAAAGGGTCATTTCTGGAGATGGGCGTCCTTGGTTTCTATTATTGCCGAAAATCAGAAACGACCAAGTCTAAGGACGACCATCTCTAGGGATGACCTAAATTTCAAGATTTGGGCGTCCCCGACTGTATTATCGAAACTAAAGATGGACGCCCATCTTGTTTCGATAATGCGGGTTTTCCTGCCCCTTCGCTGGGATGTCCTGCGAGGACTTTTTGACCACAAGTTGTCACTATAGCAAGTAACCAAGAGTGAATTATGGAACAATTTTGAAACCTGTCTAGAGTTTATAGGGATGTTGTCCTTGAAGGCCTGTAAGCACATTTTCAAAGGGAAGCTCTCTATTCAGGAACTGACTGCACTGTGGGTACACGAGTACCCATGGACTCTGTGCTTACATTGCAACAGTAACCAAGTTCTCAGCTTAAACCACATGTACAAATTTGAACATGCCCTACCCTTGCTCCCAGTGCCACCCACTTTAAGAAGGAGTAAAAATATATCCTTGTAGAGTAATTTTATCTACAGAGGGCCAGGGTAACCTTTTGCTCCCCATTTTACCAGAAAGACTTAACTACTCAGGTAAAATCGTTTAAAAATTGTCTTCCTGATATCATAATTACAAGTTGTCACTATGCAGATAATTTTCAGACTGTCCACTGTGGGCCAAAGTCTGTGGACTCTGTATTTCATTTTTGTGTAGGTGGGTTATCTATGGAGAATAACGTGTAGACTTGAAAATACATACTAGACGTGTTATTTTCTGATCCTCTCGCAGATGGTATTCAAAAATGTCTTTATTTAGAAATCTTCTAAAACATTGAGGGAGATCCGACATGACTCATGTTTCGGCCTCACTGGCCTGCATCAGGGGTCTAAAAAATATTTACAAACAAATCAAAATATAACCTATAAATGTAAATATCCATAAACAAATTATTTGATATCATACCTAGGATACAGTCTTTCAATACATTCCTTTCCTTTGCTCTACTGTACCTCTTTGGCGTTCTTCCTTAAGTGGAGCAATTTGCCTTCTGTTTGTGACTGTGTTGCTTATTTTTTTTTTAAATTCAATTATATATATTATACAACTCATAGAGCAATAATATAAGAAATTAGAAATGCCACATAATGGAATATTCAAAGTTATCCATAACTGAAATATATTCAACACTTTCGTCCACTATCATCATTTTGAGTTCTGCAAACTCTCCTTTGGAATGGTACATGACCAATTTGGCAGAATTGGGGCATGGTCTTGGGTAGCCCTAGAGAGCACCATGTTGCCCTTGCTAGGTGGAAAGTAGGAGCAGAGAACAAGGGGGGAAGAAATCATGAAGGGCTAACCAGAGGGAGCTGCTCAATCTTTATAGGGGGAAAGAGAGGGCAGCCCCCCCTGCTAACTGACCCCTTTCACTTTTCTGTGTAAATGTTGATATTAATACCAAAGCCACAAGTCAGGTTCTCAGGTTCAGAGCCCGCGGGGCCGGGCTCTGGAGCAAACGTGAGCCCTTGGGCTGCTGCCGAGGAGCGACAGCAGCAGGCAAAACCCACCAACCAACACTGGGCAAGCACACTGCCAGGGACTGCAGGCACTGCCCAGCGAACCGGAACACATGGACTGGAATCCTCCGGACTGGAGGACACAGGACTGGAACACACACCGGACCGGAACACACTGGACTGGAGCGCACTGGACTAGTCCGTACAACTTCACCTACGCTTGGCCACTACCCCCCCCCCAAGGGTTGAGCCCTTGGGTTCGAGTGGCCGGCAGGACTTACCGGATACCGGATGACACAGGGACCAGGACTGGAAACAGAAGTACTCCTAAACCTAAACTGATCTACGTGCTCCCAAGCCCTAAACCTTTAGGAGTGTTCCTAACAGTAAACTGACAAAGGGACTTCCTAAGCCCTATACTAAACAGGAGCTCCTAAGCCCTGCTCAAGAAAGGGACTTCCTAAGCCCTAAACTAACAGAGCAGGGAACTAAACACAAAGCTAACACAGGTGCTACTAAGCACCAAGCTACAAGCAGAGCTCTACACTAACAAGCTAAACACAAAACTAACAAGCTACCTAAGCACTGCTCTAGCAAGCTAGATACAAAAACTAACAAGGAGTTCCATACAGCACCAAAACCCAAACAGCAAAGACTGCAATGCTCCCAATAGCACAAACACCAGGAGTACTTCTAACAGCAAAATCTGTAGTGTTGCTAACAACACCAAACCCTGAAGTACTTCTAACAGTAACAGAGCTTCCAAAGCCCTACACACAGCAATGCTTCCAAAACCAAGAGGGAAAAGCAGGGGAACCATAAGGGAAAAGCAGGAAAGCAAAACACACAGAAACCAGTGCACACTGCACTAACACTAACCTGGACCTTAGCAAAAGCAAGCAGGGAAACTAGACACCAAATCAGAAGTGCACACTGCACCACCCTACCTAAAGCAAACACCACTGTTGCAAAGGCTCTGAAGGAAACAACACCAGGGTTGCCAGGTGGAAAATTTTTTTCCCACCCAAACCAGCCTAAATCCAGCCCAAAACCTGCCCAAACTCAAACCCCGCCCCTGACACCCCCACCCCCGCGTCATCACCCCTGCCCCCGCTGTCATCAACCCCGCCCCCGCCATCATCGGCCCCGCCTCCCTGTCATTGGCCCCGCCTCCCCCGTCATCAGCCCCGCCTCCCCGTCATCGACCCCGCCCACAATGCCACTAACCCCGCCCAAAATGTCACTAACCCCGCCCCCCGCGGCCGAAAAAAAACGCCCAAAAAACCGCCCAAAAGACCAAAAAGCAGCCCAAAAAACCGAAACCCGCCGCGGGCAAAATTTCCCGCGGCGGGTCGCGGAAAACCGCCCAATTGGGCGGTAAAACTGCCCACCTGGCAACACTGAACAACACCACTTCCTTATCAAGGCCCTCCCTGATGATGTCACACTCCCTAGACCCAGGCAACAGCACACTGACCCAGAGAGCACACTGAAACCCATAGAGGCCCAACCCACACCAATGCAACACCATGAAGCACTTGAAGCCAGTACACCCAAAGAGAGTTAGAGCTAACTCCATCCCCACACACAGCTGTAGTAAAGTGAAACAATTAGCCCCATGCTGCTGGAAGCTGCCAGCACAGAGAGACAGAGCCAGCTCAGAAAGGACAGACAAAAGAAACAGAAGCCAGCTAAGAAGCTGACCTCCAGGAAAGAGGTAAGTTTGAGAGGGGTTCTGACCCCAATCATAACACCACAGTGCTGAGGATAAGCTTATACATGCCTACGGTAAAATGTATTGTATAGAGCATGAAGTTTCTTCATAATGTGCAGGTAAAGTTTTACTGAGTTGCACACAAAAAAACGTTTATACTGAGAGTTTTATTACAGAGACTTCTAAGTCCACTCTTTCTAACATGTTCATAGAATCGGCCTTTTCAGCCCATCACATAATAGGCAAGTTCCACAAAGATTCATACTATTTGATCGACACTGAAAATGATTTGACTGGCCGCTGACTGGTTAAATTGCTTGTTCGGAACTAGCCGCTGATTTTAGTACCACTTAACTGGTTATCACCGCTGAAAATTAGCGGTCGGTGCCTATGTGAAACCAGTTATTTTGGGAGAGTTCCAGGGCGGAGTTGGCACTATTTAGTGCCAATATTTAGCATTTAACTGGCCAGGATAACCCCTTAAATGGGACTGCATAAAACACAGTTCTGTCTTTATGCGGCAACCTATGGCCAATTAAGTCCTGAATACTGACTTAACCGGCTATGTGTTAGGCAGTGCTGCATAAATCAGATATTCAGTAGTGAAACCTGGACATGGCCTGGCCATGAAAATCCGGGAATAACGCCAGTGACGGTCAGCAAAGCGTTCACTGCCACCATCTGAATATTTATTTCCAGTGTTACCAAAATGCCTGCAAGGTTTGTGAATGTGCAGTACTCCCCAATACTGTGTACTCCTTGCAAACAGTATGCACTATTTATTGCAGTGGTTCCCAAACCACTGTCTTGGAGGCACCCCAGCCAGTCAGGCAGTGGTGCTCCTAGGTTGGCTGCCACCCAGGGCGGATCGCTACTGTGCCCCCCTCAACAGTGAATCACCCCCCTGTGAATCACGACACCCCTCCCTGGTGCATCACCTCCACCCCCCCCCCCCCAAATGCATTGCTTTTACCTCCTGAGGAGGCTGGGAGTAGTTGTGCAGCTGTCCCAGAACAGGAAGTAACATCAGAGGGAGCAGGGTACCGGTGGAGCAGACGGCCGCACCGCACGGCTGCTTCCTGCACCTCCTTGCAGCGTGCACCCGGAGCGGAGCACCCCCACTGCCCCGCCCTTGGTGTGCCACTGCAGTCAAGTTTTGAGGATATCCACATTTATTAATCATGAGAGAGATTTGCATACCAAGGAGGCAGTGCTTGCAAATCTCTCTCATGAATATTCATTGCGGATATCCTGAAAATCTGACTAGCTGGACCAGGTTTATGTTTATGGTATTAACCCTGAAACAAACAAAATCCAAAACATAATGAAAATTCCCATAAATGACATGAGAAACTAAACACAACAAAAACATTTTGGCTGAACACCCTGATTGCTTAGTGAAATCATGAAGAAGAAAGCTGGTTTGCACTGGAGCTAGGCTGTTTAGTTTTCACCATGCTTGGGAGGCAGATAAAGTTTCACGAGATCCAAACTCAAAATAAATATTGCCCAATTCCCATGAGAGCAGAGCAGAATGCTTATTCTAAACCTAAAAGTCAATACGTCCATTAAAATAATATCCTACATGGTTAAGTTGCACTAGTTCTATAATTTCTTTTTAGTAATGGGTCACGAAGTGGACTCTTCTTACCGCTGACAAAGAACAATGTCCTATTTATGCAGGTGCACACGAGCACGCACGCTGCTTTAAGCAACTGTAGATGTTTGCTTGGAAGTCATGTATGAATATTAGAAAAACACAACTTTCTCTGCCCACAAGGACTGGTCACAGGGTCAACATATGGAACTGATTGAGAGGGTTGTGCAATGCTGGTCCTTGCTTTTTCCTTTTGCAAAACTGTGACAAAACGGTAGCAATGACACTTGAATTTACTGTAGCTGTCGCTTTTCGTGTACAAAAAGTCAGTCATATACACGTGCCGCAGACCTTGAAAGGCTCGAGCTGAAGCACCATTTAGCATTTCTTTTTTTTTTGAATAGCCATACTACGTCAGATCAATGGTCTATCTAGCCCAGTATCCTGCTTCCAATAGTGGCCAATTCAGGTCACAAGTACCTGCCAGAAACCCAAATAGTAGCAACATTCCAGAACCCCAAAGAGCAACAAGATTCCAGAATCACAAAGAGTAGCAACATTCTAGAACCCCAAAGAGTAACAACATTCCGGAATTACAAAGAGTAGCAACATTCTAGAACCCCAAAGAGTAACAACATTCCAGAACCCCAAAGAGCAACAAGATTCCAGAATCCCAAACAGTAGCAACATTCTAGAACCCCAAAGAGTAACAAGATTCCGGAATCCCAAAGAGTAGCAACATTCTAGAACCCCAAAGAGTAACAACATTCTAGAACCCCAAAGAGTAACAAGATTCCGGAATCCCAAAGAGTAGCATGCTACCAATCCCAGGGCAAGCAGGGGCTTCCCTCTTATCTTAGGTGCCCTGTTAAAATTACCCTCATGGCATAGAATGCTTGAAGGGCTTCAGTGACAATAGTTTTATGTACAGTACAATGCAGTTACACTGGCATGGTGTCTCTTTAAATAAAACTGTATGTGTTGGCCTTGACTACTATTGGTCATACTGAGTGTGTGTGCTCACATTTCAATGAACACAAGCTGAACTGGGCAACTGAGCTTGTGCTTGTCTTATTGCCATCTGCCAGGCCTTCCCAGTTCAGGCTAAGGAAGAGATAGGACCGTGTTATCCTCTACTGACTTGTGCAATTTGGCAGAAAACCATTTTGCAACTTGTATATAATTTTTTATTTGTTTTTATTAGGCAGTTTTATGAATTTAGTGCTCTCTATGCTCGTTAACATTTTATCATAGTTATCGCAGCTGGACTTGGTTAAACTTCATGTGTTTGTTGTCTCCTGGTGTTTTCTGCATTGTAGATCAGATACTATCACTCTTTTCGTGTGAAAGATTGACCACCACTCAAATGTCACACAATTGCAGACATATGGATTAATAAAACACAGATTAATCATACTGGACAATAATCATATTAACAATAATGTTGCATTTTGCCCAGCACATTGAATCAGAATGTTGCTTTCGGTTCTAATAGTACAGATACTTGTGCAGCTTCTTACAGAGTAGGGAGTCAGCCTAGCAGCCTCGATGCATGATCTCTAGGATGATTTGTAAAGCAGAGAGAGAAGACAGTTGATAGTATTATAAGGGATAGGTAAGCTAATTTATTTATCTATTTCTTCGGCTTTATTTATTGCCATTTTGAAGGAGTTCACTGAAGCTGGTGTACAGCAAGAATAAGTCATACATAAGCAATAGACAATTACAGCAGTAAAAATATTCAAACAACAATACAAAGTATGGCGTGAGTATGCTACATTACAATGTCAACACAATACACAATAAGACATTTTAATAGACAGCATAGGGTGTAAGCAAAGATGGAACATAGATAGATAAAAGAGTAACAGGAGTAGAAAAATAAGGGACTAGTTTGAAGAACGTTGCGAATGAGGTCAGAAAGGTGCTTGAACATTATCTACTTAAAGTTAACTGCAGGGGAACTGGCGCAATTCAGATCTGCTCTTTTGCAAATCACAGATGACTGTCCAAAATCCAAATTGAGCCAGCTTGGCTTTGTCAAATTTGGAGCCAACTTGGGTTTGGCGGATTATCCTCTCTGAGCTTAACTTGCTGAAACGGTAGGGGGGTGTCTCTGTGCTGGACATTTACTGGCTAACTGCTGTAAAACCGCTGCCAAAGGTCAGAGGTTAGGTGGGAGAGCTGTTTAGAATATGAGATACCTTCCTGCAACCCCCCACCCGAAATCTGAGACATTCCCTTAACAAATGGAAAATGAGGAACAGGGCAGATCTGAGTCAGCCCAGGAAAGTTGGATTTTGATCTCAGCTGGGTTAAGGGTGATTACAAAGAACTAAATTAAACCAGAATCCAAGCTGGACCGCTGCTAGTTTCTACATCCTCAAGAATTATGATTAGAGAGCTATGGCACAGGAAGATGCAGTGACTTGTGCAAGATCATCTACAGAAAATCACTTTCCAAACCTGTCCGATTTCACTTCCAAACCATCAGACTGCACCTTTTCTAGAAAGCACTCACATCATATAATGTGTAGGTTTATTTAAAGGAATCAGGATTATATGAAATTATAGCAGTGATTCTAGGGTTGCCAACCGTCTGGTTTTGCAAAGGCCAGGCCGGCTGCTGGCAGACCCTTAAAACTGGCACCTAGAAAGCCCCCCCTTTTTTTTTTTTTGCTGGTCCAGGCTCCCTGCCCTGCGGTAGCCCTCCCTTTGTCCATACCCTCCCACCTCTGACTCCATTGACACTCTTGCCTCTCTCCTGGTCCTGCAAACCCATCGAGTCCCAGGCAGCTCTGGTGCTTCTATTCTTTCTCTTCTGTATCTCAGAAGGGGTGAAGCGGGTTCCCTGATCCCTCAAATATCCAACAGAGCACATGCTTAACAACATAAGAATAGCCATAATGGGTCAGACCAATGGTCCAGCCAACCCAGTATCCTGTTTCCAACAGTGGCCAATCCAAGTCACAAGTACCTGGCAGAAACACAAGTAGTAGCAACATTCCATGCTACCAACCCAGAGCAAGCAGTGGCTGCCCCATGTCTATCTCAATAGCAGATTATAGACTTTTCCTCCAGGAACTTGTCCAAACCATTTTTAATCCCACATTCGATAACTGCTGTTACCACATTCTCTGGGAACAAGTTCCAGTGCTTAACTATTTGCTTAGTGAAAAAATATTTCCTCCTATTTGTTTTTAAAGTAATTCCATGTAACTTCATTAAGTGTCCCCTGGTCTTAAACTTTTTGAAAAAGTAAAAAAATTGATTCACTGTTACTCATTTTACACCACTCAGGATTTTGTAGACCTCAATCGTATCTCCCCTCAGCAGTCTCTTTTCCAAGCTGAAGAGCCCTAACCTCTCTAGCTTTTCCTCATCTGAGAGGAGTTCTATTGCCTTTATCATTTTGGTCGCTCTTTGAACCATTTCTAATTCCACTATATATTTTTTGAGATACGGTGACCAGAATTGAATGCAATACTCAAGGTGAGGTCACACCGTGGAGCGATACAGAGGCGTTATAGTATTCTTGGTATTTTTCTACCACCCCATCCCTGTCATTTGTGCACTCTTGGATTACTTTTTGACCTTATCATGTCAGTTAGGACAGCTCAGTATAAAGTCCGTTGAACAAATATTCAGCGGTAAGACAGGTTTTTACACTCAGGGGTGTTTTCCAATAAAGATGCTGCCTCCCTCTGATTGCAATAAGGTATCACTAGCTACTTTCTGCTTCTGGAGGAGGTCAGACTGTCCAAGGTATATGCATTGCTCTGGCCGGCAACCACTGATATCAGACAATGGGAAAAATGACATTGCTTCTAGCAGAAAGCACTAAGGGGTCCTTTTACCAAGCCATGCTAAAAAGTGACTGATGCTGGTGTCATTGGCGTAGCTACGTGGGGCCACGGGGGCCTGGGCCCCCATAGATTTGGCCCTGGACCCCCCTGCCAATGACCCTCTCGACCCCCCTCCTGCTGCCAACCCTCCCCGGCTGCCGCCGTCGCTGTGGGCTACCTTTCCTGGCGGGGGACCCCAACCCCTGCCAGCCGAGGTCCTCTTCTTCCCGCGCAAGGCTTTGTTCTGTTTCTGAGTCTGACGTCCTGCACTCCTTACCCAGCACTCCCTCTTCCTCTCCAGTAGTATTTCCCCACCCCCTTTCCCATACCATGCCAGTGTTGACCTTAGAAATGCATAGGCTCTATATGTAGATCCTTCAAGAGGTAGTGTGTCATGATTTAGGCTCGACACCCTTTCTGATGTTTTGGTGCCACTTCAGTAAGGCCAACACACAATCTCTCCACTGCCAAACACTATACACAAACTTGTGCAAAAACCCACTCATAACCTTACCAAACCATAACAGCACTAATTTCAAGGACGAGCTACAACCATATGCGTGGAAAAGCAGCACTGTAATTACACAGGGCTCTAAAACACCAGTACACCTCTTAGTGAAAAAACCCCAAAAAGGGCTGCAAATACTACACGCTAGCAGAATACTGCACCTTGATCACACATGAAAAACACATGACACAACAGATATGACACAATGAACTAGAAATAAAAAAAATATATGAAGGCAAAATACTGAACTGGAAAGTTACCTCAAGAAGTCAGACTCAGCATGCAGCAATACCAGAAAAATTGAAACTTACATGCAAAATATCACAGATGCACATTTCCAAAAGCTGACATATTTCAATTAATAAATTCTGAATAAAATACTTTTTTCTACCTTTGTTGTCTGAGCATTTAGTTTTTCTATTCGCTTTGGTCCCAGTGTCTTTTGTTTTATGCAGTGTCTTCTTTCCATTTGATATTTTTTTCACTCACCATGTCCGCCATCCTCCTGTGTCCTTATGTGTCCTGTCTACCATCTGTAGCCCTGTCCCTATCCTTCCTCCAGTTTCAGCATCTGCGCTCAAAGTGTTCCGGTCCAGCCCTTAAATTCAGCAGTTTTCTCTCCATCCATATCCAGCATTTCTCTTCACTCCCCTCCCCTCCATCCATGTGCATCTCCTTCCTTTGTCTTTCCTTCCCTCCATCCTTGTCCAACATTTCTCCCCTCTTCCCTGCCCTCCCCTCCATCCATCCATGTCCAGCAACTCTCCATTCTCCCCTGCCCTCTCCTCCATCCATGTGCATCTCCTTCCTGACTTCCCTCCCCTCCATCCATCCATGTCCAGCAACTCTCCACTCTCCCCTGCCCTCTCCTCCATCCACCCATATCCAGCAAATTTCCTCTCTCCCCTGCCCCCTCCATTCATCCATCCATGTACTACTACTACTACTACTACTTAGCATTTCTATAGCGCTGCCAGGGTTACGCAGCGCTGTACAAGTTCAACATGGGGAAGGACAGTCCCTGCAATTCTCTTTTCTCCCCTGCCCTCCCCTCCATCCATCCATGTCCAGCAACTCTCCATTCTCCCCTGCCCTCTCCTCCATCTATCCATCCATCCATATCCAGTTGTTGCAGTCTTTTTTTGATGATGGTGGCAGCAGTCATGCTCAGAATCAGATGTTTTTTAAAATAATATTATTACTGTATGTTTTGCTTTCTCCTTAATTTTAATGTTTTTCTGTACTATTTGAAATGGCGTTCCTTTTCTGTTTGTATTTTTAGGCTTTGTAAATCATTGAGATTTGGCTTGGCCATGAATTGGCAATTAATCAAAATACAAATAAATATAAATCTTCCACACTAATTGGCCTTACAGCCAGTAGTTTTTGAGAATCGGTATGTGTAGGGATCTTTAGAAGATTGAAGGGTACACACTGGGCAGTATGCAATGAAAATAACGTGTAAGTTACTTGGGATTCCTGTGTCAAAAAAAGTGTGATGTGATAAGGATTTTAAATTTGATTTTTATTGCTCCTGGTGCAAGGGTGTAACATGATCCTATTTTTTAGCATTGTAAAGCAGTTTGGTAAAAGGGCTTTGAATTAATTGAAGCCTTTTTATTTGGTAATGTGGAACATAGACCATTAAAGAATTACAATGATCCAGATGGCTAATAACTAGGGAATGGATTAGTGTATTTAAGGCTTTATGATCATGAATCTGTCTTAGCAAACAAACTCTTCTCAAAGTTACTAATGACTGTTGCATTGTTCAGGCCAGTGTTGCCAGATGTAATAAAATTTTCCAGCCCAAAACCACGCCCCCGCCCCTGACGTCAACACCCCGCCCCCAACATCAACACCCCTCCCCTGACGTCAACAGCCCCACCCCCTATGTCAACACCCTGCCCACTATGTCAACACCCCGCCCACTATGTCACTAACCACCCCCCCCCCAACGTCACTAACCACGCCCCCCGCGGGGCGAAAAACTGCAGCCGGCGGTGAAAAAACCCCCGCCTGGCTCAAAAAAAAAGAAGCCCAAAAAAACGCAACCCGCGGCGGGGCAGAAATTTCCCGCAGCGGGCCGCAGAAAACCGCCCAATTGGGCGGGAAAACCGCCTACCTGGCAACCTTGGTTCAGGCAACAGGGCCGGTCTTAGCAATTGTGTGTCCCTGTGCTCCCACCCCTGCCTAGCCCTCCCCCGCCCTCTCCTCCTAGCCCTGCCCCCTCCCCACCTCAGCCCTGCCCCCTGCTGACAAGATTTTTAAAGAATTAAAAAATTGTATTTATGAAATTTCAAATAAAGATAAATCAAACTGATTCCAATAAGCACAATGCTATCATAGCAAACCTAGCATTAAGCAATGAAAATAATCACAAATTATTCAGTTCACGACCACTACAATTAGGAGTTCCAATTCTCATAATATAGAGAAGAATAAAGGGAAATATTAACCAAGAAAAGATCCAGGTATGTGGGCAGAGTACTTTAAAATTCCCCCATTACTGTAATTCATCAATATAGAGAAGCAATACCGGAGATCCCCTGGTAGACAAAAAAGATGTCAAGTGCATATGTTCCCCCCCCCCCAAAAAAAAAAAAAATCAAGTGTGTGTGTTGGGGGGGGGGGGGGGGAGGATAAACATGCATATGGTAGGTAGGTGCATGAATGGGGATAAGTATGTTGGGAGTATGTGAATGTGTGCATGGGGAGGGATATGTATCAGGGAGGAGGTTTGGGGTAGGGGGAGATAGATATGTAGGAACTGTGCAAGGGGGGGAGGGGTATGTAGGCTTCTTTCATGTATCCTGCACTCACTCTGTTCCTTTCACCTTCATGAAGTCTTCACCCTCTTTATCCTATGCCTCTCCCTCTTGCTCTCCCCACCCTTTTCTGCCGCTCACCTCTCTTCCTATCTCTTCCCAATCACCTTCCTTTGATTTCTTGTACTATTTTCTGCAACTGAGGTAGGTACATGTTGGCATTGTGTGTGTGACTCTGGGCATGCAAGTTTCTCTTTCCCTCTACCTTCACTCCTTGTCCCTCTCCATTCTCTTGGACAATCCCCTTCCTCCCTTCCAACCTTGCACTCTCCTTTCCCTACTACTCCCTCTCACTCACTCTTCCTCCCTGCAATCTCTCCCTACCTTCCCTATCCCTAAGCACTCACCATCTACTTGTCTTCTCTCTTTCTCTAAACGTCCCCTTCCCTGTTGTCACAATTGTGACTGTTTTCTTGGGTTGTGCTCCTCTCACCCTCTGGTGGCCAGAACCGGTGGCTGCCATAGACTTTCCAGACTCTCTTTTCAGTCCGGTCCAGATATTTCAGCCCTCCAGTCTTGCTTGGAAGTTTGGCAGCTAGCCTCACCCTTAGCTGCCTTGAGATTGCTGCAGCTGAGCTTAGCTGCTGGTGGGCTTATTAGCCACCTGGAAACTTTCTAGGTTGAGGTTTGTGTGCTTGCACTTCTGCCTTGTCTTAGTGAGCCTTGTTTCTTAGTGTGCCTAGTCTGTATTCCTTGCCTATTTGAGTCTCCTGTATCCTGTCTTGAATCCAGTCCTGATTGCTCCTTCCCTGTCTGCTTTTGACTTCCTTTCCCTTCTGGTTGTGAACCTTGTATCTTGTCTGTTTGAGACCCTGTACCTTGATCCCTGTTCTAGCCAAGCTTCTGTTTGTTTCCTGCCTGTTTGAGACCCTGTACCTTGAACCCTGTTCTAGCCAAGCTTGTATTTATTTCCTGCCTGTCTGAGACCCTGTACCTTGAATCCTGTCCTAGCCAAGCGTGTGGTTGTTTCCTGCCTGTTTGAGACCCTGTATCCTGTACTCTGCCTAGTCAAGTTTGTCTTGATCTCTGCCGTCCAGTAAATCCTGCTGGCTGCCTGCACCTAGGAGCTCAACCCCTAGGGAACGGCGGTCAAGCGCAGGTGAAGCCCTGTTTCTGTATCCTGCTTGTGAATCCTGTGTCCTGTCCAGTCCTAGTTGGTGGGTTTTTGCCTGCTGCTGCCACTCCTCGTCAGCAGCCAAGGGCTCACGTCAGTCCAGTGTCCGAGATCCTTGAGAACCTAACACCTGTGAATAATACATAGAAGATTTATTTATTGTTACAAACAAACTGTAAAAATAACATAAATTTAATCAAGCTGAACAAACCAAACATAAACACACACACACACACACACACACACGGTGAGGCAAATAAAGCAACAACCACTTGGAATTTCAGTGTGAAATTTTACAGCTATATTTGTTGTTAATATCTATGTTTACGTGCCAAGTGGAATGAGATTATCTTTAAACATGGTGAAGTTACAAAGTTTTTAGCTTGATCACCCAGCAATTTTCATGCATTCAAAAATATTTGCACTGTAAATCTAATTTGAAAAAGAAAAAAATGGGTACCAGCTTACTGTTAATGATGTCACAATGACATAGACTTTTGTAAACAATAATTTGAATTTGAATAAGTTGTATTTGATAATATGATCATTTATGGATAATTTCTTTAAAAGCATTTTGATTCAGAATGGCAATCCTGGGCAAGGTGTCGGTAGAGGACAAAATGAGAATCCAGACACTGTGTTCGGTTCAGTGTGGCTTACGTAAAAGTAGAAACCAATAACAACTGTGAGAAGAAACATTTGCTAGTGACAATTCTCAGACTAGACTTGCATTAAAACAGATTGCTATCAACAGCTGGTTACCAGTGTCATAGGAACTGACGACCTGCTAGTAACCAATAGTGTTAATTTATTGGACTATTGAGGTTTTGAAGCAGGGGTGAGTGTGTCAGTCTAGTTATCCTGCACCGGTGATACATATTTTGAAAAGATAGGCTTTTAGCATTTTACGAAAGATTGGATAGACCACGATCTTCCTGATGTCAGATGGTAAGGTGTTCCAGTTAGTTGAGAGGTAGGAGGACCAGGTATACAGATTTCTACTATATTCCCTTGTGGTGTTGATGGTGAAGAATTAGAAACATATGTATTGCTGCTCCCTATAGTGTTTCTCAGGGGAAGTTCAATTAGTGTTGTGAGGTATTCTGGGGGTGGGCCTTCTAGGATTGTGAAGACAAGGGCTGTAATCTTGAAAATAGTTAATTGTATCGTTTGAATGATGTTATTTTACTGTGTTCTGAACATTTTGTAACCTGAATAAATTGCTAGGTAGTAATGCTAAAATGTCTGTAATATCACCATAGCTTAAAAATTATTTTTTATAGTAATATGTAAGCCTGATCAATTAAAAAGTACATAAAATTTCTTGCTGAAATTCAAAGGCCATCAGGGTGGGTGGGAGTGGTGCCGAGCTACTAGGGGAACTGTTTTAAATGTGGGGGGGGGGGGGGGGGCTGTAAGCATGCAAATGCATGCTGGATAAGGCTCTCCATTCCTCCCCAATGCACCACTAATCCTAACACCAGCCTCATGAAAGCCCTAATTATTGGGCTGATGATCAAAGACAAACGCAGGTACTAGAGGCCATTAGCGCTAGACTAGCTCCTGCGTTTGCCTTCCCCCTATGATCATAGCCAGTGAATGTATGCAGGGCCGCCGAGAGGGGGGGACAGGAGGTAAAATTCCCGGGGCCCGGGCCTCCAAGGGGGGCCCGGCACCACAGTCCCACCCGCAACCGCCATCGGGCCCCTTCCACCTGAACCCCCGCCAGCAGAAGTGCTGACTTCTGACTCCGGCGTGCGCGGCCCAGACAGACGTGCTCTTCTCAGCTGATCTTCGCTGTACTCTGCAGGGCTTCTGTGCGCAAGCGGGTGGGACTGTGGCATGGGGGGCGGCGACAACCTTGGGGGGCAGCAGCGGGGCCCAGGGGGGCGGGGCTCGGGCCCGGGGGTGGCCTTGTCCCGGGCCCAGCCCAGTCTCTCGACGGCCCTGAATGTATGTAACAACAAGCTCACCAGCTCTGAGCCCATGTGGCATGCAAATGCATGCTAAAGAGGGCATTAGGCATTCCTCACCAATGCTCAGCATGCAGCATGCTAAACATTGGCACTGCTCATGAGGCAAACACCTAATGTATTAGGATTGTTTTTAAACATTCTGGGGCCCAGGGCAGAAATTTAGGAGAGTGCCCCCAAGCCCAACAGCAAGCTTTCATTCAACCTGTAGCATGGTGTCCAGGGCAAGTGTCCTGTTTGCATATCCAATGCTGGTCCTGAAGGTGCCTCCATTTTGATTTCCTAATGCTGCACAGAGAGCGCTTATACTATTACAGCATCTGTGCACCCTGATTCTATTATTTTATTTTTGTTACATTTGTACCCCGCGCTTTCCCACTCATGGCAGGCTCAATGCGGCTTACATATTGTATACAGGCACTTATTTGTACCTGGGGCAATGGAGGGTTAAGTGACTTGCCCAGAGTCGCAAGGAGCTGCCTGTGCCTGAAGTGGGAATTAAACTCAGTTCCTCAGTTCCCCAGGACCAAAGTCCACCACCCTAACCACTAGCTTATAGAATAATAGTGGAAACCTGCATTGATGCACCTAAATTTAGGCCTGATTATTTATGTCAGGTCAATGACAGGTGTAAACGGCTGCACCTAAGTGTCCAATGCAATGCCCATAACTTATGGTATTGTATAAGATTTGAATGTAAGTGGGAGACATGCCTATGCTCCTCCTATGCTCCGCCCACTTGTACACCCCCTCGCACTTATGTGTCATGTAACTGCACACACCCAGAGATAGGAAATAGCTAGCATACCTGAAAGTAACTCACCTAGAGATACTACTAAAACAGATGTGAGCAAATCTACATAAACAAAAGAACCAAGCCATGGGGAAAACACTAAATGGCATTAATTAGAATATACGCTCACAACTGTCTAAGTGTATTCTATGATGTGAGACACTAAATTCTAAGTCATATGAAGGGGCATAATCGAACTGGGCGCCCATCTTTAAGGGCGCCCATCTCTAAGGACGTCCCGGCGAAGGGGCATCCCTATTATCGAAACAAAATGGGCGTACATCTTTTGTTTCGATAATACGGTTGGGGATGCCCAAATCTTGACATTTAGGTCGACCATCTTGACATTTAGGTCGACCTTAGAGATGGGCGACCTCGGTTTTCGCCGATAATGGAAACCTAGGACGCCCATCTAAAAAACAACCAAATCCAAGGCATTTGGTCGTGGGAGGAGCCAACATTCGTAGTGCAGTGGTCCCCCTGACATGCCAGGACACCAACCGGGCACCCTAGCTCCCTTACCTTGGGTGCTGAGCCCCCCCCCCCAAACCCACTACCCACAACTCTACACCACTACCATAGCCCTTAGGGGTGAAGGGGGGAGCATCTACATTGGGGTACAGTGGGTTTCGGGTGGGTTTTGGAGGGCTTACATTTATCACCACAAGTGTAACAGGTATGGGGGGATGGGCCTGGGTCTGCCTGTCTGAAGTGCACTACACCCACTAAAAACTGCTCCAGGGACCTGCATACTGCTGTCATGGAGCTGGGTATGACATTTGAGGCTGGCATAGAGGCTGGAAAAAATATGTTTTATTTTTTTTTTCTTTGGGTAGGAGGGGGTTGGTGACCACTGGGGGAGTAAGGGGATTACATCCCCGATTCCCTCCGGTGGTCATCTGGTCAGTTCGGGCACCTTTTCGAGGCTTGGTCGTGAAAAAAAAGGGACCAAGTAAAGTCAGCCAAATGCTCGTCAGGGACGCCCTTCTTTTTTCCATTATTGGTCGAGGATGCCCATCTCTAAACCACGCCCTGTCCCACCTTCGGTACACTGCTGACACGCCCCCTTCAACTTTGGTCGTCCCTGCGACGGAAAGCAGTTGAGGACGCCCAAAATCGGCTTTCGATTATGCCGATTTGGGCGACCTTAGGAGCAGGACGCCCATCTCCCGATTTGTGTCGGAAGATGGGCGCCCTTCTCCTTCGAAAATAAGCAGGATAGTTGAAAAGGGGGCATGGCCATGGGCGTGGAATGGGTGGGTCGTGAGTGTTTCTACATTCTATGTGCGTTGTTATAGAATACACCAGGCCGCGTGTAATTTAGGTGTTGGCATTTATACCAAGCTTTACTTGGCATAACTGCCCGTGAATAATTTAGTCATGCGGACAGGTGCTTGGTGCATTCTATAAATCACGCAGAAATTTAGGCTCATTCTATATGCCTTGGTGTATTTTGTTTTGGTGCTGATTTTTTAGGCGTGATACATAGAATCTAGTCCTTAATGTTATAGAATACTGTATAGGTAGATGCACATGTACATCCAGATTAGTGCCAATTAATATCAATAATTGGTTGTTAGCATCCAAATGACTAATTAGTTTACGTATGCACCTGGGCTCCATGTCTAACTTTCGTTGACCTGTATAGAATCCACAGGCTTATCTCCCGTTGCCTCATGTTCCCACTTAAATTGTAGGCTTTTGAGAAAAGGGACATATAGAACCTGAATTCTTATCACCACTATACAGTGCCAAGTCCAAAAATATTGTAAAAATGATAAGAATTATATTATCCCAAAATGTTGTTTCTTAACCAGTTCCTGATGCAGCCTTTTCTCACCACTCTTTGTTTCCTCATGATAGTTGAGCACCCCTTTAAGGAGAGAGAGAAAACCAAATTGGAAATATATTCACCGTTTTATCACTAGAATTGCTCCCAAATTATTCAAAAACACACATAATAATTTAAACAAGTCACTGCTCAGATGGTGAGCACATGTTCACTGAAAATGCATTACTGCCACAGGTGAAGTCTAACATAATTAGCTGATACTGAAGGTTAAGTTGTGAAAAGGAATTAAAATCTGTGAGTAGTGTCCTGGAGCTAGAAATTATAGGGTACAGCCATCTGTTTTGGCCCACAGAAGTGTTTCATTTTCTTTCCTTCCCAAAGTAAATATAGTTCAGTGTGCAGAAAGAAGATAACACAATGGATCTCTGTAAGCAGATGTAGTGAAAGTGCATTTGACTAATGGGCGGATGGGGAAAGATGATATTATATCTTCTTTCCACTATAGAAAACTATAGATAGGTACTTTTTTACTCACCTGATTGCACATTACTATCCTTCTGATTGCTTAACTTGGAAAGCAGTCAGCCACAGACTAAATTTTATAGTTAGTTCCAAAACAGATTCAAGCATAATCTTGACAGGAAATGTGTGTGTACTTTGTGCTGGAAAGTGTTAATCCTGTAAACAATGTTAACAGCTGTGCTCCGGTTCCCTGACTCACCTGTGGCATTTTCGAGGCCTCAGCAATCTGCCCTGTCATGGTGAGCAACTTGTACAGTCGTCCCCGGCGACTGGCGCTCCCCAGGATCACCCAGCTCGCTGCACCGCTATGCCAGCAGGAGCTGGCTTCCTTAGGCGTATGTGCCAAAGTACTAAATTTTAAGGGCCAGCAGCCTGAAGTAGATGCTGGCACTCCCTGATAACATCACCTGGCTAAAATATTTAAGACACCTGGACCCCTTCCGCCTGACCTTTGCAACTGCTGGCTTTACCTGTGTTGCCCTCAGTGTCCGTTGTCTCCAGCCCTGCTCTACGTTCTAGTCTCCAGTCCTATTCATCATTCCAGCCTCCACCCCTGCACAGCGTTCCTGCCTCCTAAATCACCCAGGTCCTGGTTCAATCAACCTACCCCCAAAGTGCTTTTTTCAGAGCCACCCAGCTCCTGGTTTGCCAGGCTTGCCCCCAAGGGCTCTTTTCATAGCCACTCAACACCCCCACACTTCTGTGAGCAACTCTCCTGCCACAAACCGGGGTCCTTCACCTACCACCCACCAGCTGAGGCCTAAGGGCTCACTCATCCAGAACCGTGATAGTGGAACATAGAATATGCAACTGTATATGTGTGGCAATCCATTGACATGCCATGTTGTATCATAAATACATAAGTATTGCCATACTGGGACACACCAAAGGTCCATCAAGCCCAGCATCCTGTTTCCAACAGTGGCCAATTCAGGTCACAAATATCTGGCAAGATCCCCCAAAAAGTACATAACATTTTATGCTGCTTATCTCAGAAATATTTTCCCCCAAGTCCAATTTAATAATCGTCTATGGACTTTTCCTTTAGGAAGCCATTCAAACCTTTTTAAAACTCTGCTAAGCTAACTGCCTTTACCACATTTTCTGGCAACAAATTCCAGAGTTGAATTACACGTTGAGTGAAGAAAACTTTTCTCCAATTCATTTTAAATGTACTACTTTGTAGCTTCATCGCATGCCCCCTAGTCCTAGTATTTTTGGAAAGCGTAAACAGACGCTTCACATCTACCCATTACACTCCACTCATTATTTTATAGACCTCTATCATATCTCCCCTCAGCTGTCTTTTCTCCAAGCTAAAGAGCCCCAACTGCTTTAGCCTTTCCTCAAAGGGAAGTTGTCCCATCCCCTTTATCATTTTCGTCGCCCTTCTCTGCACCTTTTCTAATTCCACTATATCTTTTTTGAGATGCGGCGACCAGAATTAAACACAATATTCGAGATGCGGTCGCACCATGGAGTGATACAAGGGCATTATAACGTCCTCACTTTTGTTTTCCATTCCTTTCCTAATAACACCTAACATTCTATTTGCTTTCTTAGCTGCAGCAGCACACTGAGCAGAAGGTTTGAACGTATCATCAACGACGACATCTAGATCCCTTTCTTGGTCAGTGACTCCTAACGTGGAGCTGTGCCCTGTCCTAATGGAACAGACTACAGAGCATGGAATCAGTCCACTGGAGGCTCGACAGGGGTAATGCTTTAAGATACTGCAGCTGGCCAGCTGTTATTGGAAATGAGAAACAATTTTAAAAAATCATGTAGGATCCTTAAGATTGCAGTTTGTTTATGTTATTAAGAGAGAATCTGAAGCACGGCTGCACAAATAGCGGGGCCATGGGCTATTTGCAGACTCCAAAGCCTGATAAAACTTCTAATGTCTTCCCCTGACATCGTTCCAAGACCTTCACATCTGGCCTCCAGAACATCGAAGGGCGCTGCTTTCCAGATCATAGAAGAACTTGCCTTTGTGTTAACGGTACTTCACAAAATGCACATAGGTAACCCACTATCAGCATGAACTGTTCGCCGGTGGTTCAGTATTTGTCATGTTTTATCTAGTGCTTTCAGTCTGATAGAACAAAATTAGATTAGGTTTTGTTTACAGTATGTTGTTTACAGTATAACAGAGAGCAGTCCTGAACAAAATTACAGTGAGCATTTTCAAGTCAAAGACATGCTTCTGATCTTAACAGATTTATGAGCCTTATGTGCACATGCCAAGATAAGGAGAAACATCATGACAGGTTTAATTTCCATTCAGAAACTCAACAACTGCAAAAATACAGAGCTATTACTTAGCTGCTATTAGCTGCTTGCTAATAACATATACGGTGTGCTGTTTGTCACAAATTAAAGCACAGTAGCCATCACATGGATTTCATTTATTCGATTGCCTTGTAACACTCACTATTAGCACGAATATCAAAGAAAGGTACTTGGTAGAATATCTACTTTTGGAAGGGTGATTAAAGACATTTTTTTAAAAACTTACTTGTAACTTTAGGGCCCCTTTTACGAAGCTGCGATAAAAAGGGCCCGGCGGTAGAATCGGCGCATGGATTTGCCGCACGCCAAGGTCCCTTTTACTGCAGTGGAAATAGCTGTCCGGTAAGTGCACAATTGCTGTGTGCGGGCTAGCTCTTACTGCCTCCTATTTAGGAGGTGGTAATGGCTCCCGCGTTTATCCCGGCGGTAACCGGGCAGTGAGCGGCGCTGCCCGATTACCTCCGGGTAAGCCCCCAGTGCAAAACATTTTTACACTGTGCCAGAAATGGCGCACAGTGGGGGCGGTACTACCACTGGCTCCCATGGTGGGCCGGCAGTAGTGCCAAAATGACGCTCAAAGCAGTGGTAAGGGACAAGAGGAGGTGGAACATGTAGGTAGAAAATAAAGAGAATCAGGAGTTTAGATAGATGATAAGGGTGACTAAGGAAGAAAAATTGCACCCTACAGTCAGAAAAGGTCTATGCAATTTGTCATGTGATCTCATTTTCTAAACGTGTCCTTTTTTTTGGAACTTGGAAAGATGGTACCCTACTGGGACCTGATAGCTCCTACCCAAAGGATTTCAGAAACAGTTGGCCAGCTTCCCTCCCATCCCAGAAGTTCCACAAAAGATCCCAATGATATGCATTCAGGAGAACCCAGGCATATTTCCTACCAGTTTGGAGAGGAGTTTTGTTGCTCATTGGGAAATTTTGAGATAATTCTGGAGGGTAGAGCATAGGACTGGGGGACTGTTAGGACCCCGAAGTTTGTTTTACTTAATCAACTGTGATACTATTTTTGTTCTGCGTTATATACTTTGACTTTATGGTATAGTACTCCCATTAGTAACTATGATATGTTTCCAGGCAAGCATTTTTATGAACACTGACTTCCTGGATTTAATTGACTGTGATACAATTTTTGTCTAAGTGGAATATATTTTTCAATAGTGGGAGATTTTTGACTTTCCCAGCAGTGATCTTGGTTCTCTTATTTTAAGAGTACATTTTGAAACAATCTGCATACAGTGGCATATCAAAGGGAAGAGTGGGGGAGGGGCATGACTCCCTGAATGCTGGTGTGAAGGGGTGCTCAGGAACACCCTGTACCTGTCCTCAGATGCAGGAGTGTCTCTCAGGTTCCAATGTTCTTTTTTGTTGGGGGGAGGGGGGAACAGAAAGATGCCACAGCATATAACAAAAATGCATTGCAGAGCGTAGGGTACATGTTTATGGCCTGCTGCACTCCATGCCCTCCAGATTTGCTTTGGAAGGAATAGGATATGGCAGGCCTTAAGTGCATGCAAGCGTACAAGGACTCCTCATTGCATTTTTCTTTTCTGCTACAATGACAGAAAGGGAACCAAGGGGAGATGCATGACTATGGGGGGGGGGGGGGGGGGGGGGGTTGGACAATAAAAACGAGGGAGAATGCTAGATCAGAGAGAAGCAAGGGGATGATGCTGATACTTTGGGGGAGGGAATAAGGGGGGAGGGAAGCAAAGGGGAGATGCTTGACCCGGGGGGGGGAAGGAGTCTCACCAGCTGAAGGTTGATTGAAGTAACTTTATTGTACCAAATACATGCATATGACCCGTGTTTCAACGGTTCTACTGTTTGCCTCAGGGTCAAATTGCTAAATACGAGATAAAAATTATATTTAAAAATATTTAAAACATATACAATAAAATAACTATAACAATAAGTATAAACATAAACATAAACAATATAACAATAATCAACTTGATATAAAAACATAATCATATAAAGTGTAATAACCATAATAAGAAGATAAAATAAGCTCAAAAAGTTACCAATAGTCAATATGAGAATGAAAACGTAATGAAAATGTACATAAATGAGATGAATAATCATAAACAGGACTGACCTTCTGAGAAGTATCACAACAAGTAGATGCAAAAAATGAAGCAGCAACCAAAGAATGAAATCTAAAGGAAAGAAACTCAATATGAGACTAACGCAAAGGAAAAAGAACACTGGAACACATCAATTAATGAAAAAAAAATGACAAAAAAAGAAAAAGAAAAAAGACAACTGATACTCAAAAATGTTTTTGATAATTAGATAAACATGTTGATTGTCAAAAAAATATGTGATCACTGAGTTCATTGCGGAATATAAGACAAATCCATCTGTATATGAATGTACTCAAATAAAAGCGCCAACATATCATAAGCATCAAGATGAATATTAAATAAATAAATAAATAAACACAATTGTGTATGGAACACCATGATGAACTGAAAAACTAATCAAAAGGTAAAAACCGGGGAAAGCATGTAAACTGAAAAAACAAAAAAGGAGGACAAATAAAAATGGTGCTACTAATATGGTGAAAAAGTAAAATCAAAAGAGAGAAAAAAAAACAAACGAAAATTGGAAGACTACCTCTCTGAACTAATAATAAAAGAGGCAAAAAAATAATAAAAAGACAGTAAACTAAAAAAAAACAAATGATGAGATCAAAAAAAGTGAGGTCATTATAAAAAACTCAACTGCTACTGCCAAAAAGTAATAAACCAAGATGAAAAGATCATATATTAAGTGCGATAGGAGGAACGTGAATCAATCAGCATAAGCCAGAGAGGCATCTTGTAAACTTAACAGTGAGGGAGCAGAAACAAAAAAAAAGGAACTAAACTAAGATGTGTATGTAATAAGGTAAAAAAAAAAATGGCGGGGTCACGATGCAGAACAAAGACACCAATGCCAAAAAATAAGACGCCGCTACCAAGAAAAAAGTAATAAACCAAAAACTAAAATAGAGTGGAGATTACTGTGAGTCAAACTGTAATCAGAAAAAATCCAAGGGATAAAAAGTTACTTAAGATACAGTGGGCGCAATAGTAGAGGCATAAAAAACAGTGAACCACGGGGAATAACAAAAGCTAGGCGGTGGGAGCACTCAAATAAAATAAACTAAAAGACCATAAGTGCGGTTAAGATCAGAAACCAGCTTAAAAATGCCAATTCATAGCTTATAATAAAAATGTATAAGATAAAGAGAGCTAAGAACAATAAAAAATAAATAATAAAAAATGGAAAAGAAATACCTACCGCAGTCATACAGTGTGATAGCAACAGACACTGCTGAAAAGCCCGCCAAAAGAAAAAATGCAAGAGCATGCAAAGCACTGTATATAAATCACAAACGATGAATATTTATCAACATTGCATATGTATGATGTCCTGAATAATAAAAAGTAGAGGTAAGTGAAAGCCAAATCGCATTCAAAAATATGAAAGCATGGACATATCAATAAATATGTGAATTAAAAGTTAAATTGAAAGGTAAATAAAAAGGTAAAACAAAAATGATAATAAAATGAGGTAAACAAGAAAGAATAAATAAATAAAAGTGAAAAATAAATAAATAAAAAATAAAAACATGGATCCTCGGTATGTAGGGGAGTTAGTAAAAAATCCAAATCCTCCAAAATCAATGACAATCAAGAAAAAAAAGAAAAAAAAATGAAACTAATAAAAAATTTTTAAAGCAATGAAAGTAGATAAAATGAAATATGTAATCAATAGAAATAAAGCAAAATAAAACATGGAAAGAAAATAAGATGATACCTTTTTTATTGGGCATAACTTTATACATTTCTTGATTAGCTTTCGAAGGTTGCCCTTCTTCGTTAGATCGGAAATAAGCAAATGTTGGTAGATGGCAGTATATATAAGTGAAACATCAAAGCATTCCAGTGACAGTCTAACAGGGTGGAGGTGGATAGGTAAGAGACAGGAAGAGGGACAGGTGAGATATGCATAGAGACAGGAGGGTGACAAAGCAGTATAATTTTCAAAGTAGTATGATTTTATGGTTTATAATGGGCTAGTAAATCCAGATCTTTGTTAAGTCCTGTCTGGTGGGTATCAAAATATTTAATCATTCTGACTTCAAAGGTCTTACGTTCCTGTATTGTTTTAAAGTTCCCTTTTAAGATTCTTACCATGAAGTCACTGGTACAGTGTTCTGGTTTTATAAAGTGCAGTCCCACAGGCGTGACATCTTTATTAGTACTGGCATTTTTCATATGGTGTCTATGTAAATTAAATCTCTTCTTTAGCATCTGACTGGTTTCTCCAATGTAGCAGCCTTCGTTGCATTTTTTTACACTGAATGATATATACCACATTGGAAGATGAGCACGTGAAAGATTCCTTAATGTTGAATATTTTTCCTTTGTGAATTTCCATGGGGTCCTGCAAAATGTTTTGGCATAGTGTGGCTGTACTTGTGATTGTACTTGTGATTATGGACACAGAAAAATACATTGAAGAAGGGCACCGACAGCTCTCAGACAATTCATACTACAGGAAACTAACCGAGGATCCCACACAGGATTATACAAAGCAGCTAAAAGACCTGATGAGAACATTTCCTAAACAAGTACAGCCACATCTGAAAAAACTCATACCAAACCAGCCTTCTGTGGGCACATTCTACATGCTACCCAAAATCCACAAACCTGGAAACCCTGGCAGATCAATCATATCGGGTATTGGCACACTCACGGAGGAAATATCTGGACTCATAGAGGGAATTCTGAAACCTCTTGTGCACAAAACAAACAGCTTCATACAAGGCACCACAGACTTTCTGAATAAATTGAAAAATATCAAGCAATTACAACCAAATACCCTTCTGGTCACGATGGATATAGAATCACTATACAGCAACATTTCCCATGCGGATGGCATAGCTGCATATGAGAAACTCTTAAAAACATCCACACTGGACCATCAATACTCACTAGAAACCATTACAAAACTAATCAAATTTATTTTAACTCACAACTATTTCCGCTTTAACAATGATATCTATGTACAAATAATGGGCACTGCGATGGGCACCAGGACAGCACCCCAATATGCCAACCTCTTTATGGCTGAGCTGAAAGAGACATTTCTGAATACATACCAGACCAAACCCCTAAAATACTACCGGTACATCGATGGCATTTTTATGATTTGGACTGAGAGGGAAGAAACTCTGAAACAATTTTACAATTCCTTCAATACATACCATCCTACAATCAGATTCAAAATTGACTACTCCCCAGAAAAAGTCAATATTTTGGACACCACAGTCTCAATCAGCGATGGATATATACAAACAACCATATACAAGAAACCCACAGACAAATGCAGCTACCTTCACAACTCCAGCTTCCACCCCTCACATACAAAAAGATCCATTATTTACAGCCAAGTCACAAGATACCACCGTATCTGCTCTGACCCAGGGGACAGAGACAGACACCTTGAAACCCTGACTGCATCCTTCGAACAGAAAGGCTACAACCCCAAAATATTCTCCAAGAATATTGCCTCCTCCCTCAAAACACCCAGGGAAAATCTGCTACAGTACAAAGAAAAAAAAAGCCACAGACAGAATCCCCCTTATAGTGACATACAACCCAGAGCTCGAAAAATTAAGAAAAATCATAAAAGATCTGCAGCCTCTACTCCAGGAGGATGAATTACTGAAAGAGATATTCCCATCCCCACCAGTGCTGGCCTTCCGACAGCCACCTAACTTAAAATACAAGCTAATTAGAAGTAAGCTCCCAACACAGACTCAAAAAGAAAAGAATGGCACACATCCTTGCAATATATCCAGCTGCAAACTATGCCAAAACATTTTGTTAACGGGATGTGTGAAAAATGAGGTTTCAATAAGATGGGGACAAACACTACATTTACCACATTTTTTGTGACCAACAGGTAAAGTCAGCAATAAATCAGTATTAGGTTTTCCCCAAAACTGATACAGCTACTAGTGCTCCTAAACAAGTGAAAAATACACGACAATAAATCCAGCAACAAATCATTTCTTGCTCTTTATTTCTAAGTGGAATAAAATGACACCATATTATGTCACAATGTCAGGAGTAGAAGTGAGCCCTTCTACTGATCCAAGGACCAGCAGTCAGAAACCCAATGCTTCACCTGTGGAGACCACCGTTCCCCAGCGGTTGAGCCCCTGGGTTCAGGTGGCCAACAGGATTTAGGAGTCGAGTGAGGAAGAGGACTTGGTTCAGACAAAAGGAGGCGAAGACAGAGCAGAGTAGAAGTTAGTACCAGGCAATGGTCAAGGCAGGCGGCAATCCAGCAGTGGTCAGGTTCAGACAGTAGTCAGGTCAGGCAGAACAGCAACAAGAAAAACGCACCAGACACCAAGAAGGTTGTAGCTGAGGCAATGAAGTAGGGAGAAGTTCCTGGTTTTAAAGTGTAGGCGCATCCAAAGTGTAGATGCGCCCAAAGTGTAGACGCGTCCAAAATGTAGACGTGCCCAAAATGTAGGTGCACTAAAGAGTAGGTGCGCCCAAAGTGTAGAAGTCAGAAGGTAAATATTGAAGGCCTGACTCCATACTTGATGACTCAGGTACGTGACACATTAACAACAACAACAACAACCATTTCTAAAGCGCTACTAGGGTTACGCAGCGCTGTACAATTCAAACATAGAAGGACAGTCCCTGCTCAAAGAGCTTACAATCTAAAAGACAAGAGAACAATCTAAAGACAAGTGAACAATCTAGAGGACGAGTGAACAGTTAATCTGATAGGGTGGATAGATTGGGGTATTTTATATTTCTCGAGCGGTTAGGCGCCGAAGGCAGCATTGAAGAGGTGAGTTTTAAGCAGAGATTTGAAGATGGGTAGGGAGGGGGCATGGCGTATGGGTAAAGGAAGATTATTCCAGGCATAAGGTGAGGCAAGGCAGAATGAGCGGAGCCTGGAGTTGGCAGTGGTGGAGAAGGGTACTGAGAGAAGGGCTTTGTCCTGTGAGCGGAGGTTGCAGGCGGGAACATAGGGGGAGATGAGGGTGGAGAGGTAGTGAGGAGCCGCAGACTGAGTGCATTTGTAGGTAAGGAGGAGGAGCTTGAATTGTATGCGATATCTGATCGGAAGCCAATGAAGTGATTTAAGGAGAGGGGTGATATGAGTATATCGGTTTTGGCGGAATATAAGACGTGCAGCAGCGTTCTGAACGGATTGAAGGGGGGATAGATGGCCGAGTGGGAGGCCGGTGAGGAGTAGGTTGCAGTAATCAAGGCGAGAGGTAATGAGAGCATGGACGAGAGTTCTGGTGGTATGCTCAGAGAGGAAAGGGCGAATTTTGCTGATGTTGAGGAGGAAGAAGCGACAGGTCTTGGCAGTCTGTTGGATATGCGCAGAGAAGGAGAGGGAGGAGTCGAAGATGACTCCGAGGTTGCGGGCAGATGGGACGGGGAGGATGAGGGTGTTATCAACAGAGATAGAGAGTGGAGGAAGAGGAGAAGTTGGTTTAGGAGGAAAGACAAGGAGCTCGGTCTTGGACATGTTCAGCTTCAGGTGGCGGTTGGACATCCATGCCGCAATGTCGGATAAACAGGCTGATACCTTGGCTTGAGTCTCCGCAGTGATGTCAGGTGTGGAGAGGTATAGCTGGGTGTCATCAGCATAAAGATGATACTGAAAACCATGAGACGAGATCAGCGAGCCCAGGGAAGAGGTGTAGATTGAGAAGAGAAGGGGTCCAAGGACAGATCCCTGGGGAACTCCAACAGATAGTGGGATGGGAGTGGAGGAAGATCCATGGGAGTGTACCCTGAAGGTGCGGTGGGAGAGATAAGAGGAGAACCAGGAGAGGACAGGGCCTTGGAACCCAAAAGAGGACAGCGTGGCAAGAAGTAAATCATGATTGACAGTGTCAAACGCGGCGGAAAGATCGAGGAGGATAAGAGGCTTTTTTTTTAACAAACGGCAGTAAAAGGTGGTCCATGGTGGCATTAGTGTGTGGGATTGCTGCATGCTGAGGCCACCTTTTACTGCCGTGGGAAAAAGTGTTTTTTTTAAAAGTACAGTAAATGGCTGTGTGGTAATAAAAAAAATTGCTGCGTGACCATTTACTGCTCAAGCTTTACCACCTCCTATTTAGGAGGTAGTGAGGGCTCCGGTGGTAATCGGACAGTGCACGGCACTGCCTGATTACCGCTGGGCATGCCCACTCCCCACCCACCAATGCCAGAAAATAGAAAATATTTTCTAATGCTGGAAATGGCACACGGAAGGCACTGAACTACCGCCAGGATCTTGGGCAAGCCCAGCAGTAGCCCTACTTCTGGGTGATAAAAGTGCGCCTAATTAATATAGTTGTGAAAATTCTGTAATCTAAACACAAAGTGGTCCTTTTACTAAGGTGTGCTAATGGATTTAGGGCTAGATTCTATATATGGCACCTGAAAAATCTGCACAGACAAAAAAATACGCCTAGCCATATTCTCTAAAGTACGCCTAAATTTTATAGAATTGGCTTAAATTTCCATGCAGTATATAGAATATGCCGAGTGCCTGTCCACATGACCGAATTTGGTCGCATCCATTTAGGCCATGTTTTACTTGGCGTAAATCCCAATGCATAAATTAAGCACAGAGCAGGTGTATTCTATAATACATAGTAGATGACGGCAGAAAAAGACCTGCATGGTCCATCCAGTCTGCCCAACAAGATAAACTCATATGTGCTTCTTTTGTGTATACCTTACCTTGATTTGTATCTGCCATTTTCAGGGCACAGACCGTATAAGTCTGCCCAGCACTATCCCTGCCTCCCAACCACCGACTCTGGGACAGACCGTATAAGTGTGCCCAGCAATATCCTCGCCTTCCAACCACCAGCCCCGCCTCCCACCACCGGCTCTGCCACCTAATCTCAGCTAAGCTTCTGAGGATCCATTCCCTCGGAACAGGATTCCTTTATGTTTATCCCACGCATGTTTGAATTCCATTACCGTTTTCCTCTCCACCACCTCCCGTGGGAGAGCATTCCAAGCATCCACCACTCTCTCCGTGAAAAAATACTTCCTGACATTTTTCTTGAGTCTGCCCCCCTTCAATCTTGTATCGTGCCCTCTAGTTCTACCGCCTTCCCATCTCCGGAAAAGGTTCGTTTACGGATTAATACCTTTCAGATATTTGAACGTCTGTATCATATCACCCCTGTTTCTCCTTTCCTCCAGGGTATACATGTTCAGGTCAGCAAGTCTCTCCTCATACGTCTTGTAACGCAAATCCCGTACCATTCTCGTAGCTTTTCTTTGCACCGCTTCAATTCTTTTTACATCCTTAGCAAGATACGGCCTCCAGAACTGAACACAATACTTCAGGTGGGGCCTCACCAACGACTTATACAGGGGCATTAAAACCTCTTTTCTTCTGCTGGTCACTCCCCTCTCTATACAGCCTAGCAACCTTTTACTTACAGCCATCTCCTGTCACACTGTTTCGTCGCCTTCAGACCCTCAGATACTATCACCCCAAGATCCCTCTCCTCGTCGGTACCTATCAGACTCTCCCCGCCTAACACATGCGCATAGATTTTAGAAACACCCATGACCCACCCATTCTGCGCCCCCTTTTCAACTATGCAACTTGGATTTACATGCACCACATTATAGAATGCACTGAGTTGTACATGTAAATCTTAATGCCAATTAATGCTGATAATTGCTTGTTAAAATCCAATTGACAGCACTGACTAGTTAGTTAACCAATTAAGTTAGCGCAGTGTTATAGAATACACTTCAATTTCAACGTGGAAATAAAGTCGCCATATAAGAATTTCAGGGAAGCCCATTTTATACCTATAAGCTTCTTAGCATTTAGTGCACCTTAGTAAAAGGACCCCAAATGATTGAATAACAGGGATTTCCATGTAATAAAGATGCAATTTGTTTATTCTTTGCTCTTTCCTAATAATAATAAAAAAAGATTTCCTAAAGTTCTTCTCTTTCTAACTTTGGGGCCCTTTTACTTAGCCACGTAAGTGTCTGCACACGCCAAAATGGAGATACCGCCCAACTACCGCTTGGCTCTCGCGGTAGTTTCATTTTTGGCATGCGTCCAATACGCGCATCTGAAAAATATTTTTTATTTTCAGGCATGCGTAACGGACTTGCGCCAAGTGGCATTTGGCACACGTAGATCATTATTGCCTGGTTACCTCATGAGTCCTTACCGCTAGGTCAATGGCTGGCAGTACGGTCTCAGACCCAAAATGGATACGTGACAATTTTCATTTTGCCGCACGTCCATTTTCTGCAAAAATTTTAGAAAGGCCTCTTTTACAGGTGCGCTAAAAATGGATCAGCTCACGCCCAAAACTCGCGCCTACACTACCGCAAGCCATTTTTCAGCACGCCTTTGTAAAAGGACCCTTTTGTAAACTACCTCTACATAGATATTCAAAGAGCCACATCATCTCGTAATTTATGAAAAGGCTTCATTTGGAAACAATGGAGAAGTACAACAGCATACCTCTTTTCACTCCATCACCAAATCATGTGAAAGTATCCATATTACAGGAATAGTTTTACTGTCTGCCATGACATTTCCATAGTGGTAAACTGAGTATTATTATTATTATTATTATATGACATTTATAACCCACACATACTGTCAAAAATCAGTGTGGCTCACATAATTGAAGAACTGGACAGACCCCAAGAACAGTACAAGTAAATTTAATAAATACAGTAAAAATAAACTAAATTTCTAATTTACACCCAAATATTTTCTGAATAAAAAAGTCTTCAACAGTTTAAGAAACACAACATAGTTATTTTGAGCTCTGAATTCTATGGGTAACTTATTCCAGTTGTTACCCACTTGATATGCAAATGAATTTGATAATTTCTTATACACTGCCCTAGATGGATCTGGGTAATGAAGAATTAAAAACATCTATATTCCCAGACAAGCATTTCTAGCTGATAAACAGAAGATTTGTCATATAGGCAGTTGCCTCACCATGCACAATTTAACAAACCAAAGAACAAAGCTTAAATACAATGTACATGGTTGCACTGGTAATCAGTGCAATTACACCAACAATGGAGTGGTTCTATTGAACTTAGGTACCTTAAAAATTAATTGGGCTGTTTGAAATTTCTTTAAAACCATAACTTTACAGCTCATATAAATGATCTATATTAATAAATCCCACCTTGAACATTCTGAAGCTCACTCCAAGGCAGAGAAGCACAAACATCCTGTAGTCTTCATAGGCTAGGACCAGTCACCCTCACTCATAGACCCGCCCTCAGCCACGCCCCATCTGTACATAAAACACTACCTCAACATTCCGAAGACAACCTGCTGAAGCCATCTGCAAAATCCCTAAACAGTTCGTAAGTTCATGGTGGTGAAGCCATCCAACTCACCATGTCTCTCTGCCCCGCCCTCGAGGGCGGAACACAGAGAGTAAAGGGATCCATAAAGGCACCCCTACCAACTGGCAACCCCCTCCAACAAACAACGACCCAGGCAGGGGGAGTGTTTCCGTACTCCTCCCCCTGCCTAGGAATCGCTACAGACTGCTGGCAAACTCCCCAAACACACGACCACAAAAGCCACCCGCAACCCCCACACACACACACACAAACACATACACACACAAACACACACAAACACATGCACACACATAAACACACACACACACATAAACACACACAAACACATACACAAACACACACAAACACATATACATACATAAACACACACACAAATGCAAACACACACACACAAATGCACACACACACGCAAACACACAGAAACACAAACACACGCAAACACACACAAACACATAAACACACATACACACAAACACATAAACACACACACACACAAACACACACACACACACAAACACATAAACACACACACAAACACACACACACACACACGCACACACACACACATAAACACACACACACATAAACACAAACACACACACAGAAACAGAAACACACGCACACACACACACATAAACACACACACACATAAACACAAACACACACACAGAAACAGAAACACACACACACACACACACAAAAACACACACACACACAAACAAACACAGAAACACACACACACACAAACAAACAAACACAGAAACACACACAAACAAACACACAAACACACACACACACACAAACACACACACACAAAAACACACACACAAACACACACAAACACACACACACACAAACAAACATACAAACACACAAACAGCCTCGACGGTGCACCTCTAAGTGCCCCCCCGCCGCATCGCCACAACAACCCGTGCAACGGGGCATCAGAAAGCCCCTACCCCCCTTCTCTCCTCGCTGCATCACCCAACCTTTCCCCTGCCGCTTCACCAAGCCCATCCCCCCCCACATCGACCGCCTCGCCACCCGCGACTGCTAATACAAACTCTGTCCGGCAGCTGCTGCTGCTTCTATTCAGCAGCAGCTGCCCGTACATAAAGAAAACAAACAAACAAAAAAACAACCTCCTAAAACGCACCTCTGTAGAGAACCATCTCACATTGGCTGACGTCTCTGCAGCCGCTCCTCCTCTCCCCTCAACGTCAGTGCCCCTGCCGGAAGACCCCGGAGAAATGCCGAGACGTCAGAGGGGAGAGGAGGAGCGCATGCTGAGACTTCAGCCAATGTGAGATGCTTCTCAACGGAGGTGTGTTTTAGGAGGATTTTTTTTTTTTTGGTTTTCTTTATTTACGGGCTGCTGCTGCTGAATAGCAGAAGCAGCAGCCGCCAGACACAGTTTGTATTAGCGGTTGCGGGTGGTGAGGGGGTTGATGAGGGGGGGAGGGGCTTGGTGATGTGCCATGGTGGGGGGGGGGTCGGGTGATGCGCGAAGGGGGTGTACAAGGGGCTTTCTTTGGGTGCTGCGCCGGCTGGGGGTGGGGACGGGGAGTCTCGCTGGACATGGGTGGCTGGAAGGAAGCAGGGGGAGGGGAGGGTTGCTGCACATGGGTGGCTGCAGGAGGGGCAGGGAACAGGGAGATAGGGATGGGGCTCCACACACCACATGGGTGCCTGCAAGGGGGACAGGGGATACAGGACGGACACTGCAGGGCGGGCAGGGAGACAGAAGGGTTGGTGGTCATCAGGGGGGACAGGTGGGTCGATGGACATGGCTGGCCACAGGGGAGGAACAGGGAAAAAGGAGAGGAGTGTCCTCAGACATGGGTGGCTGCACAGGAGAGGAGGGTCACTGGACATGGGTAGCTGCAGGGGTGGCAGGGGGACAGAAGGGTCGCTGGACATGGCTGGCTGCAGGGGGGATAGGGGAGAGAGGAGGGACGCTGCACATGCATGCCTGTAGGGGGACAGGAGGGATGCTGAGGGGGGGGGCTGAGACCACATGGGTGGCTGCAGGGGGAGCAGGGGAGACAGGAAGGACGCAGCAGGGGGAGAGGAGGGTTGATGGGCATGGGTGGCTGCAGGGGGATGCTGGACATGGGTGGCTGCAGGGGGAACACGGGGAGAGGAGGGTCGCTGCACATGCCTGGCTGCAAGGGGGCAGGGGAGAGGGAGGGGATGAGGGGGTTCCTCATACCACACATGCAGTCACTCATTCTCTGTCTGCCACATACACTCTCACTCACACACTCACTGTCTTTGTCCCTCTCTCTCACACAGTGTCACACAGAAACACAAACATTGTCTCTCACACACTCTCTCTCGCACAAACACATACACTCTGTCTCTCTCTCTTTCACATTCTCTCTCTGACACACACGCTCTTTCTGAAACATACACTCCAAGGAAAACCTTGCTAGCGCCCGTTTCATTTCTAACAGAAACGGGCCTTTTTTACTAGTGTTATAATAATCGATATGAGCCAACACCAATGACTGTGCAATCATTCTAAATACCTCAGGCTTAAATTTAGATCTAATACAGCATAACTTCCATAATACTTTAAAAGAGTTATTGTCTGCACCTGTTTTTCAAATGTAAAACACTTATCAAAAATGACTCCCATTTTCAAAAATGACTTCCTTTTTCAAAAGGAAAAGTAATATTACCAATGCTCAAGGTTTTCACATTAGTCATATCAAATTTGCTACTAAAAATTATGAACTTAGCTTTAACCTTGTTCATTTTAAGCCTAAAATTGGCTGCCTATTCTTCTATCATGTTTAAACCCAGTTTGGCATCTGCAATAACATTTGACAGTTGACTTCTGAAAGAGATATAAAGGGAAATGGGACTTAATATACTGCCTTTCTGAGGTTTTTGCAACTACATTCAAAGCAGTTTATATATATTCAGGTACTTATTTTGCACCAGGGGCAATGGAGGGTTAAGTGACTTGCCCAGAGTCACAAGGAGCTGCAGTGGGAATTGAACTCAGTTCCCCAGGATCAAAGTCCACTGCACTAACCACTAGGCTACTCCTCATCTGCATAGGTTAGGATTTTAAAACCCAAACTTGAAAGCTTCTTACCCAAAGTTGCCATAACTAAATTAAAAAGAATGGGGGATATGGGTGAGCCCTGAGGGACTCCACAGCCCGGACTACATTCAGTAGAAAAAGATCCCTTCATCTTCACCTTATAACATTTGCTCATCAAAAAAACCCTTAAACCATTGAAGAACAGTGCCTCCCACCCCAAACTTGTCCAGAAGTGATAATAAAACAGAATGATCCACCAGATCAAAAGCACTAGAGAGATCATATTGCATGAGAAGGACTCTCCTTCCTACACTGATTTCTTGCCTAAGCTCTAATTGTGACAAGAATTAATTTATCTTGGGGGAAGTTGCTCAAAGCATGTGCTGTATTTCTAAGCCTGTGCTGTATTTCTAAGCCTTTAAGAGCATATGCTCCAACCATGTGGTCTCACACAAAGGCTGTGCACGTCTAACCTTTAAAAAAAAGCATTTATTTCTACTACAGGTACTGTAAGAATTAAAATGTAACATTATAAGAAATATTTAATTTGGGGATATATTGCTCCAGAGCACTCGCCAATATTTATAATTTCTCCACCAATTACCTATTAAGATAATAATATTCGCAATTGCAAGAATAAAAGGAATTAAGTATATTTATTGGATTGCATTAACCTGCATTACCAGGTTTAAGAACATATGTAAAAAACAGAATATATATTTAGCTTCAAAAGGAATTTATTTTAAAATACAATTGCAGCGATTAATGTTGCAGCGAGAGATAAGAGTCTTACAGAGAATCTGTGCTTAAAGTAGGTAGCAGGTTTTTAAATCAGAAGTTATAACTTATAGATCAGTCTTTGTTATAGAGCATTCTGTGGTCCAGTGAAGAGCCATGAGGCAGAGGCAGAGGCAGGTCCTCACAGCAGGCAGGTGGGCTGCAGGTCCCCAGGGCAGCAGATTTCCAAGAGCAGATTCCCAAGAAGCTGGGCTATTTCCAGGCTTTTTATAGTTAGCAGAGAAGCATGGTGGGTGCATGTCCTGGATCATTTGCTTCCTGGTTTAAACTGGATATTTTGCAAGGCATTATGGTTATTGTAGTCTGTTCACATGATCACATTATAAGTCTTTCCTTTCTGCACATGTCTTGGCGTCTTCATGTCTAATAGCTGATGGGAGGGGGCAGATATACATATCTGAGGCAACAAGCAAATGCCTTGTTTATGGTTTTCCTTTGTTTTCAGTATCTGGATTTACACTTTTCCAGACTCTCTGTCTGCTGATGGAGATGTCTTGATGAGCCTTCAGGTACCCACCTTAGTCATGCTTTTGTTACCAGTCCTTCAAGTGGGCGGAGAAGGAAGTTTTATATCTCTGTGAAGCAGTGCCCTTTTGTCTCTGTTAAGTGTTCCCAAAGGGAGGGGGAAGAGGGATTTGGAGTTCAGATCAGTTTCCCTGTTGCAGTTTATCTGATCCAACACAATCAATAATCCTGATAATTTAAACTGATACCATTACATAATGATAACGTGGCTAGGACCATCTCAGTGCTACTACCTTTTCTGAATCCAGATTGGGACACATGCAAAATATCACGGTGAAAAAAAATTACTGGACAACTGCTGTGCTACCAGACCCTCCATTATCTCCTCTAATAGGGTTACAGAGGTCTATAATTTGACACTATACTTGATTTTAACGAAGAGAGTTTTTGGAATAGGGGTAAGTATAATGGAACCCTGCTCCTCTGGAAATGTCCCTACTATTCCCTGATATAAAAATAACTTTGAGGCAGTTCTTTTTGAATATGAGATTTATCGCATTTTTATCAAAGTAGAGACATAGGACTATATACTAAAGAGCATTCCCCTGAATTCTATATAACCTAGAGTTACGTGCGATTCTGCATGCAAATCTACACGTATTTTATAACTATGCATGCAGATTGTTTTAGCAAGCTGTTAAGTGCTTTTAACAACTCTTTAACAAGCAATAACCAGCACTAATTGGCAAAAATTAGAATTTATTTTATTTATTTGCTGCATTTGTATCCCACATTTTCCCACCTCTTTGCAGGCTCAATGTGGCTTACATTATGCCGCAATGGCGATCGCCATTAACGGATTGAGTAGTACAGAGTATTATTACAATTAAGGTACATAAAATATCAAGTAAATTGGAAGTAAATAAATAAATAATTCATATCAGATATATTAACAATGTGGTGAAAGTTGTCAAATTAAAATTCAATATTAGCTTGTTCTGGTACAGTTTTAATGTTAAGACTTTATGAAGGATTCTTTGAACAGGTTAGTCTTTAGTAGCTTTCGGAAGGTTGTCAAATCATATGTTGTTTTTATGGGATTCGGTAGCGCATTCCATTGTTGCGTGCAGATGTAAGAGAAGCTGAATGCGTAAACCGATTTGTACTTGAGTCCTCTACAGTTGGGGTAATGGAGGTTTAAGAAAGTGCATGGAAAAACTTTTTGTGTTCCTTGCTGGTAGATCTATAAGGTCTGACATATATATCGGGGCCTCTCCATGAATGATTTTATGAACCAGGGTGCAGATTTTGAATGAAATTCGGTCTTTTAGTGGGAGCCAGTGTAATTTTTCTCTGAGGGGTTTTGCACTTTCAAATTTCGCTTTTCCAATTTACGTGCGTACATTGCTAAGTGTATTCTGTAATGTACTGCGCCTAAATTCTAACGTGCAAAGGGATAAATGGGCATGGTTACGGGTGTGGAAATGAGCATTTTGCAGGCATTCCAAAATGTACACTCATTGTTATAAAATAAGAACCAGTGCACGTAAATCTACACCAGCTTTTCGTTGGTGTAAGTGGACATGCGTAGATTTAAATGTATTAACTACGCCTAGGCATAGTCTAAATACCAAATGTAGATTTATGCACGGTATTTAAAATATACGTAGGCGTAATTGCCTAGTGCATGTTAATTTTAGGCATCCTATATAGAATTGGGCCCATTATACCCTACCGTGTGCTTAGCGCATGTAATATAGCTTACAGCAGAGCATGCTAAAGCGTTTTGTGGTAACTCGTTTGCTAGGTGCACAGTATTTTTTTTTTTTTTTTTATTTTCTGGAGGCGTTGATTTGGGGCAAAATATGGGCATGGATGCACAAATCCAGCTAAGTCATTCTGATTACCACTTGCTAACTACTTAGCATGTTCATAACATAGGAACTCATAGCTTCTCCTAAATAGGACACAGTAAATCAATTGATACACGACATGAAAGCGAAATGGAGGAAATTGCCCTATTTCCTGAGCATGCTAGAAATGGGCTTAACATGAGGAAAGCCCCGTGTTAGCACATGCTAAGCCCATTTAATAGTGCAAGGTAGTGGGCATTCCCTGTAGTGACCCTTGAGGCCCTGAAACATGCAATTACATCTATAGGGAATCTCTTTTGCTATATTACAGGTTCTGATGGGTCCTACTTTTCCGGGGACCTATGAAATCACAGATCTATATTTTGTCAATGCTAATGTTAATAAAAATGTTAATAATAAAAATAATGTTAATAATGCCTTCTATTATATTACTATCTTTTATTCCATTACCATGTAACCCAAAATCCTTATGTAACACCATACGTCTACTCTCTTCTCATTTCCACTATCCATGATGTATTGTAAGCCACATTGAGCCTGCAAAGAGGTGGGAAAATGTGGGATACAAATGCAATAAATTAATAAATAAAATAAATAAATCCTTGTAGAACTGGCTCACACAGGACTTGGAGTTAGCCAAAAGCTCTGCATTTTTCAGACAGATAAGTACATAAGTACATAAGTAGTGCCATACTGGGAAAGACCAAAGGTCCATCTAGCCCAGCATCCTGTCACCGACAGTGGCCAATCCAGGTCAAGGGCACCTGGCACGCTCCCCAAACGTAAAAACATTCCAGACAAGTTATACCTAAAAATGCGGAATTTTTCCAAGTCCATTTAATAGCGGTCTATGGACTTGTCCTTTAGGAATCTATCTAACCCCTTTTTAAACTCCGTCAAGCTAACCGCCCGTACCACGTTCTCCGGCAACGAATTCCAGAGTCTAATTACACGTTGGGTGAAGAAAAATTTTCTCCGATTCGTTTTAAATTTACCACACTGTAGCTTCAACTCATGCCCTCTAGTCCTAGTATTTTTGGATAGCGTGAACAGTCGCTTCACA
Organism: Microcaecilia unicolor; assembly: GCF_901765095.1. Classification (NCBI taxonomy): domain Eukaryota; kingdom Metazoa; phylum Chordata; class Amphibia; order Gymnophiona; family Siphonopidae; genus Microcaecilia; species Microcaecilia unicolor. Next base: position 329,734,927 of record NC_044033.1, on the reverse strand, counting down.
TCCACCCGATCCATTCCACTCATTATTTTATACACTTCTATCATATCTCCCCTCAGCCGTCTCTTCTCCAAGCTGAAAAGCCCTAGCCTTCTCAGCCTCTCTTCATAGGAAAGTCGTCCCATCCCCACTATCATTTTCGTCGCCCTTCGCTGTACCTTTTCCAATTCTACTATATCTTTTTTGAGATACGGAGACCAGTACTGAACACAATACTCCAGGTGCGGTCGCACCATGGAGCGATACAACGGCATTATAACATCCGCACACCTGGACTCCATACCCTTCCTAATAACACCCAACATTCTATTCGCTTTCCTAGCCGCAGCAGCACACTGAGCAGAAGGTTTCAGCGTATCATCGACGACGACACCCAGATCCCTTTCTTGATCCGTAACTCCTAACGCGGAACCTTGCAAGACGTAGCTATAATTCGGGTTCCTCTTACCCACATGCATCACTTTGCACTTGTCAACATTGAACTTCATCTGCCACTTGCACGCCCATTCTCCCAGTCTCGCAAGGTCCTCCTGTAATCGTTCACATTCCTCCTGCGACTTGACGACCCTGAATAATTTTGTGTCATCGGCGAATTTAATTACCTCACTAGTTATTCCCATCTCTAGGTCATTTATAAATACATTAAAAAGCAACGGACCCAGCACAGACCCCTGCGGGACCCCACTAACTACCCTCCTCCACTGAGAATACTGGCCACGCAATCCTACTCTCTGCTTCCTATCTTTCAACCAGTTCTTAATCCATAATAATACCCTACCTCCGATTCCATGACTCTGCAATTTCTTCAGGAGTCTTTCGTGCGGCACTTTGTCAAACGCCTTCTGAAAGATCATTTTGGAAAACCTTACAAGGACTCCATTTGTTTGGAAAACCAACAATTCTGTGCCACTGGCATTTGAATTGTCAACATTGTCCTCACTCTTCCCTGTACCACAACAGATACTCATTAATAAACTATTAATCACTGCCATGGTGCAAAGTCCTGGACAGTTCACAAATTGCTCCAGAGTCAATCTTTTCACACTTGGTGTCGGATTCCACAGCTCAACAGAAAGCTATCGCTAAACAGTCTAGGTATTAATTAGGAACAAATAGGTTTTCCTAGGCAGATCTCCCTTTAAATCTGGCAGCTATGATTTCCCAGAGTACCTGAGCTCTGTTTATTTACACAGAGAGCTAAGTTCAGATGACAGCTCCACTGAACCATACATCACCATTTACTAGAAAAATGGTGGGGACGGGGGCTCAGTTGAGTGAGTGAGTAGATTAGTCAAATTTAGCATCACTTGTTTTGTTCGGAAAAAAATAATAATGATGAGTGTTTTTGTTAGTTTGCTTGTGTTACCTAATCAAATAAACTATGTTTACTATTTTCAGCTAATTCTTCAGAGAAACAGTCAACAGAAACAAATAAGAGACCCAAGTGTGTGCATTTATTTCCAACACAGAGCTACTGCCAGACAATTTATAGCAAAATAACTATGGGAGTGTGATTGCCCTAAATAGCTGATGCAAAGAGGCACATCACAGTGTGAAACACAAGTCAGTTTGAAGAAAATATTTAGAGATTTTAAGTTAATTTTATTTCAAGAGGTAAGGTTATTTGTTACAGCATTAAAAATCTAGACTCCTGATTTAGGGATCCTTTTACTAAGTTGTGGTAAGTACTAACCTGCGTTTTCTGCCGCAAAAAAAAAAAAAGGCTTAGGGGGTTGTTTACAAAGGCGCGCTTATATTTAAATGCAGGAAACGGGCGCCAATATGTGCTTTCATTTTGGGGTTTGCTCTGCTTTTACCTGCTGCGGTAAAAGGGGGCCTCGGCGTGCATGAAAGACACACACCAATGCTGGCGCAGATCCCCTTTTGCCGCAGCTTGGTAAAAGGGGCCCTAATAAAGGTCGTTGGTATTTGATAAGACAAATGCATCAGAAACATGTATAATAGAAGTCTATTAGAAAATGATCAATGAATTAGTCATGCTATCTTATTTTGATTCAGCGCACCAGTTTAGCAGTAGAATAATACACCCAGTCACACTTTAGCATTCAATAGAAACCTAGAATGTTTGCAGCTTTATTTGTGGTCGGAAATTTAAATTGATTTGTTTACTGCAAGTATTAAAACCCCACAGTTTTCTCATGGGGGCTGAACCACAGTGCACTGTTTGACATTTACCTTCTTGGGGTCTGTCGCACAAATTTATGACCCAGCTCATTCCCAGATCCCCGTGGAGCTTTCCAGATAGAATTTCCATGTTCTAAATTGCTCATGTTTTGGTAAAGTTTAAATTATTTTCATTGGCTGGTCACCTGGGGCCTGACCAGAATCAGGTTCAAAACTGTAGACAGACATTGAAGTTTTCAGAATCCGTCTCTTTCCTTTAACCCCCAAGGAGTCAAGGCAAGGAAGTTTATGCTACAGGCTAATGTTTTTAAGGCAGGAAGCAAGCAGCCATTTCATAGGCTCTCCTAGGATGTTTTGTTTCAACCAAAAAGAAAGGGCCGGTATTTCTAGAAAGCCATCACCAGACCACTCTTCTTCTGGGATTCAGAAAGCCAGAAAGTCTGCGTGAATGATCTCAGCCTTGGAATTCTTCTGATGTGGAATATAATAGTGTAAAAAGTTTTTCAGCACTCCTACCTGTACTGTTCTCAGTCGAGTGTTACAGTGTTTTGAGAACTGCATGTAAATTATTAGCAGCTCTTGAAACTGGTTAAGGTATCATAGATTTAAGCAAGGGCCCCTATGTCACAACTAGGAAAAGGTGCTTATTTTATTAAGGCAACATAGGATCCTAGAATGAGCACCAATCCCCCTAATTCTATCATCTTAGTACCTATTCGTAAGCGCCATTTGTAGGCAAGGATTAGAGAATACTAAGCACCTACAGAGGAATTCTATACACAGCGCTGTATGTTGGCGGAGCAGAAAAAGCATTCTAATGGATGCAAGATGCCGAAACGGGGCAGACACGGCAGATTTGTGTGAAAATACACTTATACGCCCTTCTATAAAATAACGCCTGTGTTTCCACGCAGATTTACAAAGGGGCGCAGCCATGGAAGGGGCATGGGTGGGTCGGGGTGGCTCCTTAAATTGCATGCATTGTTAAAGAGTAATGCAGATCCGGAAGCGGAAATCAATTGAAGTGAATGAAGAATTTGATTCATTTAATCTTTTTATATTTAGAAACCTGCAGTTTGAATGGCAGCACTTCGCAGACCAGGTAAACAGGGATTTCTCTAAGCATTTGTACTACAACTGAACTAGTTCAGAGAGCTTATATAAGCCTCTTAAGATGCAGTATCCGAGTTGCCCAAATACACAATAAAAGCATAACCAAAAGGCAAACATATTCCCAATAAAAATAAACGTACCTTCAAAAGAAAGACGATGAACATGTCTAAATGTAAATTCAAAATACAACAAACCTCATGCACTCAAATTGGAAATGTAGTAAAACTTCTAGTATTCACCCAAATTCAAAACGTAGTACGTCATGGGTATTGGTAAAACAAACAAACAAAAAAGCCCCCATTCATGTCCTTAGTTAAACAAAAAACATTCTTGTTTATCTCAAGAAGAACAAATGATCTCTGTCCAATGGGCTTTCAGTCTGGCACTTGGCACTGAGTAATATGTTATAAACTTATTTTCAATATACATGACTCTAACAACCCCCCTTTCACTGTACAGAATTGTTTCCTCCATATCATGAACATGGCATTGTGCAGAAGGGAAATGCATGTGCTTTGGCTCTTATGTCAGTTCATATTAAGGGCAACAGGTTAAAAGTGGGCGGAGACTGAGTGTGGCCGGCATGTTGCAGTTAGTGTAAGGTAATTAGTACACGCTCCCACTTGTGCCATTTTGTGCATGCACTTAACATCTGCTCAAGAGGAGACATTAACCCCTGGATTCTTATTTATTTATTGACATTTTTATCCCACATTTTTATACCCACATCTAGGTGCCCCCCTTCACCCGTAAGAACTATGGTAGTGGTGTACAGTTGTGGGTAGTTGGTTTTGGGGGGCTCAGCACACAAGGTAAGGGAGCTATGTACCTGGGAGCTTTTTCTGAAGTCCACTGCAGTGCCCCCTAGGGTGCCTGGTTGGTGTCCTGGCATGTCAGGGGGACCAGTGCACTACGAATGCTGGCTCCTCCCATGACCAAAGGGTTGTTTCTGAGATGGGCGTCCTTAGTTTCCATTATCGCCGAAAATCAGAAATGACTGAGTCTAAGGACGACCATCTCTAGGGATGACCTAAATGTCAAGATTTGGGCATCCCTGACAGTATTATGAAACAAAAGATGGACGCCCATCTTGTTTCGATAATACGGGTTTCCCCGCCCCTTCGCCGGGATATCCTGCGAGGACATCCTCAGGAAAACTTTGGCGCCCCTTTCGATTATGCCCCTCCACATGTGGTACCTAGATTTAGGCACGATGTATAGAATACACTTAATTGATATCCCAGCGCCTAAAACTATGCACCTCATTTACACCAATGAAAATGCGGCGTAAATCTCTGCATGTAGATTTACATACACTGGGCCATATTCTGTAACTACGCTTGTAAATTTTGGAATGCCCACAAAACGCCTATTTCCCCGCCCATAGCCATGCCCTTTTTGAACTGCACACATTAGAATTTAGGCAGAGTCCATTACAGAATACGCTTAGTGAGTTGTGTGCGAAAATTCTAATCATTGCCAATTAATGCCCATTATTGCTTGTTAAGTGCTTTTATCAACGCTGATTAGCTTAAACCAATTAAGTTACACGCATTGTTATAGAATACACTTGGATTTCATCGTGGAACGCTGGACATGATATATAGAATCCGGGGGGATAAATGCTAATCTATAAATAGTGCTCAACCTGGAGTGTCCTTTTTGTTCATTCATTTTTATTCAAATTATATATTATACAACTCTTAGAGAGATAATACAAGAAATTGGAAGATCTTAACATAAAGAAATATTCAATGTTATCAATAACAGAAATCTTTCCCTCACTTTCGACCACTATAATTAGGTAAATTAGATCCAAGAGCTTAAATAAACACATTAATCTAGGAAATCAATTTATAATTATTGCTATCCAGCTACTTCACTCCAAGCAATCATACAGTGTACTATCTGTGACTAGACTATAACATTAACCTCTTCTTTAGACAGCAAAAATTCTTCTAACTGCTTGAGATCAAAGAATTGAAATTGTTTAGACTGAAATAATACTCGACGTGTGCAAGGAAATTTAAGTACAAAATTTGCACCTAATGCCAAAATCCTTGGGCGTAGAGCCAAAAAGGCTTTACACCTTTTCTGTGTTTCTCTAGCCAAATCAGGATAAATTCTTATTTTAGATCCCAGGAAGAGAGAGTCTAAATGACGAAAAGAAAGTTTCAACACAGCATCTCGATCCATCTCCAAAGCAAAGGAAACCACCACAGTTGTCCTCTGGGTAATAACTTCTAGTGAGGATTCCAAGAAAGATGTGAGGTTCATATTATCTCCTTCTTGGGGTTGAGAAATTCCAGATGAATGTTTAACATTACTCTGCAAATACTGTGCCCGAGTTATCGGAGGTAATGAGTCCCCAGACATTCCCAAAATGTCCACCAAATATTTTTAAACCATTTCTATCGGTGTAATCAAAGGTGATCTGGGAAAATTGGTCAGCCTCAGATTTAATCTCATAGATTGATTCTCTAAGAATTCCAATCTACGAAATGTAAAATTTCTGTCCCTAATTGAGACTTGACCAAAGGATTCCCGTTTTTGAATTTTTTCCATCTAGAAGTTTCACTTCTGAGGATTGCTGAGCAGTTGCCTGTGCCTGGATAAGGACTGCTTCAGACAATACCTTAATTTCACTAGTATTTTTGGTTATCAATACTGGTAAAGATGACTGTAAGTTAAATGTCAGATCCTAGAGTGACTCCATTGTCACTTTGGCTGGTTTTACCAAAAGCCCCAAAGAAGAAGCAGGAAGGGGAGCCTTTAAAGACTGATTTAAAGTACTCACTATCTGTGATGGCAATGTCTGTGCTGCAATTTGTTCATCCAGCTGGCTGCTCCTAATCAATTCTCCCCGCGTGAGCAAGTTCCCTCCCTGCGCGTTTATCTCCTCTACATTGGGAGATTGAGCTACAGGACTGGACTCCATGCTGTTCCTTCCTGGTTGTGGGGGAGTCGCACGTATGGTGGGACTCAAGGAGACCCCGTCGACCAGTGGCGTAGCCAGGGGGGGTGCCAGGGGAGCGGCCGCTCTCCCAAACGGAGTTCTGCCAGCTCCGGCGTCTATTTTTTTCTCAATGTGTTGCATTGAAAATGTGCGTCAGCACCAGCAGAAGTCCGCTCTCTCTCCCCCTGCGCCGTCAACCTGGCTCCGCTTCTGCCGTCGACACTGCTGGCCAGCGCTGACACTCTGGCTCCGACTGCAGTAGAAGAGGCTTGCCTGGGATCGGACATCACCCCGAACTGCTCCAAAGTTGTCTTCTGATGAAGGTGGGTCCCGGTGGGGGTCGAGGGGTTCTCCCGCACCATCCCTCTCCTTTTCCCCATTATTCACAGAGGTCCGGAGCCGTTCACAGCAGTACTTGAGGAGAGTGTCTGAGAACGTCTGCTATCCGCCACTGCCAGGCTTCTCGTGCTAGACCCTGGAGTAGCCTAGTGGTCAGTGAAGTGCACTGTAGAGAAGGGGACCCAGGTCCGTAATCCATTCTAACTGTTATATTTGTGGTGGAAAGTGTGATCCTTCCAAAACCCATCAAAAACCTACTGTACCCACATATATGTGACACCTGCAGCCGTAAGGGCTATTGTAGTGGTGTATAGTTGGGTATAGCATGTTTTTGATGGATATTGATTAGCTCACCATACAATATAAGGGAGCAATGGTGAGATGTGTACCTGGGACCTTTTATTTGAAGTCCACTGCAGTGCCTCCTAGGGTTCCCCACTGCTCTGCTGGTATGTGAGTGTGGTCAGTCCACCAAGAATGCTGGCTCCTCCTATATCCCAATAGCTTGATTTTGTGCATTTTTCACTTGGACTTTTTTGCACAAATGGTCCAAAAATATAAACGTACTCTCCCCAATATTCAGAACCATTTAACCGGCCAGGAACGGCACCTGGCTGGTTAAATGGCAGTTAACCGACTATCCAGTGATATTCAGCAGGGGATAACTGGCTATACCCAGCTGAATATTCACGGTTAGTGGCTAGGAGATAACCAGCTATATCAAATGATATAGCTGGCTATTCACAAATATTCAGTGCATAGCTGGCTATTGTATTTGCTCACATCAGGCCGCATAAATAGCTGGACTATCTTCGGCCAGTTTAAACTTAACCGGCTCTCTCCGAATATTAACTTAGCTGGGTAAGTTTAATTTTTTAGCTAACTACATAAGACACCAACATCCCAATCCTACAAATCTATCTCATCAAAACTCATCAGACAACCACACAAACTATTCACCACACGTCCTTCAAGTCCAATCCCTATCAACATCGCACCTCTACCAATCACCTCATCAATACCCTTCAGACGACTACATTAATCATCGCACTAACCACCTCAAAACTACCTTTTCGAAAATCCTACAGACAAAACACAGACTACATCTCTGAAAATTCTATAGATATATATACAGACTATCAATGTACTTTTCAGAAACAAAATTGACATACTATTGTAATCCTCAACTAATATGTAAATTGTAGGCCACTTTGAACCAAAACTTGTTTTTTGGGTAACAGTGGGATACAAGAATGCACAAATAAATAAATTAAACCAGTCAAAAATAAACTGGATATTCAATGCCGGTTACCAAAATGACCTGGCATTGAATATCTGGGCTGACCACCGATCACGGGAATTAGCCGGGTTCCGTCCTAAGGTCTGAATATCGGCCCCACTAAGTACAGCAACATCTAGAAAAAGCCCATTTTCGAGACGATAAATGTTTTTAATTTTTGAAGATTGTTATATTCACCACTTGGATTTTAGAGATTTTGTGCAAAATATCCAAAGTCGGATTTAAACATCATATCGAAAATGCCCCGCCACATTAGCCAAGACCAACAACAAGAAAGAAATCAAGACTATGCTTGGTGTTTTATCTTTGGCTGTTGTCATCTATGGCATTTTCTAAATCGATCCAAGTTATCAGGGGAAACAGATTTGGACATAGAAATTGGATGGGTTTCCTCACATTTGCCGCAGCGCGGCTTTGTAAAAGAGGTCCTTATTTCCTTAGACATCTAATGCAAAATGAGACTTAAAGTGATACACACACACATTTTGCTGTATAGCAGCCTGATATCTGAACACAGCGTATGTGAGTGCCTTATGTTTAAGAACAGGGTGGATGTGTGCAGGTGTAAAAGACTTGTGAGCACTGAAGTGTGCTTTGCCCTAGATTCCCACGTGTTTCAAATTCACATCAGCTACTCTTTGAAAAAAGGTACTCAGCCAGTTCACCAGTTTCTGGCCATGGGTGAAAAGGGGTGGGAGGAAAGTAAACAGACAGTGAAAAGTACTGACAGTGTAAATCTGTGGCACAGGGGTCCCAGTTGTGTTTTAAATGGTGAGAGCAGAGGTTGAACACAGCACTGACACTTTGAAGGAGAGTGAAGCTTCAGTAGGGTAGAGGAAGGAAAAGAGGTGAGGGGCTGAGGCACTGTGGGGGGGGGGGGGGTATAGAGGAGGAAAGGAGTTTGATTCACATGCAAGGGGTATCCAGGGAAACATAGGAAAAAGCAAAATGCTAGTTTTGTGGACCCAAAGGGGTGCATAAGTATCTCATATGGCATCTAGGATCTAATTAATGGACTGAAAATATTTTTAAATTACCAACTGTTCAACCTTCGGGCCTGAATAGGGATATTGATTGGTTCTATTTTTATTGACAGGTGTATGCTACAGAGATTGGGAATACTATTGATGACACTGGAGCTGTTCCGGTCAGATGATTCTTTAAGAACAGCACCATTTTGATTCAGTGTGGTGAATGTTTATTTATTTATTTATTTATTTATTGCATTTGTATCCCACATTTTCCCACCTTTTTGCGGGTTCAGTGTGGCTTACAATACGTTATGAAAACTGGAAGTACATTTTGTTACAACTCAGTTATGGATTACATTATGAAGTGTTATGCGAGACAAAGTCTTGTAACAATATGGAATATAACAATGGAAAAGATCATTGAGACATTGGAAGGAAAGAACGGGAAACTAAAAGGGGCGATACATTGGAGGGAACCAGCGGGAAACAAGAGGGGCGGTATATAATAACAGGCAAGCATTTGGTATACATTTTCTGTGAGTAAGGTATGAGTGTGGTAAGTTTGCGGGAAATGAGAAGGTGAGGTAGGGGATAGAAATTCAGAGTGGCTGTAGTGATGCATTATTGAACAGTGAGTGCGGTTTTATGTGTTTTGGTTCTTTCCGTAAATTTTCTCAAAGAGGTGGGTCTTCAGTAGTTTGCAGAAGGTGGTTTGCTCATGGATCGTTTTCAGGTTGCATGGCAATGAATTCTAGTACTGCGTGCTCATGTAGGAAAAGGTTGACGCGTGCAGTGTCTTGTATTTCAAGCCCTTGCAATTAGGGAAGTGGAGGTTGAGGAAAGTTCGGGATGATCTTTTGGCGTTTCTTGGTGGTAAGTCTATTAAATCAGACATGTAGGCTGGGGCTTCACCGTGAATGATTTTGTGGACTAATGTGCATACTTTAAAAGTAATGCGTTCCTTAAGTGGGAGCCAGTGTAGCTTCTCTCGTAAGGGTTTTGCACTTTCATATTTTGGCTTTCCGTAGATGAGTCTGGCTGCTGTATTCTGGGCTGTTTGGAGTTTTCTCAGTATTTGCTCTTTGCAACCTGCGTATAGTGAGTTGCAGTAATCCAGATGGCTGAGAACGAGGGATTGCACCAGGCTACGAAAGACGGATCTTGGGAAGAATTGTCTTATTCTTTTCAGTTTCCACATGCAGTAGAACATCTTTTTGGTTGTGTTGTTTGCCTGAGTTTCGAGTGTTAGGTGGCGGTCAATAGTGACTCCAAGGATTTTTAACGTTTCTGAGATTGGAAGGTTTAGTTTTGGTGTGTTTAAAGCGGTGAATTCTTTCGTGTTGTACTGGGACGTGAGTATCAGGCATTGAGTTTTTTCTGCATTTAGTTTCAAGCGAAAAGCATCTGACCAGATGTTCATGATGTGTAGACTTAGGTTGATTTCATTGGAGATTTCTTTAATGTCTTGTTTGAAAGGGATGTATATAGTTACATCATCGGCGTAAATATATGGGTTGAGGTTGTGGTTCGATAGGAGTTTCGCCAGGGGGATCATCATTAGGTTGAAAATGGTTGGTGAGAGGGGTGATCCTTGTGGTACTCCACATTCGGGTGTCCAAGCAGCAGAATTTGATGTGACTTGATATGATCATTGAGTTAGGAACCCCTTGAACCAGTTTAGGACATTTCCTCCAATGCCAAAGTATTCAAGTATGTGTAATAGGATTCCGTGGTCGACCATGTCGAAGGCACTTGACATGTCGAATTGTAGGAGGAGTATATTGTTGCCAGTTGCAATCATTTGTTTAAATTTAGTCGTGAGGGTAATCAATACTATTTCTGTGCTGTGATTCGACCGGAATCCTGATTGGGCATCATGCAGTATTGAGTGTTTGTTTAGATAATTTGTGAGTTGTTTAGTTACCATTCCTTCGGTTATTTTGGTTATTAGTGGTATGGATGCTACTGGTCTGTAGTTGGTTAATTCGCTTGCGTTGATGGTCCGTTTACACCCTGATGAAGCAATACAAGTGTATTCGTGAAACAAGGGCCTTCTTGGCAAGATGGAATCATGAGTTATAGACCTGACTGATTTCCAAAGCACCCTGTTGAAGTGTATCATGATACATTAAACAAGATAAGTCCTTTTTAAAAATAATTATTGAAATTCATGAATTCTGAATGGGTGGCATTATTTTGGACAATGATTTCATTTTTAGCTGATTATATAAAAAGACACAAAAGGTTATAAAAATTTGTGATAAATATGCTTTAAAATGTGGTGAAGGTTAATATTGCCTTTCTGCGCTGTTTTCTGAATATTTAATTAGTGAGTTTGTTTGTTAAGCTGTTTATTTTGTCGCTCACTGCTCAGTTTTGATAGTAGCATGTGTTCAATGGCAGAGGAATATTGATTGTACTAATACTACACATCAATCATAAATTCCTGAAATCAAGAATTGAGAGGGATTCAGCATTCTTTACAAGCGGTTTTATTTGGTTGTCCTCTGCTGCCACTATTGTGATTTCAATTCGAATATCAGTCTGTGCATTTTATCGATCAGGCCATCTGTATATAATTCAGCTTGAGTGAGTCTATACAACATAGATATCACACATAAGATTTCCTGACTCCCGACACAGGCATCTTGCTGCCAAAACACGGTTCTGTGTTGAGTCTGTATGTGCCTTGATATCTGATCAATAAATTGATTATTATTTACCTCTGGACTATATTCTTAATTTGGTTGGCCTACGCCCTTTCTCTACATTTTTGGCTGTTGGTGCTTTGCTTTTGTAGGGTTGTTTTTTTGCCTGTTTGGTTTTTAGGTGCTTGACAATTTAAGCAGCATACTGTGTCGTTCTATGTACTGTTATTCAAATATTTTTACTGCTGTAGTTGTCCGTTTCTTATGTTCAACTTATTCTTGCTGTATACTGCCTTGGATGAATTTCTTGAAAAAGGTGAAAAATAAATATTAATAATCTTAATTCTTTCTACAGTCCTATTTAATATATATTTGCAATTCTTTGGTCACTGATAAATTTGTTAAGGACTCAGGGCCCTGTTTACTAAGCCGCGCTTTTTAGCTCGTGCTAAAAATTAGTGTGCACTAACGATAGACACCCATTATATTCCTATAGGTGTCTCTAGAGTTAGCGCGTGCTAAAACATTTGCATGCCTATAGTGCGGCTTAGTAAACAGGGCCCTCAATATCATGTCAGATAATCTGTCCCCAACCTGACATTATTCTAAAATATATCATTCAGATAAGTATTTTATTATTATAATGATAAGTGAAAGTCTGCCAGCCTATTGGTGTGAAGATTTAGATATAATAAAAAGATATTATCCCTATGGCCAATGAGGAGGGTGTGTTATTCTTGTGGTGGTTAGAAAAATACAGCACCAGCAAGTGTCACTGCTGAGGTCAACAGACTAAATTCATTAAGACCTGTGGAGCTGGATTTTTGCTGCCTTTATAAAATAGTCTTAAAATATGTGCCAATTTGGACTTCTCGTATAGATGTCCTGTTATAAAATTATCCCTCAATGTCCTTTCTTTGAGAGATTCATTACAGGATCCTGCTATGTCTTTAAATTGGATAGAATGAAAGAGTATTCTCAATGTCTTGAGAGTGAATATGGTGGAAGACGTTTCTGAAGCTGGAGCCAACATTTTCAAAATAATATATTTAACTTGTCTAAAGTTACTGAATAAATTCACTCCTTATTCTCTGTTCAGCAAATAATACTGAATGACAATCAGGCTCATTTTCAAAAGAGAAGGACGCCCATCTTTCGACACAAATTGGAAGATGGGTATCCTTCTCACAGGGTCGCCCAAATCGGTATAATCGAAAGCCGATTTTCGGCGTCCCCAACTGCTTTCTGTCACAGGGACGACCAAAGTTCAAGGGGGCGTGTCGGAGGCATAGCAAAGGCGGGATGTGGGCGTGCCTAACACATGGACGTCCTCGACCCATAATGGAAAAAAAAGGGCATCCCTGATGAGCACTTGGATGACTTTACCTGGTCCTGCTCAGTTCGGGCACCTTTTTGTGCCTTTCTTACGACCAAGGCACAAAAAGGTGCCTGAACTGAACAGATGACCACCGGAGAGAATCGGGGATCATCTCCCCTTACTCCCCCAGTGGTCACTAAGCCCCTCTCACCCTCAAAATTTTTTTAAAAATATTTTGTGCTAGCCTGTATGCTAGCCTCAAATGTCATACTCAGGTCCATCACAGCAGTATGCAGGTCCCCGGAGCAGTTTTAGTGGGTGCAGTGCACTTCAGGCAGGCGGACCCAGGCCCATCCCCCCCTACCTGTTACACTTATGGTGGTAAATGTGAGCCCTCCAAAACCCACCAGAAACCCACTGTACCCACATCTAGGTGCCCTCCTTCACTCGTAAGGGCTATGGTAGTGGTGTACAGTTGTGGGTAGTGGGTTTTGGGGGAGATTTGGGGGGCTCAGCACACAAGGTAAGTGAGCTTTGTACCTGGGAGCTTTTTCTGAAGTCCACTGCAGTGCCCCCTAGGGTGCCCGGTTGGTGTCCTGGCATGTCAGGGGGACCAGTGCACTACGAATGCTGGCTCCTCCTACTACCAAAGGGCTTGCATTTGGTCGTTTCTGAGATGGGCGTCCTTGGTTTCCATTATCGTCGAAAATCAGAAACGACCAAGTCTAGGGACGACCATCTCTAAGGACGACCTAAATTTCAAGATTTGGGCGTCCCCGACCGTATTATCGAAACGAAATCTTGTTTTCATAATACGGGTTTCCCCGCCCCTCCATCAGGATGTTTTGTGAGGACGTCCTCAGCAAAATATGGGCGTCCCCTTCGATTATGCCCCTCAATGTTGAAAAATGGTGGGTGTTAGGACCATATTCCAGTTTTGTTGGCATTGAGCACCTCTTTGTCTCAGGGTAATTCAGTCCATCACGCACATGTAAACAGCTTGGAACATGCATGTAGGACGAATAAATTGTGGTTTATTAATTTCCTGAAGACATCTGATATCTGTGTTATGGAAATGTTTAAATATTATTTCCTTTAAGTGTTTATCATCCTCAAGCTCTTCTATCTTCCTTTGACTCATTGAAATAGAGTGATCAGGGTTTAACATTAGCTTGGGCTAGTCTCAGTTTTTGAATCCTCTTAAGAGGAATAGGTTTCCAAAATTATTTCCGAATGGCTAGAGCCCAGATCATTGAGGGGTTCTTTTACCAAGCTGCAGTAAAAAGGGCCCTGCGGTAGTGGTGGGGGCCATTTTCCCTTCGCGCCAGGGCCTTTTTTACCGCAGCAAGTAAAATGTCGCTAAAAGAGTGGCCATGCGGTAAGTTTACTCTTACCTTGTGGTCATGCGGCAGGGAGCATTTACCGCCACTCACTGAGGTGGCAGTAAGGGCTCCTGCGGTAACCTGGCGGTAATAGGTCAGCGCGTGGCACTGCCCAATTACCATCGGGTTAGTGCCACAGTAAAAATTACAACAATATTTTTCATTGCACCATAAATGGTGCACCCTTGAGGCGGAACTTCTGCTGGAGGCCGCATTGGGCCGACGGTAGTTCCCGGTTGCCCCGTGACAAACCTTTAGTAAAGGGGCCCCTATGTTTTGTAGGACAGATCATTAGCTTTCCTTCCTGTAAGCAAGACTGGTCAGACTGGATGATTGAAGCTCTTGAATTCGAACTTGGTTCTGTGGGCTACTGGAATAACTTTTCCACTATAATTTCCGTATAAACAAGTAATCCAGCTCCAATGAATATATCTGTTAATAGTTCCTTGTTTAGTTTGGTATATTATACTTGATATACCACTATCAGGCAATACTGGCACAGCAGTTTACAATTAAAATAATACAGTAAAATAAAGGTAAAAGTCAGAAAATAAGAGGAGAATTACATCCATATTCGTTTTAGGAAAAGTATCATGTGCTCTAGATCAGCGCTCAAACTGTTCTGCCAAACACCATCTGTCTCTCCAACACATCAATCACCTAAGGCATCATTAAAAGGAAGGCCTTTAAGTTTTTCCTAAACTGTAGCTTTGAAGGCTCAGATGGTTCCAAAGAGAAGGATCCACACCACTAAAAATCAAATCACAAATTGAGTCTAAATAAATATGTCTAATGAGGACACCACAAGCAAATTTTGTTGTGCAGCATGCAGTGACCTAGATGATGAATGTAACCCCCTGGTTGTTGATGTTGTCTAGGTGGCTGCCTAGTCACTGCTCAGGATGGTGGGAAGATGGGTACACAAATAATTTATTTGATTGAAGAACCAGAGCGGGGTTCTGGAATATCCTGGCAGGCTGGGCAAGCACAGCCATCAGACTTATAGCTGAATAAATAAATTAGTCCACACCAATTGTCAGCTTGAACCAAAATGCAACTTTACTTTGGCTTCAATTGATGAAACTAAAAATATCACAACAGTTCATATACAGGTGGCCAGCTTATGTACATCAGTCCTCTGCTTCTTCTCTCCAGTACAGAAAATATATTTAAAGATGTTCCTTACTATTCCCATATGACATATGTTAAAGTTCTGTTATTAGTACCTTGATGGAGTAATAGCTGCCAGCTTGTTGACAGTTCACAGCAGTCAGGCATGTATGTACTGCCACCTGCATAAGGCTTGCTTTAAAAAAAAAAAAATCCCCCTCTGCCTGAGATGTAACCAGTTCCTTAACTGGTACAGTGTTGTAGCCTGGATGGTAGACACGGTTCCAACTTATTTCTCTCTCTCTCTCTCTCTCCTTTACATGGATTTCACTGGGGTGCAGTGGTTCCCATACCACCAAACAGTGGAAGTCTGCAATTTTTTCCAGTTCTGGTTCTGTTTTCAGAAAATCCTGAATCCAGAAAATCCTGAATCCTTGTTCAAAAACAAGTGCCTCTGATGCCTTCCCGTGGGGTATATTCCTTGCAGTTCAGAATACAGGTACAGGCGTGGCAGGAAAAAATAGGGGCTCTCCCTATGAGATGAATGGTCAGAGGCAGGAGATGACCCAAAGACAATTTTGGTGGGCAAAACAGAAGCTTAAATTACTTTGGGGAAATTCACTGCTGGCACTAGAAACATCCCTCAAGCATTAAACCCCTCCTTCACTTCCATTCCCTTCCATTGACTTCCGCAAATCTCTGGAAGGTTCAGGTGCCTTGGAAGGTCTGAGTCAGTGTTGCCAGGTGGAAAATTTTTTTCCCACCCAATCCAGCATAAAAACCGCCCAAAACCCGCCCAAACTCAAACCCCGCCCCTGACACCCCCACCCCCGCGTCATCACCCCCGCCCCCGCCGTCATCAACCCCGCCGTCACCGGCCCCGCCTCCCCCGTCACTAACCCCGCCCAAAACGTCACTAACCCTGCCCAAACACGTCACTAACCCCGCCCCCCGCGGCCGAAAAAGCCGCCCAAAAAACCGCCCTGAAGCCCAAAAAGCAGCCCAAAAAACCGCAACCCGCCGCGGGCAAAAATTTCCCGCGGCGGGTTGCGGAAAACCGCCCAATTGGGCGGGAAAACCACCCATCTGGCAACCCTGGTCTGAGTTTCCAAGTAGATGCAGGAAACAAAAGTTCACCAAAAGGGCAACCCTAGGATCTCTAGGGTTTCTTAAAAAAAAAAAAAAAAAGGAACAAAATGCTGTCAGAATCTGCAGACAGCCTGCTCTCATTGGCTAGACACCTAAAAACAGAAAAGGGTTACATAAGAATAGGCACATAGGCACACAATTTGAGCTTTAAGCTTCTGTTTTGTCTACCAAAATTGCCTTTGATCATCTCCTGCCTCTGACCGTTCATCTCATAGAGAAAGCCCCTATTTTTTTCTGCCATGCCTAGAAATATAGAAACATGACCGCAGATAAGGGCAAAATGGCCCGTCCTCAGCAACCACTATCTCCTCCTTTCCCTAAGAGATCCCACATGCCTGCCCCATGCTTTCTTAAATTTAGACACAGTCCTTGTCTCCACCACCTCCACCGGGAGGCTATTCCATGCATTCACCACCCTTTCTGTGAAAACTTATTTTCTTAGATTACTCCTGAGCAGGGGCATAGCTACGTGGGGCCACGGGGGCCTGGGCCCCCATAGATTTGACCCTGGACCCCCCTGCCGATGACCTCTTGACCCCCCTCCCGCAGCCAACCCGCCGTCGCCTACCTTTGCTGGCGGGGGACCCCAACCCCCCCGCCAGCCGAGGTCCTCTTCTTCCTTCGTTCTGTTTCTGAGTCTGACGTCCTGCAGGACATCAGACTCAGAAACAGAACGAAGAAAGAAGAGGACCTCGGCTGGCGGGGGGTTGGGGTCCCCCGCCAGCAAAGGTAGGCGATGGCGACGGAGGGTTGGCAGCGGGAGGGGGGGGTCAAGAGGGCCGTCAGCAGGGGGCAGTCAAAGTTGTTGGTGGTGGTGGCGGCGGGGGTAGGCGGCGCCGGGGGGGACTAAAATGTGCCCCTCACCTCGGGTTCTGGACCCCCCTCCCGCCGAAGTCTGGCTACGCCCCTGCTCCTGAGCCTATAACCTCTTAACTTCATCCTATGCCCTCTCATTCATTTGAAAAAGGCTCACCTCCTGTACTTTGATGCCACACAGGTATTTAAACATCTCTATTATATCCCCTCTCTTCCGCCTTTCTTTCAGAGTATACATATTGAATTCTATAAGTCTGTCCCCATACACGTTATGCAGTGGCGTGGGTTTAGGGCTCAGGCCCACTCATCAGTAGCACATGTTTAGCAGTAGCTGGTGGGGATTCCAAGCTCTGCCAGCTGAAGACTTCCCCCTGATGGTAACAAAAACGCTACTCTCCATGATACTGGCACCTGCACATGCTCAGTTTTCAGCGTAAGCCTGCTGCAGACTGCCAAGGTAGAAAGAAGTGTTTTCCCACCAGCTGAGATATTTTTTTCGTGGTGGTAGTGGGGGGGGGGGGGGGGGGGGGGGGAGAGGGAGAACACTTGATGCCCGCCCACCCACTTCTTGCCCAGGCCCACCCAAAATCTGTTGTCTGGCTACGCCCCTGACATTATGACACAGAACACTGACCAATTTTGTAGCCTGTACCAGTATTCTGAAATGCAAGGAATCAACCTGCCTATACCCAAAGGGAAGGCATCACAGGCACTTGTTTTTGTACAAGGATTCAGGATTTTCAGGGACTAGAACCAGAACTGGAAAACTTGCTGACTGGCACTGTTTGGTGACATGGGGATCCACTACACCCCAGTGAAATCCAGGTGAAGGAGAGAGAAACAGATACGTTGGAACTGTGTCTACCATCTAGGCTACAACACTCTACCAGCTATGGAACTGATTACATGTCAGGCAGAGGGGGATTTCTATCTTTTTTTTTTTTTTTTTTAAGAAATCCTGATGCAGGTTATAGTGCATACATGCCTGACTGCTGTGAACTGTCATCAAGTTGGCTGTTATTACTCCATCAAGGTACTAATAATTGAACTTTAACATCTGTCATATGGGAACAGTAAAGAACATCTTTAAATGTATTTTCTATACTGAGAGAAGAAGCAGAGGACTGACGTATATAAGCTGGCCACCTGTTTATGAACTGTTATGATAATTTTAGGTTTCATCAAGTGAAACTAAAGTAAAGTTGTGTTTTGGTTCAAGTTGACAACTGGTGTGGACAAATTTATTTATAGAGCTATAAGTTTGATGCTGTGCTTGCCCAGCCTGCCAGAATATTCCTGAGCCCGGCTCTGGTCCCAATCAAATAAATTCTTTGTGTACCCTTCTTCCGACCATCCAAGGCAGTTACTAGGCAGCCACCTATATCCAATCAACAACCAAATGATTACACAAATGGTGCCTGAAAAAGGACTTGGAGGCAATAAATACCACACCACTTGAACCTGAAATAGTTAATTTTCAAATTTTTCCATTTGGATCACAAATATTGGAGTAGAGTGGAGCGAAATAATACCTGGCTGTTTGAACTGGGGCTTTGTAGCAAGGAGCAAGGGGAGAGAGAGCCAGCGTGCTATTGGACTTGATGCCAGGTACTGAAATGCAGTGCCAGATAAAAATGCTGTGTTTTGGAGAGGCTGGGAATACTGTTTCTGTAAAAATTCATATCTTGAGCCATTTCCTGCGAGGGGGAGGGAGTCAACCTTGTCTGCATAGGGACGTGCACACATCTGTAAAGAGTCCACACCAATCGGGTGTGACCTACAGAGGAGATCAGTAGTGGAGTATGAAGAAAGGAGAGGTGATATAAACTGTGCCCTGGAGGATCATCGCCATTGCGAAGGGTGCCTTACATCGATTGCTGGAGAGACCCTGAGCGAGTGGCGATGTCAAACAGAAATTTCTTGGAGGAGGTCAGCACCAGCTGAACCAAAAGATCTGTTTCAGAGCACCATCAGTGATCTGCACTGCACCGAAAATGGAGGATATAGGACTTCAATGCCCTAAACACAAGGTGATGTTCTCCCTGAAGGGTGGCTGCTTAATGGGGCAGATTTGCTGCCCCAAATGCCAGCATTACCACAAACCTATGCCCATTCTACTTGAGAGCCAACAATGTGCAGAGACTGAGCAAATATGATGACTCCAGTGAGTCTGGTGGTTCAGAGAAATCCCCTGAACCTTATGCTTTACAAAAAGTTTCCCCCCCCCCCCCCCAAATCATCTTTATTAGGAATTTGAGAATAACAACATACATAAGCATAATAAAATACAGAAGTCTCAAATAATCCACAGCCCATAAATGTATACACTTAGGCCAACAAGATAAATGTCTCAAAAGAAAAGCCAAAGATCAAGAGGAGAGGCCAAATCATGGTGGGTTCTTATCCATGCCCCAACACCCCTCAAGTCTCAAATCAGACTGCCATTAATAAGGAGGGGATATAAAGAGAAATCCAGGAAATGGTACTTAACTTCTTTTAAACATCAAGTTCCAAGCATTTTCAATAATATATATTCTAAATCCAAATTCCCCAGACCCAATTCTACCCTCCCCCCACCTTGAACAACAATCAGCATATAATCTTCAATTATTCAACACTAACCTTCATGCTATGCGATAATGTCATCCAATATAATTCCCAAATAGATTGAAATGTTTTCTATTTAGCGGAGTCCACTCGCCCTGCATCTCTCCATTCAAGCAACAATTCAAACATTAAATATTTCCATTGCTGCAGGCCAAAAGGTTTGGACACCCGTCAAAATAAAAGCACAAACTTCTTGACCACCAAGGTAGCCTTAGCAAAAAAAACATCCCCAGTTCCCCTTTATTAGTTGGGAAAAGATGGCCCGCATGAAAAGGAAAGTGGTCGAGAGTCAAGTGCATATGATAATCTAAAATAGTTCCCAAAAAGCCACCAAACAGTGACTAAAATTTTTGAAGTAGGGAGCAGTGCCAAAACATATGGGGAAGAGTTGCCTTGGCAATTCCACACTTGGGGTAGCTACCATTGGTTTTTAATCTTGTCCTATGGGCTTGCCAGGGAGATATATAGGTACAACATATTCACAGAGACTAATCGGCACATTTTTGAAAGAGATGGATGTCCATCTTTCGACATAAATCGGAACTTGGACGTCCATCTCATTTACCACATGGGAATCGCTAGCGTGGCTTTGTAAAAGAAGACCTAAATAAATTAAGCTGTAAATATTGACTGTGAAGTACAGTACATTTGTATTTTTTAAATGTGTCCACACCATGCCCAGAATCTGTTATTTGAATTTCAGTGCTGTCAAATGTGTATATTTTTGATCTTGCTTCATGGTAGTCCTATTATTAGGTTTCAATTTACTGTTTTCAAGTTTACCTCATTCGTTGTATTTATGTTTATACTTCGTCATTTTATTATTGTTATGTTGTTAAACTGTACCTGCTGTACACCACCTTGGCAGTTAATAAGTAGATAAATAAATAAACAATACACAAGGCCCTGTTTACTAACAGGCTCATTTTCGAACGAGATGGATGTCTATCTTTTGACATAAATCGGCACTTGGACGTACATCTGTCAGAGACTTCCAAATCAGTACAATCGAAACCCGATTTTGGGTGTCTCTATCGGAAGTCCGTCGCAAGGACGTCCAAATCTCAAGGGAGTATATCAGAGGCATAGTGGAGGCGGGACTTGGGCGTTCCTAGGACTTGGACGCCTTAGCCATTATGGAAAAAAGCAAAGATGCCCATGACGTCAAAGACGTTTTCACTCTGACATGTTTTTATTACGAATAAGGCAAAAAAAGGTGCCCGAAATGACCAGATGACCACCGGAGAGAATCGGGGATGACCTCCCGTTACTCCCCCAGTGGTCACTAACCTCCCACCCTCAAAAAACATCATTAAAAATATTATGTGCCCAGCCTCTATGCCAGCCACAAATGTCATACTCGGGTTCATGACAGCGCATGCAGGCCCCTGGAGTAGTTTCGTAGTAGGCAGTGCATTTCAGACAGGCGGACCCAGGCCCATACTCCCCACCTGTTACATTTGTGGAGGAAACAGAGAGCCCTCCAAAACTCACCAGAAACCCTCTGTACCCACATATAGGTGTCCCCTTCACCCGTAAGGACTATGGTAGTGGTGTATAGTTGGGGGTAGGGGGTTTTGGGGGGTTTTGGGGGGCTCAGCACACATGGAAAGGGAGCTATGCACCTGGGAGCATTTTATGAAGTCCACTGCAGTGCCCCCTAGGTTGCCCGATTGCTGTCCTGGCATGTCAGGGGGACCAGTGTACTACAAATGCTGGCTCCTCCCACATCCAAATGGCTTGCATGTGGACATTTTAGACTTGGACATCTTTGGTTTCGAAAATCGCCGAAAATCAAAGACGTCCAAATCCAAGGACGTCCATGGTATTTTCGAAACCAAAGATTGATGTCCATCTTTTTTTCGAAAATAACCTTCTCCCCACCTCCAAATTTGGACATTTTACAAAAACGTCCAAATTCCAACTTAGACGTTTCTTTCGAAAATGCCCCTCAATGCCAAGCTAGAAGTGCCTACACAGTTAGCGCACGCTAATCTTGTGCATGTGCTAAAAACCCTAGCGCACCTTAGTAAACAGGGTCCAGAGTTTTTATATATTGTTAGTACCAAGAGCTCTAGATGGTTATCAAAGCATGGCATAAGCCTAAAAATGCCTAACAGTATCAGACAACTTTAGGCACCATTTATACAATATTCCCTAGATATTGTAACATTAAATTTGTAACTTTTCATACAGGTATAAATGTGTGTGCCAGCATTATGCACTATTAGGGCTGGATCCGAGTGCCAATTTTCTAAAGTCACGTAGAGGGTGAATAATAATTAGGTCTGCCACCTCTGTAGTGCAGCGGAAGCCATAGGCGTTCTACTATCCTGTAAAGGATTCCATATTCCCTCCAAATACTTAATTACCCCAACCTTGTGTCTGCTCATGACACTTTTAAACAGTCTGAGCAGTGGCAAGCTCAATAATTAGAAAGAAACCCAGTAATCAGTAAATGTAGTATTATAGTTTATTAGCATTGGTATCTTACCCAAAGACAATGCAAGCAGTTCAGGCATTCATATGGTGGAACAGTACTTCATGACATGTCTCTCTCCAGCCTTCTAAAGTCTTCTCTGATTCTAATACCCTTCTGATTCCCCTTTTTATACCATTTTGACCCTATTCATTCCAATGGACCCTAGCTTTCTCACCAGAGCTCATGGCCCTTATCAGTTGATAAGAAATGACTTCACATATTCTCAAGCCCTAAGTATAAACAAATTATGTTTAGGACAACATCTGCGAAGAAATAATGTCACAGGTCATTTTGTCCTCCTCAGCTCCCCTCCCTTTACTTGTACCTGACCCATTACTCACTTGCATTAGCCAAAACATCTTAGCTCATGACTTCTCGCAGGTGCCAGTCCCAGGATTGTTGACAAGAGCAAATACCTGCTCCCTTGCCAGCTCTCTGGGAACTCACTTCAGCTTGAGCTGCAGTGAAATATATTTTGTGTCAGAGATGATTTTTGATTTTAAGAGGCCTAGCTCTTAGCCTGAGCCATTGGCCTATATTTCACTGAGAGCAAGTGACAGTATATTTCTACATTCCCCTCTTGCCGGGCCCCCCCAGGGGGGGCTGGCACACATGACTACTAGTGTGTGTGGCCATCCTTTCCAGAGGGCTCCTAGAGTCCTGTGGGGGGATGTATAGGGATGAGGTGACATGGGTGGTCTGGTACAATAAGGGACAAGGCCGTAGCAAGAGTCAGCATGTGGATACATAATTATATGCTGGATGAAATGCAGCATTGGGTTTCCCCATTTACCAGAACCGACCCAAGGGGCCTAACTATCCTACAACTACCCCTCTGGGGCGGAGCGAGACTTGGAAACATGAGAAGTTAATTAAGTCTATGTGTCATACAATGGAAGCAACAAATTTGAATACATATGATTGCAATCAACTAATATATCATTATTAAAAAGCTGATCAATAGTCAAACTTTGATTGTGTAAATATAGCTAAAACTGGTATTAATAGGGCAGCAATGTTTCATTTTAGCTTTAATAAAAGGGTTGATATTGGCTAAATAAAAAAACTCACTAGAGCAAGTATAATGAATAACTACTGCTTGCTAGGGAGCATTATGATTATGAGTGAGGCAGTGGCAAAACTCTGAGTGTAATGGGCCTAGATCGTATATGAAGACACTGTTGAGTTATAGTGTTTTTGGAATATACATAGGAATACAATCTTCTTCTTTCTTTGTACAGAAAATGAAGCAAACAAAAACATTTTTCTCTTGATGATTAAGAAATCATCAACAGTAGAAGACAGTCTGCTTAATTACCACTCGAGGTCCAATGATGAAAGGTACAACAGTTTAAAAATAAGAGAAACCCGATCTAAACCTGTCTATACAAATTGGCAAAATATAACAAACTGAAAAGAAACGTATAATAGTTCAATTAAACAGCATAAGCAGAATAAATATATTCCTTAATAAAAGAGGTGTACTTGTGTTACAGGCAATAAAAGTAAAATAAGTAAAATAAACAGCAGTAGTCCTACACAAAATTTATGGTGGAAATGTAGTTTGTCTTGTACTGAGAGTAGTAACAAGGAGGCTTAAGATAAACTTCCGAACATAGGGAATAATGCACCAAACAACAGTATCCACACCTGATTTAGTAGCTAATTTTGTTGGCTAAGGCAGAAAGGTCTTGTAATGCCTTTATAACAGAATCATCAGTGTCAGTATTATTGGGAATGTAAGTACAACAATGATTTCTGGCTTTAAATTGATCAAGTACCCCTCTTGACACTCCTATTGCATCTATAGTGACAATAGAGGTATGGCACCTGTCAATCCATATGCGGAGTAAAGTTTATAAATTTCAACATATCTACTTCCAATTTTCTGGATGAAAAACCAAGGATGCCACCCACTTTGATCAATGTTATAAGTGGCATACCACAAATATACAGGTTCTCCGGTAGAGAGTCTGATTATTGAATGTGTACTCTGTTCAATTTTAATTTGTCCACATCCCTGGAAAATTTCAAAGTTATCATACACTGACCAATTAAATCCAGTAGTCCATCAGAAGACTGCAGACAGAAGACTCCAGAAGGCTGGGGAGAGAGGACATGTCGTGAAGAGCTGTTCCACGATGTGAATGCCTGATTTGCCTGTACTGCTATTGGTGAGATTGTAATAAACTATCTTCTTATATCCCAGTGAGTCCTTCTGATTATGGAGCCTGTTAGTACCCAGCCTGCATGAGCAGTCTGGGGAAATATGAGGTCAGAATAATTGGTGGGAACATGCAAATTATTTACATCGAACCCATCTATAAGGGCACCCATCTCTAATGATGGCCCCGTAAAGCAGCGTTCCCAACCGTATTATCGAAACAAGATGGGTGGCCATCTTTCATTTTGATAATATGGTCGGGGCCGGCCAAATCTCAACATTTGAGCCACCCTTAGAGATCACCACCCTTAGAGATGACCGACATTGGTCTTCACTGATAATGGAAACTAATGGCGACCATCTCAAATCCAAGCCATTTGGTCGTGGGAGGAGCCAGCATTTGTAGTGCACTGGTCTACCATAGCCCTTAAAGGGAAACGGGGGACACCTAGATGTGGGTACAGTGGGCTTCGGGTGGGTTTTGGAGGGCTCCCATTTACCACCACAAGTGTAACAGGTAGGGGGGGATGGGCTTGGGTCTGCCTGCCTGAAGTGCACTGTAGTACCCACTAAAAACTGCTCCAGGGACCTGCATAGTGCTGTGATGGAGCTGGGTATGACATTTGAGGCTGGCATAGAGGCTGGCAAAAAAATGTTTGTTTGCTTTTTTTTGGGTGGGAGGGGGTTGGTGACCACTGGGAGAGTAAGGGGAGGTGATCCCCGATTCCCTCTGGTGGTCATCTGGTCAGTTCGGACACCTTTTCAAGCCTTGGTCATGAACAAAAAGGGACCAAGTAAAGTCGGCCAAATGTTCGTCAGGGCCGCCCTTCTTTTTTCCATTATTGGCCGAGGACGACCATCTCTTAACCACGCCCCCATCCCGCCTTCGGTACACTGCCAACACGCCCCCTTGAACTTTGGCCGTCCCTGCGACGGAAAGCAGTTGAAGCCGGCCAAAATCGGCTTTCAATTATACTGATTTGGCCGGTCTTAGAAGAAGGCCGGCTATCTCCCGATTTGTGTCGGAAGATGGCCGCCCTTCTCCTTCGAAAATAACCTGATAGGTGCCTGTGTTGCTGTGCTATAAATTTACCCTGTTAATTTGTGTGGTGTGCAGAATTGCTTGTTTGTATAATTCCTCATTGTAATATGCAAGTGTGGCGCTTTCTGATGAACAAAATTCTTGGTGTGGCTGTTTATGCCAGCATGAGTTCTTGCAAAGTTTAATGAATTGGCCCTCTGTATGCAGGTTGAAAAGAAAACATGTTATTACTCAGGGCCCCTTTTACAAAGACGTGTAATGGCCTACGCATGTGCAGCACGTGTCAAATTGGCATTACCACCCAGCTTGATCGTGCGCCTGGTGGGAATTCTGAGTTTGGAATGCGCCCAAAACACGGGGTAGAAAATAATTTTCTACTGCAGGGGCATTCCCAGTGTTAATCAGCAGTTGGCGTGTGTTGGATGGTTATCAGGCAGGTAATGCGTGAGCCCTTACCGCCAAGTCAGTAGACGGCTTTAAGGGCTCAGGCCATAAATAGATGCACACTGTTTTTCATTCTGCTGCATGTCGATTTCCCAGCCACCCCCCCCCCCCCCCCCCCAAATCTCCTTTTTCTAGACACCCACTCTACCGCAGGCCACTTTTTGGCGCATCTTTGTAAAAGGGCCCCTGAATTAATTGTTCAATCCTGTAGACACACAAGGGTAGATGTTCAGCCCGATGGTGGTCATAGTGGCGTAGCCAGACTTCAATGGTAGGGGGGTCCAGAGCCGAGGTGAGGGGGCACATTTTAGCCCCACCTGGCGCCGCCGACTCCCCCATTGCCGACACCTCCAACAACTTTGACCCCCCCTGCCGATGACCCTCTCGACTCCCCGCCCGCCATTGCCTACCTTTGCTGGTGGGGGACCCCAACCCCCGCCAGCCGGTCTTCTTTCTCGTTTGGTTTCTTCTGACTGAGTCTGACGTCCTGCACGTTGTACGTGCAGGACGTCAGACTCAGTCAGAAGAAACCAAACGAAGGAAGAAGACTTTGGCTGGCGGGGGTTGGGGTCCCCCGCCAGCAAAGGTAGCAGGCGGCAGGAGGGGGGGTTGAGAGGGTCGCCAGCAGGGGGCCCAGGCCCAAATCTATGGGGGCCCAGGCCCCCGTGACCCCATAGCAGCTATGCCCCTGGGTGGTCAGCGTTTTTTTCGCCGCACTATCCAGTTAGGTGCTGCCGAATATGCTCAGTTCACCCTCGACAAGCAATTTAAATGACCAGGAACCATTTCTGGCCATTTAAACCGCTGGGAATATCGATCCCATATATTTTAAAAGAGCCATTTCCTTGGATTGTTTGCACAAGCTTTCAGAAGCTCTCTAATTTTTGGTTTTGCATTGCTTTTGCAACCTTTTGCCAATGTTTATCATATGAAAAACTTTTGCCATTTGTCAAAACCCAAGATGTTGTGTGTATTCTCTGTGAAAGATTCCACAGGAGGAAAATGTAGTTTTCATACATCTCTACTGTAATTCTACATGAAACAGGGTATTATGCTGCTGTCAGCATAAATTTGGTTTAATGTTTTTGTCATACAATAAATCATTAAAGAGTAATCTCAAGAGAAGAGCATTTGAAAAAAAAAAAAATCAAGGGTCTGTCCATAAGTTAAAAGCACAGCAGTTAAAACAAATATAGAAACCTATGAAATAAATTATCTTTGGATAAAATAGGAAGGAGAGGAAAAGTGCCAAGAGGCAGGCAAGTTGACATTGAGTACTCTAAGCAACCCTGCTTTCTTTGGGATGCAGGACACTTTTAAAATACTATCATGTTTGGTTCACCGGCATGCAAACAAAGGCTTTGAACCCTTCCAGGTTTCACGAAAGATTGATGATTTTTAAAGTTCTCTCCTGCATCTGAAAACAAAGTTAAATTACGATTTAGATATATTCAGAACAATGCAGAGCTCATCTCGGAAGCATAACCCCAAGAAACGAGGTACAAGTTTTTCAACACTCAGTGTTTCAAAGGGAATTTGCGTGTCAAAACATGGTGAGCTAAGAAAGCAATTAAAGCAGGCTGGAAGATGTTGTGCATTCCTACTGTTCTGCCTGGGTTGGAGGCAGAGTAACTGTAAGGAAAGTGCTGATTAGAGCTTACATAAGGGTCATGGAGGAGGCTGGAGTTCCACAACACACCTGCCATGTTCAGAGACCCATGATATCTTACTGTAAACAGAATCTTCAGGCTCAGCCAGCGCCAGATATACTAAGTCGCTTCCACTACAGTCAGGGCTTCCACATGCTAAATAAGTTGACTTTATGCAAAGAACTAACAATCTCATGAGTTTAGGGGATTCGTTTCAATTGCTGCAAAAGATCGGCTGCCCTTCCAAGCTTCTCAACTTAAGTCCTTCCATGATAACACTGTCCAATGTGATGGCTCAACTTCAGAGGCCTTCAGTATATACAGCAGAGCCAAACAGGGCTATGCCCTTCACTGTGCATATTCTGGGATCCTTTGGGCTCCTGTTAAACATGCCTTTGGCTCTACAGTTGAGGGAATGCACAAGATCTCCCCAGAAATTGTTCAACCTCTCATGTTTCAGGGCAAGAACTAAAGTACGTGCAGTTCTCATTAGTGAATTAATTGCTCATTGTTCTGCTGTCACAGCTCACACTGAAGAACATCTCTAAGTCTCGTAGCTCATTTTTCCCATGCATGCCAGGTCTTTGAGCTCACCATTAGTTTGATGGAGACAAATGAGATTGGACAAGCTGTTGCAAGCCCCTTTCTCTCTCTATCAAGAACTATACAGTATAGGTTATTGATTACACCCGGAATCCACCATCACTGACAATCTCTAACTGTCACCACTCTTTCTAGGCTCAAAACACAATCTGGAAGAACAACAATCTTACAGAACACACTAAAGTCAGTTAGCCCAATATTGAACCTCTATGGCCCGTGTTTTCTTTTAATGCTGACTACCACAGTTAAATCCAGATACTCTATGCCAGTGTCCTGATAGTGCCCAGAGATGAATATCTGGATGGGGCAGCAGCAGCAGATGGTGGTGATATTCAAGTCTACTTTCTGGTTAAGGTACCCAGCCAACTCAGGACAGTCATTTTGCTATCTTAACTTTTGCAGAAAGCTTTTTGCTGCTATCCAGATAACTCTGGGGGCCACCCATGCTCTGTCCCAGCAATATCCAGATAGGGCCAGGGCAGTCACTAATGATTTTCAGTAGATAGTGTTACTGAAAATTCCCACATAGACTTGGCCATCAATGTTCCCTGTAAGCTGAGTGGGAGTCCTCCAACTGCATTCCTGCCCACGGGGGGTGGTGCTTCAACATCATGAGTCCTGCAGAACTTGCTCTCACTATTGAACAGGGGCGTAGCCATGGGCGGGCCCAGGTGGGCCTGGGCCCACCCAATTTCGGGTCAGGCCTGCCCAGCAGCAAAGTTCCTGACGGCGATTCCAGTCGCAGCGATTCCCACACGCTGCCTGCCAGTGCCGGCTGCCGCTCAATCTCCTTGCGCTACTAAGCGCTAACCCGGAAGTCTCTCCTCTGCAGGAGAGACTTCTGGGTTAGCGCTTAGTAGCGCGAGGAGATTGTTGAGCGGCAGCCGGCAGGCAGCGTGTGGGAATCGCTGCGACTGGAATCGCCGTCAGGAACTTTGCTGCTGGGCGGGCCTGCAAGGAGGGTGAGATGCTGCAGCTGCATGGGGGGGGGAAGATGTCGCATGGGGGAGGGAAGACGGGGGGACACAGCAGCTGCACAGGGGGAAGGGAAGATGGACAGAAAGATGCTGCACAGGGGGGAGGGAAGATGGAAAGATGAGGCTTGGTTGGTGGGTGAGGGAGATGCAGCAAAGGGGTGGAGGGGTAAGGAAGGGAGAAGTCTTGGCTGTGTATGAGGTGGAGGGGAGGGACACATGCTGCATACAGAGGGGATAGGTGGGGAGGGGGAGAAATGGTAGGCATAGGGGTGGAGAGGAGGGAGAAATGGTGGGTATAGTGGTGGAGGGAGGGCGGAGCAGAGTAAATTTTGTGCCCACCCACTTTGGGCTCAGGCCCACCCAAAACTGGCTGTCTGGCTACGCCACTGCTATTGAAGATCTGATAGTGAAACAGCCACCTCCCCCCACCCCCCCCCCCCCCCCAGCAGGACTGTAGGTAGAGGACTCCCACTCAGCTTAGAGGGAATATTGATGGCCAATGATATAGCAGGTGCTGCTATTCAGAGATGTGTTTTTTAATACCGACTCTAGTGTGTATGAAGCCTGTGCTGTCATACTAAGAAGACATGGACACTACTCACGTTAAAAGAAGAAGGTGAACATTTTATACACATGCTATACATGACAAATCCTAAACATCTCCTGGAAGAATAAAATCCCAAACCCCAAAGTCCTGGAGAGTATTAAAATTTCCACAATTTCTCCTCACTGAAACAGAAACTGCTCTAGGGGCCCACACCTTGTCCGTCCTGAGCTTTCTTGACTTGACATACACGCGAAAATACCAATACCATGTCTATGTGCTGTTCTGCAAATACCTTCTTAAGTCACATAGGGCTCCTTTTACCAAGCTGCGGCAAAAGGGGGCGTTTTTGATGCCTGCCGAGGCCCCCTTTTACTGCAACGGGTAAAAGGTAGGTCTTTCTTTTTTTTAAAGACATGGTCATGCGGCAAGTGAAGCACTTGCTGCACGGCCATTTCGAGGGCAAGCCCTTACTGCCACCCATTGAGGTGGTAACGGCTCCTGTGTTAACCCTGCGGTAACAAGGCAGCACGTGGCACTTCCCGATTACCGCCAGGTACACACTGGTACTACAAAAATAAATATATATTTTTATAGTGATGGATATGACGGTGCTCTGGGGATGAGAACTACTACCGGGCTGCTGTGGTAGCCCGGCGGTAGCTCCTTTTTAGTAAGATGTAAACCCACATTGGACTTACCGCCGCTTTGAAAAAGGGCCCTAAGTGTGTGCTTGTGAGGGTGGAGTACACAGGGGCGGGGCATAGGTGGGACTCCAAGAATGCTGTAAGTTACACTCATCCCTGCCGCATTTAGGTGCCCACACTTAAAGTGTTATGGCTGGTGTAAGTGCTGGCGCCCACATGCTGGGCAAGCCAATACCTGGTTATACTGGCATTCGATAACAGAAGCTAATTTGAATGGATCAGTTCAAGAGATTGTGATGGGCTACAGGGAATGAGGCATTGTGAAAGATAAAGAAATTCACCTGAAGCCAGAATTTACCTTATAAACAGAATAGTACCTTATAAGTAATACGGTGTGCAAGTGGTAGCCAATGAGCGTCTCTCAAGTAGGGAGTGACATGAACATATTTCCTAGCATTGCTGATTAGCCTGATTGCAGTGTTCTGAATCACCTGCAACCAATGAAGTTCTTTGACCTTAAGTCCTTTATAGAGGGAGTTATAATAATCAAGTTGGGCATGACCCTCCCTTACTCCCCCAGTGGTCACTGATTCTCTACCACCCCCAAAGATGTCAAAGAAACAGTACATATCAGCCTCTATAACAGCTTCAGATGTTATGGCCAGTTCTATTGACATTTTTCTTGTTCGAAAATTGCTATGTTCGCCACTTGATTTTTGGATTTAGACGTTATATCGAAAATGCCCTTCACATATTCCTAAGTCCTCCTGTCAGAGTTGGAATCCCTTACATCTTTCATGGTGGGAAAAACTAGAGAGCATAAAAATAATACTGTCACCTCAGATATTATATTTATTGAGCATGTTGTCTATACAGTTTTCCAAGTCTTTCTTTGTAAAGATTGACAAAATAGTTGCTCGATTTTTATGGATTAACAAAACACCTCACATTGCACCTCAAAAACTGAGATCTCCTAGAAGTTGGGTGATGTTAAATTGCCTAATGCTAACTGAGGATTTGTGATCCATATATATACATAGAGGCATATTCATATTTTATATATGTCTACTTTAGTGGTACAGTTAACATCAGTGTATGAGAAATAACCTTTGATAGTACTCTTTCCCTTTTCTGGTTGATTGTTAATATTCACTGTTCTTTTTTTCTAAAATTTCAATAAAGAAGATATGAACTTAAAAAAAAAAAAAGAAAATACTGAAGAAAAATACACAACACATCAATTCTGAGGGTTGGAACTCATCTTTTCCTGTTCTTTCAGATAAATTAGATGAAAAATGCACAGTAATGACAACCCCTGCTATGGCAGAGACCATAAGAATTGTTTCCTGTGAAAAATTACAATTTAATTAGCTAAAAAGGAAGTAAACAGAGAAATGATAAGTGATAGCTGGTCATCCTGTCTCTATGATGTGTTTCTCCTCTGTACCTCTGAACTTTATTGTCCAAACACTGAGTTAAGGCACTGACTTTAGGCCTTTGGTAATCTCTTACTCATTATTACTCATTGCTGGCTGTATACTTGAAGTCAGCAAGCGTTAAGACTGGCATTTATTGCACAAGGATGACAATGTAATAATAGTAAAAACCAGTAAAAAAGGTGGCAGTACTCCAATGCAAGGCCTTTCCTTCAGGGATGGGTAATCACTGAAGGGCCCACTCCACAATAGCCAGTCCCTACAACCAGCCACATAATCTATGAAAAGGCTGCATTGGTGTGTACAGCCTGAGCTCTTTCATTAATACTTGGGGACCATGGATCAATTTTAACAGGCAATGGAAAAGGTGCTGGTACTCAGTACCTCAGAGTACCGCCTGAAAAAAAAAGCCTTAGAAAATAATGGGTCCAATATTCAAAACAATTTAAATGTCCAGGAGAGGCAGGAGATAGATTTGCATACCAAGGAGGCCGTGTAGGCAAGTTGATCTCATGAATATTCATTAACTACTAATAATGAGTGCATTTAATTTCAATCCAGTTGTTCGATATAAATATACTGTATACTAATACAACTGCAATCTCTTTTTCCACGTTTTTTTACTCCTTTAGGACTACAATGGAGGAGTTTGTTGGGTCCTATCAGCAGATTTGAGAATTATATCCACATTCGAGAGGACTCAAGATTTCACAGAGGGAGTGGTAAACGGAGACTTTCATAAGTTGATGTGGAAACGCCGTGGAGAAGAGTCATCACTACCCCCAGGCTTTTTGATTATCTCCAGTGAATACTGTTATGAACTTTATGGAAAATAGAGACTTAGAAAATGTGTAAAATCATGAGCACATTGGTGCAATTTGATTAATACTGAGGGTAAAGGGGATGAGTACCAGCTCTGTGGATTAAAATCAAGAAAAGTTTAAAACCTTGTTAACAAGCTTTCCACTCTAGACATGTGGATATAGGGAATGTAAGAGGAATGAATGTGAGTGAATGAAAGCATATGCAGATACGAGGAAATTGTGAAAAAGAAGGAAAAAGATATTTTTGCAAAAAGTAAAAACGTAAATAAAAACGTGGAAAAAGAGATTGCAGTTGTATTAGTATATATATGAATATTTATTACAGATATCTTGATTGGCTGGGGTTCCCCCAGGACAGGGTTGGGAATCACTGATATAGAGCTTTCAAGTTACTCAGTACAGGCAAGGAGACTTTTTGACCAGTCTTGGTTTTGATTATATTTCCCAAAGCAGTGTGGGATTTGCAGTCCATGATTCTGCCCAAAGAAATCAGTGCTGCGAGTCCCGTATTACACCAGCGTAGGGTTGCCGAAATCAAGGATTAACCTGAAAACTCCCTTCAGCAGAGCTGCCAAGTTACCCAGTTCTAACTTGAGGCTGCTCCTGGATTTCAGACAACTCTGTCTTGCAGCATTAATTTCAATGGGTAGAATCAAGCACTATAAATGCCATACTACTGTTGATTGTAAGTTTAAAACCAGGACTGGCCAAAAAGTCTCCCTCCTTGGGAATGGGTAACTTGGCAGCTCCGAGTGTATGTTCCAGTTCCCTACAGTAACTCCTTTCTATGCAGGCTTCCTGTTTACATTGGAGGAAAGGCCACTGCACCAACCGTAAGCATAGCTGTTTCAGAATCCTGATCACGCTAGACTCTTTTGGAGAAGAAAGAGGAAAGGCACAATAGAACAAGATGTTTTATAGTTCTCCAAATTAGCATAAGCCATGTTCTCCGTGATCCATCACAGTCCCTAGCAAATAAAACGTGGAAGCAAATAGTATACAAGTATTTTGTAACAAGACACCCCATATCAAAATAAAACGTGGCTCAGTACTAGGGAAAAAAAATAACTGTACCATTTTTTTTAAAAGTACACGTGAAAGGGCATTTTTGATATGATGCCCAAATGGGGAGAAAAATGTTTATTTACTTGTTCCATTATAAACTCCCTTTTTAAAATGCTTTCCAATATTTGAAAATACAGGAAAAAAAAAAGAGGATGCACTGCAAACATCATAGGCTTTATGAAATAAATGTCACCGCCAATCGGAGATACACAAATCAAAATGAACAATGGCGATAATGGTTCCACATTGAGAAAACATTCATGGCAACGGCAGCACATTCCCTCCACGTGCAAAAACATTCATATATACCTTCTGCACATGGAGGAACGTTCCTCAGTGTGGCCAGTCATGTCTGCATGCAGGGAGCCTAACTTTTCTGTGTGAGAGACAGAGCTTCTGGTCCTCCTGTGCCTCAGGCACAGGAGAGAAATTTTCAAGTACAACGAGCACCTGCCCCCCCCCCCCCCCCCCCCCCCCCCAGTGTGTCCAAGAGCGCATGGAGATCCATTAGAAGCAACCTGGAATGGTGAGTGTGAAGCAGTGCCCTCCAGGATCACAGCACCTCTCATGTGAAAGCACCATACATAGGCAGAGTCACACAGGGCCGGTCTTAGCAAGTGCGGGGCCCTGTGCAGACCAATTTGGTGGGGCCCCATCCTAGCCCCGCCCCACCCTAGCCCCACCCTAGCTCCGCCCCCACCCTAGCTCCACCCCATTGAAAAGATTACTCCATTTTTAGAAAATTTTAAGTGTGACTGATGAATTGCTAGTAAATTATTTATATTGGGTAACTAGTTTGTGAGACCACCTGCTGTGTAATAGTCAATTTCTTTGCAACCTTCTATTTGCTTTCTAATGCTCTACCTCTACTAAGTGCTTCAAGAAGTAATTTAAGTAACATATAAAAGCAAACTGTATGCCATCAAACAGAAGACTGTGAAGCATCAAAACACAGATAAAATTGCATATAACCCTTTCTAGACTCCAAGAAATGGAGCACTTGTCACATTAAGCTAAAAAACCATCATGCACAAGCTTTGATCTTCTGTAATAGATTCCTTACAACTGATTATATTAACCTGAAAATTAAAATGGCTTACTGGGAAAAGCACGGCAGCATAGTTCTGTTACAGAAAGGTTAATCATTTGTTCTACCTGAGTGATGAAGTTGCCGTCACAAGCATAAATCATAAGTTTCTTTATTTTTTAAGTCGCACTCGCACTGGCACCAGGTGATGGCGATGGCTCACCTCCGAACAAAAAAAACAGCACCACGGGCCTTTAAAAATGGAACACAGTTCTTTAATGAATGAGCCTTGACAAAAAGACCTGACACGGGCCGTGTTTCGGTGACTAGCACCTGCGTCAGGGGTCACAGTGATGACGTGGAAAACTTGGGGAATAACTCGAATATATTCCTCTACAATATATTATTCCTTACCCTACGTCTCATGTAGTAAAAGCTACAAAGCACCAAGGCACTTTCACTTTCTGTGGCGGAAGATGGGAGCGGAGCAATCATGATGATGCGGTCCGAGCGAGCAGGTCTCGGAGAGGCAGAGTTGAGGTGCGCTGCGCGGGGCCCCCTTAAGCATGGCGTCCTATGCGGCTGCCTTGGTCGCCTCTGCCTAAGACCGGCCCTGGAGTCACATACAGTAAGGTTTCTTTGTTGTTGCAAACATGTTATTGAATTTTCATAAGAATGAATAACAAAACAGAGGTGACATCAGAATATCCAATGACAAATAATTATGGGGGCTCCCCCACTAACCTTTGAATGCTGAAATGAGGGGCTTCACATATCTGGACCCCTCCCTCTCCACAGCACAGCATGCTGCCCCCCACCTACATACTGATGGAAATGTTGGCAGCAGCTCACTAAAGTACATTGAACCACCGCAAGGCGTACCTAGCTTACCCCACTGCCCATCTCCACCTCCCAGCAACAGTGCACATGCTCCACAGAAAGGGAACTATGCCATCCTCTGTGGGTCTTTCTGGTTACTGTCTTATTTATCCTGCCATAGCAGCTGAAATGTGCTAGGTAGCTGTGTGTGACATGCTGGCTACTTTTCTTTGGGTCCCATAGGGTGCTGTCCAACATCCCTTCCCAGGGGTGGCCCGGCCATTAGGCCACCTGAGGTGGGGAGCCCAGGCGGCATTCTTTGTGGAGCAGCATCTCCCCACTCTACGTCACAAGAAGCCTCAATGGGACCTGCCACCCTTGGGATACCAGGCCATGCCCGAAATCATTATGCCATACCTACAGTTGCTAGAAAAGAGGTGACAGGGAATGTGTTATGGCCAGCAATAGCCTTTGAACTTAGGTTGTCCACTCCAGCACCTGACACAGGTATAAGGTATGTGAAGCTGCTACCAGGTTCCACAGTTGGGGGAGAAGGGAGCACACATGAATGCAGTCTCCCTTTCCAGTCCCTTCTCCTAGTTCATGGCTGTAGGGTATCTGTGAGTGGGGGCTTTCCTGAGACGAGACCTTCCCCTGCCAGGTCCTGGGAGCACTCTGGCACCTCAGGTGGTGAGGAGATGCCCAACGAATTTGTCTGAGAGAGATGTGCAGTGTTATAGAATAGTGCGGATCTGTAACCAACTTGTGCACTGAGATTTACACCTGATCTCAATTAGTGTAAACTCTCATGCTGCAGATTCTGGTGCTACATGCTTTTCTATAAAGGGCACCCATCCTGGAAAGACCATTACAGAATACCGCTCCGTGACAAATTTTTTTGGGTGCCAAATTTTGACGTGCCATTTGCTGAACTCAGCCCTGTATGTGTAGTGCTGCATGAGGAGCAAAAGGGATGGGGTGAGACATTCCAGAGGCAGGGCCACAAATAGGTATAGGTTATTTGTATTGGCTATACACATAGGAGGCAATTCTATAAAGGACGCTAAAAATTAGGTGCCCCAAATCTGTATGCTATGATAGATAGTATTCTATAAATGCATCTGGGCGCCCAGATTCTATTATAGAACAGAGCCTGAGTTGGCATTTGGACGCCAGCAATTTAGGTGTCAAAACTTACACTATGTAAAAGGCAGATGTAAAGGTTAGCACTGAAATGGTGGTATCTAGACGTGTAACAGACAGTATTCTATAAGTTTGGCACCTAAGTGTGTGAACCGCCAATGCCCCACCCACATGCACATCCCCTTTGCTAAAGCCCTTAGGCACTAACTTATACAATAGCATTTAAGTGCAGTTAGGCTCCATCTAAGTCAAGCTCCATCTCTGGCCGTCTTCAAATCTAAGCTAAAAGCCCACCTTTTTGATGCTGCTTTTAACTCCTATCCCTTATTCACTTTGTTCAGAATCCTTATTTTATCATCCTCTCTTTAATATTCCCTTATCTCTTGTTTGTTCTGTCTGTCTGTCCTAATTAGATTGTAAGCTCTGTCGAGCAGGGACTGTATCTTCATGTTCAAGTGTACAGCGCTGCGTATATCTAGTAGCGCTTTAGAAGTGATAAGTAGTAGTAGTAGTAGTTAGGCGCCTAAGTGCTGTGAATCCCTACTTGGACGTCTAACTTCTGTTTGTGCACCTAAAGTTAGGTGCTTAAGTGTGGTTTATAGAACAGTGCTTTTTTTTGCCACTGATTTTTTGACGCCATATCTAGAATCAAGTGCCGCTGAATATAAGAATAATTTGAGACATCTGGATTAAACATTTCCAATTATTTCCCACACATGACTGAAAAATGACATGACTGTGGTATCTTCGCCATTTAACTTTTTGGACTCCAATATCGAAGAAGAGCGTTACTATTTTACTACGTGTGTGGAGGAACATAGATCGCTGCTACTCGTAGCTTCCAATATTTCAGCTGAGTTAATCTGCACATTCTTCCTGCTACCATCATGACCCCTGACGCAGGCGCTGTGTGCCGAAACATGGCCCGTGTCGGGTCCTTTTCGAAGACTGCTCTATAAAGGTGTATGATTAAAGAACTGTGTCCCTATTTTTAAGGCCCCTGGTGCTGTTTTTTATGACTGTGGTATCTACCAGGCTCTCCCCCAATATCTGCCAAATGTACCTATCCCTTATCTTTCCCTATATATGCTCAGATCAACCAAAAGCAATCTTCCAAAAGCACACAAACAAAATCAGGTTAGACTGTAGGAGCCATACTGCATATCACACAACTGCTCCTTCTCTCTGGGGCACACTGGCACTCGATCTAAGACTGGAGAGCTCAAATGCCTGCTTGAAAGCCAGTCAAGATGTGTTTTTTTAATCTGGCTTTTGAATCACATTCTTTCAACCTTTATCTCTCAGTGGTGGGTATTTATTTATTTATTGACATTTATTAAACGCCTTTGTGAAGAGATTCACCCAAGGCGGTGTACCGTAGGTACAGTTTCACATCAAACTTACAATTTTGTTTAACAGCACAACAATAGTAAAATCTACAAGTATAAACATCTATATATATAAAAGGCAACCCCAATGTTCTGAAGCCTCCACGGAAGTTGAGGCGCCCGAGATATCCGGTGTGCCCTGGAGTGTCTGCACCGCCCTCGCGTCAAAACGTCATGACGTCGAGGGCGGAGCTATAACACTCGAGGCCCGAAACCGAAACGCCACAGGCACAGCCACGGAGGCGCAGCAAACAAAAAACAAAACAAAACCCTACCCACACACAGCGACGCCAACACCGAACAAGGCAAGTAGCTCGGAGGGAGGGGGCCCCTTGCTAGCGCCCGTTTCATTGCCCTCAGAAACGGGCATTTATTCCTAGTAAATACAATGAAAGAGGAAAACTTGAAAACAGCAACTTGAAACCTAATAATATGACTACCATGAAACAGGTTCAAAAATATACACATTTAACAGCACTGAAATTCAAATAAGAGACATATAATACGATGTAAGCATAATAGGTAGCCCTAGATAGAACTGGGCAAGACTGGAAGAGCACCAGACCTTATTTCTGCACTATTCTTCCTTTTATGTTATAATACTGTCCTGATATTTTAATTGTAAATCACTTTGATATGTAAACATTTAGCTTTATATCAAATAAATAAATAAATATAAATGTAATGAACAGATATTTAAAAAAATTGAAAGAAATGCAAACTAACGATCATCAACTCTCTTTTGAAATAGGTTTGCTGAAAAATATCATAACTTACTTTGATCTAACACAAGGCATTTGGCCCTTTGTTTCCTGCCCTCTTGTTGAGGATGCATTTAGCCCAAGACTCCTTTACTGTTGTCTTTATCACTAGCCTTCCATAGCTTTTGGAATCTGTGCTATATGTCTTCAGGTTAAATAATAAACATGGTGCTTTAACCTGTGGATTCTTTGTGCTAATTCTTCAATTTAGGTCACCAGCCCAGATATGGCTTCTTATTCCTTTTTTTACAGTAACATAAGTGATATAAAAGCATGAATGATGAGGTTCAGAGAGACCATCAGAGGAGAGATTTGTTGCGTTTTATAATATTTCTCATTGATATCGTGTTGCCAAAGTGCAGAACAGGTGCTTTTCATGGAAAGCTTCTACTACAGACAGGTGCTAAGAGTCATATCTTCCTCCTTGGATAGAAGCATGAAAACTGACACGGGACCACCTTGATCTTCTCTCACCTGTCTTAGCTGGCCTTGCTTTGCTTTGTCTACAGTCTTGTTAGTTATGTTTACCAAACTAATTAACAGGGTAGCTTTTGTTTTACAGGATGTCTCAGACTTCCGGCAGAAAAACAACTGTATCACTTGTCAGCAGAATCCATGGTAGAGAACCAGATGGTGGAGGTAATTTTAGGAAGGAGCCATATTTAAAATTTGCTGGATACATATGTAAAAGTATACCCAGGCAGTGGTACAATTTATGAATGCTATAACCCACCTAGATGATTACTGATTTTGGGTGGTATATAAATGTACCAAATAAAAAATAAGCAAATATATTAATTAATTAGTACCTAAACTTATTTTAAACATTTTAAGTGGGCATTTCTTGGGTGGAGTTGCATAGAATTTAGGGTTTACACAGGTATCACTTCATTCTGTAAGTGTTGCTCAAGGTTACGATAGATTAGGGTCAGTTACATACATAAATTAATTTGCTAATTGGTGTTAAAGTGGTGCTTAATTGATGCTAAGCATCAATAATTGGCCTTAACAAGGCCTAATTGGAGCTAGTCTTTATGCATGTATCTGCTTCATGCCCCTATTCTATTAACATCACACCTAATTTCTATGTCACATGACTCCAAAATGGGAATAGACCTAGGAGGAGCATAGGCAGGCCATGGCATACAAAGCAATTAGACATGGTGTTCTAGAATACTATCATTACATGCTTGAATGCCAGTGCTTAGGCATGGACATTTACACCAGCCATTGTTTAAATGCTCTCACCTAGAGTTAAGCGCAAAAAGGTGGACTTAACAGTTCCATGCAGAGCTGCTGTTCTACAGTTCATACTTAGTAATCATCACCTCAGTTTAGGCACCATTTATTGAATCCACCCCATACCCTCATGGCAGAGGTGAGAGAGGTTTTCAAAGCTGTTTTCTTAGGGCAGTCTTTTCCATTTCAAGACCTGAAGGCCAATAGAGGCTCCAATCAATCCTAAGTGTGGGCCCCTTCCCTCTAATTTAGTGAATCTATGGAACAAATATCAGAGGATTAAAAAAATGAGGCATGGGGTTGGAAGTGGAGATAGAATGGTGAAGGATGACTGGTGGAGATGGGATGGGGATAAGGACTGGCATTAGTTGGGATGGAATTGGAGGAGAGTATGTTGGGAAGAAGAGCAGGGGAACAGAGTGAGAGCTTAAGGTGCTCATTCTTTCTGCTCTTTTTTTTATTGATCTACTAAACCTTAATGATTCTCCATTTAATGCAATATTATGAATAAATTGTGGTCAAATACCTATGCATTCCCCACCGACATAAATTAGATGCATCAACTCTGCAACACAGCAAAACCTTAGACTGTACTGGACACTATATATTCCTTCCTACCCTCGATCCCTATGTACCTGAATATACCAACCTACCCAACCTAACATTAAATTGTATTTGTTTCCATACCGGACTTGGCGATCGCCTTTATGGTACTATGTAAGCCACATTGAGCCTGCAAATAGGTGGGAAAATGTGGGATACAAATGTGACAAATAAATAAATACCTCCTGGACTCTGCGGTATCCTTATCTGATCTCACTCCACTATTGTTTGAAGCTTACAGCATATCAGGAAAATGTCATGGGCTTTGGAGGGTCAATAAAGGATTTGTCCAGGCAGCTGATTCTGTCATCAAGAGGCCTAAAGTATTTGCTATGACTGCCCTTTCGACTGTAAGCTGTGATTAGCACTCTTCTGCTTCATTGTTGATGAGGATCATAAACCAGATCTTCTGGTGAAAGACCCTATTATCCATGGAGAAGGCAGAAGTAAAAACAGTGAGTGGGACAATGGTGGTGTGTGAGACTTGTAGTTGTAAGCATAGCTACGACTGTTCTGGTGCTTCTTCAGTTATTCTTTAGTTTGTCGAATTGCACTATTACATCTTCCAGGTTTACAGAGATTTGTTTCAGTTCTGTCGACTCATCACCATTCAATACAATTTCTGGCCCATGCATCTCTCCCACATCTGGCTCAGTGAAGACTTAAGCAAAGAATTCATTTAGTCTCTCCACCTTGGCCTTGTCCTCCCTGAGTGCCCCTTTGACCCCTCGATCGTCTAGTGGTCTAACTGATTCTTGTACTGGTTTCTTGCTTTCAATGTACCTAAAAAAGTTTTTATTATTTGTTTTTAAATTTGAGGCAAGTTTCTTTCCAAAGTGTCTCTATCAGGCTCATTTTCGAAAGAGAAGGATGTACATCTTTTGACATAAATCAGAAGATGGATGTCCTTCTCCCAGAGATGTCCAAATCGGTATAATCGAAACCCGACTTTGGACGTCTCCGACTGCAGTCCGTTGTAAGAATGTCCAAATTTCAAGGGGGCGTGTCAGAGGTGTAGTGAAGGAGGGGCTTGCGCATGCCTAACACTTGGATGTCCTTGACCCATAATTGAAAAAAGCAAGGACATCCCTGACGAACACTTCAACGTTTTCACCCGGACGTGTTTTAATTACGAATAAGGCACAAAAAGGTGCCCAAAATGACCAGATGACCACTGGAGAGAATCGCGGATGACCTCCTGTTACTCCCACCCTCAAAAAACATCTTTAAAAATATTTTGTGCCAGCCTCTATGCCAACCTCAGATGTCATACTCAGGTCCATGACAGTGCATGCAGGTCCCAGGAGCAGTTTTAGTGGGTAATGCAGTGCACTTCAGACAGGCGGACCCAGGCCCATACCCCCTCTACCTGTTACATTTGTGGAGGAAACAGCGAGTTCTCCAAAATCCACCACAAACCCACTGTACCCATATATAGGTGCCCCCTTCACCCATATGGCAGGGGCGTAGCCAGTCAGCAGATTTTGGGTGGGCCTAGGCAAGAAGTGGGTGGGCACCAAATGTTCTCTCCCCCACTCCCACATCAAAAAAATATCTCAGCTGGTGGGAAAATGCTTCTCTCCAGTCTCCACCTTGGTAATCTGCAGAAGGCATGCGCTGAAAACTGAGCATGCGAAGGTGCCAGTATTGTGGAGAGCAGCATTTTCATTACCATGTGCTACTGTTGGATGGGCCTGAGGGCCCACCCAGGCCCACATGTGGCTACGCCACTGCCATATGGTAGTGGTGTACAGTTGTGAGTAGTGGGATTTGGGTTTTTTTTTGGGGGGGGGGGGGGCTCAGCACACAAGGTAAGGGAACTATGTTCCTGGGAGCATTTTATGAAGTCCACTGCAATACCCCCTAGGGTGCCCGGTTGGTGTCCTGGCATGTCAGGTGGACCAGTGTACTACAAATGCTAGCTCCTTCCACGTCCAAATGACTTACATTTGGACATTTTTGATATGGACATCTTTGGTTTCGAAAATCGCCGAAAGTCAGACATGTCCAAATCCAAGGACGTCCAAAACTAGGGAATCGGTAAGGGAAGGGCTTTACCGATTTTTTTAGTGCATCTTGGCCTTTGTCATAAAGCATATGGAGACAGACATATATACGTCCTTACCTATCCCTATCCTTTCTCTCATACCTCTTTTATCCCATTTACCCCTTGTTCATTTGTCCTACTACATACTTCCTTTGTTGATTCTGATACTACAGATTGCATTCTCTTGTTACTATGTAAGCCGCATTGAGCCTGCGATGAGTGGGAAAGCGCGGGATACAAATGTAATAAATAAATAAATATACTTTGGAAGAAAAATGGGGGGGATATGACAAAAACCTCTGTGGCATAAATGCATAAGAAGTGAGTCTCTTTCAAATGAAAGAAAGCTCTGGAACGAGGGGCATAGGATGAAGGTGAAAGGGGATAGACTCAGAAGTAACCTGAAGAAATACTTCTTGACAGAAAGGGTGGTGAATTCATGGAACAGCTCCCAGGGGAGGTGGTGGAGGTGAAAACTATCTGAATTCAAGAAAGTGTGGGCCAAATACATAAGATCTTTAAGGAAGTGATAGGGAGAGTAGATAGCATAGATGGACAGACTGGATAGGCCATATGGTCTTTATCTGCCTTCGTTTTTCTCCGTTTCTATGTTTTTATGTTTCCAGAAAACAGCTTAATCTGTCAAATTCTCTTAATGCTCCTGATTAGATGTAAGAACACAGTGAGCTTTTACTGTAAAAGCTCCACTGGAAATATAAGTATTCGATTACCTGAAGAACATTTACACAGCTTGAGAATTATTTGGCAAGAAATGAAATTTCCACACTTCCTCTGTCTCATTTGCCAACAGTTCCAATCAGCTGCCCTAACTCAAGCTAATGGAGCTCAACTAATGCCCATGAAAAGCACAGAAGGATCCAACATAAGCAAAGAGCCTGCCCATAATCATCATGAAAAATACACATTGAATTTAATATATTTTTCTCTTCTAGAATTTATTGCCTATCATGACCATATGTACTGTACAGCCTGTGTAGGTGATGGGGAGGCCAGTGTTTGAACTGAATGCACATCTTGCAGGTCTGGGGCTACTCTGTATGTACAGGCCTGCAAGCTGATTATCAAAGGGAATCTTCCCAAGCATATTTACCCACTCATATCTAGCCCTGTCCCCCCCAGTGCTGTATCTTTTCCATATGGTGGGGAGGGGGTAATTTTTAAAGTTTTTTCCTCCCATTCTGTGGGTGTTTAGCCATGGGTAAAACCTTTTGACATTTGTCCCCTCCCCATGGTCTATAAAAGTATATTCAGATCACGGAGATCACCTGACGCCATGCTACAGGAGTGATGCAGATCAGATTCTCTCCTGCACTCACTCTGATATATCCCCCCCCCCCCCCCAATCGGCATTATTTTTGCAATCTTTGCCTTCTGGCGGAGACAAAACACTGGTGGAGTGGTAGTCAAAATTCTGGGGTGCTCTCTTCCCTGAATGGCGAGTAAATTGTCCCTCAGAGAAAAGGACTGAGGTCGGCCTACAGAAAACAAGAT
This sequence comes from Microcaecilia unicolor, assembly GCF_901765095.1. NCBI lineage: Eukaryota > Metazoa > Chordata > Amphibia > Gymnophiona > Siphonopidae > Microcaecilia > Microcaecilia unicolor. The sequence continues at coordinate 329,690,660 of NC_044033.1, read as the reverse complement.
GGCGGGGCCCGCCAGCCCCCCCCCCCCCCCAGCTCATTGGCGTGGGTGGTGGAGATAAGTGCAGAAGCAACTGTGGCAATAGAAAATGTACTGGCGAAAAAGCTGAAGCCGATCAAGGCAAAGCTGGAGCGGGTGGACATTAGATTGGATGAGTACAGCAGAGAAATTCTTGCTTGTCAACAGTGCACCGGTGATTTAGAGGAATGGATGCAAGGGGTAACGGATGCCCAGACCCAATTTCAAGCGCAGATTGTGGCCCTGGAGGAAAAAGTGGAGGACCTTGAGAATAGGTCTTGGCGCAACAACCTGCGTATAATTGGTCTCCCAGAGGCTCTTGGGGCTAGGGACCTGACGTGTACCTGGTTAACTAAAGAAATGCAGATGCTGGCAGAAGCAGGGTCGCTCTGTATAGAGCGGGCCCGCCACCCAATGAGCGCCCAACCTAGGCCGGTGATCATGCACCTCTTAAATTTTACACATAGGGAATTAATTCTGACAACGCTCTGAGCCAGAAAGGTCCTGATGTACAAGGGAAGCTAGATACAGTGCTTTCAAGATTATTCTGCCGCTGTGGCGATAAAGAGATGGACTTTTATACCAATTTGTTCCAACTTGCATGTGAGAAATATTCAATTTGTGCTCTTGTACCAGGCCAGATTAAGAATCATACACCAGGGCCGCCCAGAGACTGGGCCAGGCCCGGGACAAGGCCGCCCCCGGGGCCCCCCCCCACCCGAGGTCGCCGGGCCCTCTGCACTTACCTTAAGCACCTCACCTTCGAAAGCACAGCAACAAGCAGCAGCAGACCACTCCTTCCTTCCATGTCCTGCCCTGCGCTTTCGAAGGTGAGTCGCTTAAGTTCAATGCCAGGGAGCGACAGAGGGCGGGCGGGACTGCGGCAGCGGCGCCGGGCCCCCCCTGGAGGCCCGGCCTGGGGAATTTTGTCCCCCTTGTCCCACCCTCTCGGCAGCCCTGCCATACACAAGGCAAAAAGTACAGCGGGATTTGAACCCTAGTAGACAGTATCAAAGGCTGTTGTGTTAACCATTAGACTACAGTACCAGGCTATACAAAATAAAGCTTGAACAATTATTTTGATTGCAGTACTGCTTTTAACCCATCTGACTCTTATAAATTTAAAATAAGATACTGCTTTTTTTATGGTATACTGCTTTTTTTATGGTACAGCCAAAGTAGTTTACATTTATTATATGCAGGTATTTATTTGTCTCTGGTGCAATTTTAAGATTTTGTACCTGAGGCAATGGAGGTTTAAGTGACTTGCCCATGGTCACAGAGCCACAAATGGGAAGGGAACTGAGCTAGTAAGTTGCACAGGAACAGAAGTTTCAACCAGAACATCTTAAAATCTATACATTTTATAATCGTCTTAAGATTTTAAGATGTTCTGCTCCAAACCTCAATCCCAGTAAGATAATTAGGACAAATAAGGTACATGTTCTAAGGTACCAGGCATCATAGTATATAGAATCCGGGGGAGTGCTTAATGAGAATTGTGATGAGGCCTAATTCTCAAGCTGGCAATGATAATAGGAAATGGGGAATAGAATGGGTAGGGTAACACAAGAAAGGGGGGGTGAGGATAGAGCTTTGGGATATACTAGGAAGACCAAGTGTGTTTGATTCTGCAGAGTGTATTTATTTGAATTGTAAGTGGGCAGTCAGGAGCAATGTTCCTCTAAGCTGTGCAGGAGGCCTCCACCTATATTCCTGCCACTAGGGGTGTTGTTTCAATATCACATTTCCAATAGCATGGGACAGGCAAGTTCAGAAGGCCTGCCGAGGACCTGCCTGTCCCTAGTGTTTGAAAACACATAAGAACAGCTATACTGGGTCAGATCAATGGTCCATCTAGGCCAGTATCCTGTTTCGAATAGTGGCCAAGCCAGGTCACAAGTAACTGGCAGAATCTCAAATAGTAGCAAGGTTCCATGCAACCAATCCCAAACACAATATTGAAGCACCACCCCGCACTGGTAGCAATGCAGTTAGAGGACTCCAACATAGCTTAGAGCAGGGGTGGGTAGCGCTTATACACAGAGGGCCACATGAATATCAGTACTATCCCTGGCAGGCTGTAGCACTATGCAGTGTCGGAACCAGAAAAGCACGGAGCTCCGTAGACCTTCTTTGATAAATAAGTAAAACCTTTACTAAAAATGATGAAAGCAAACTGCTAGAATAGCTATTCTGGAAATATTTGCAAAATATAGTAGTTAAAATCACCACATCTCTGGTTAATGATGCTTTCTAGGTATACTTCCCACAGAATTTTATGGGCTACATAAAATTCAATGGTGGGCCGCAGGTTGCCCACACCTGGCTTAGAGGGAACATTGGTTGGGAAGTTGCAGGAGATTGGTTGAAGCAGGAGGAAGAACAGTTGAGATTGGGGAGGGCCTATAGGAGGAGGAGGAGGAGGAGGGAGGCCAAGGAGGTTTAATAGACAGGAGTGGAGGTGAGCCTATCTAGTCCACTGTAAACAAGGAACCCACCCTCCAGTTTAAATGTCTAGAAACAGTCTGAATTTCTCCCCAAGGATCCTTTTTCCCATCACAGAAAGATGTACCCCATCATTACAGTACAACCTGTTATTTTTCCAAATATTACTCCATGCTCCTATGTATCTAAAACTTTCTTTACACCAAGACTCAAGCCACTTATTGAATTCCACTGCTTTGCATAGTCTTTCCTCTCCCCTTCCCCACGTAGGAATAGATAGGGATGGGCTGGAGTGTACATTTTAAGCAGCTTCGACGTTAGCTTCAGAACTTAGTAAAAGAACAGTACTGGGCAGACTTCTACGGTCTGTGCCCTGAGAAAGGCAAGGACAAATCAAGTATCGCAAGGACAAATCGGGTATACAAATAAAGTATCACATACCATGTAAATGAGTTTATCTTGTTGGGCAGACTGGATGGACCATACAGGTCTTTATCTGCCGTCATTTACTATGTTACTATGTATAATAAATTGAATATTGAACCTCTAGAGAACTGATGACGAGGTGGGTGCAGAAAATCCTTGCATTAAAGTGAAACTAGTTGCAAGGTGCACTGCTAAGGTTTTCAGGGCTTTGTAAAATTTATGGAGACACTTATTCCCTGAATCTTGAACCTACAATTTGAATGTGCGTTCAAGATTGAACACGCCCACTGCATCTCTTCTTATAGGGACCACAACAATGAATACCCTTGACCTATAGTATTTAAAGCTCTTGGATACAACCAAGTCATGGACATTATGCAGAGAGCACACTTGAAGGCCCCAATAGAACACAAAGAGGGGCATTTTCGAAAGGTACGTCCAAGTTGCGATTTGGACTTCCTTACAAAATTGTGAAATCCAGGGGCAGGGAAACCTGTATTTTCGAAACAAGATGGATGTCCATCTTTTGTTTAAAAAATCCTTAAATTTGGACGTCCCTAGATTTGATCATCCCTAGACATGGACGTTTCTGACTTTCGGCAATTTTTGAAACCAAAGATGTCCATGTCAAAAACGTCCTAATGCAAGCCATTTGGGCATGGGAGGAGCCAGCATTTGTAGTGCACTGGTCCCCCTGACATGCCAGGACACCAGCCGGGCACCCTAGGGGGCACTGCAGTGGACTTCATAAAATGCTCCCAGGAACATAGCTCCCTTACCTTGTGTGCTGAGCCCCCCCCAAAAAAAAACCCCAAATCCCACTACCCACAACTGTACACCACTACCATAGCCCTTATTGGTGAAGGAGGGGCACCTAGATGTGGGCACAGTGGGTTTGTGGTGGGTTTTGGAGAGCTCGCTGTTTCCTCCACAAATGTAACAGGTGGGGGGGGGGGGGTATGAGCCTGGGTCCACTTGTCTGAAGTGCACTGCAGTACCCACTAAAACTGTATGTGCTGTCATGGACCTGAGTATCACATCTGAGGCTGGCATGAAATATTTTTAAAGATGTTTTTTGAGGGTGGGAGGGGGTTAGTGACCACTGGGGGAGCAACAGGAGGTCATCCCCAATTTCCTCCGGTGGTCATCTGGTCATTTTGGGCACATTTTTGCGCGTTATTCATAAAAAAAACAGGTCCGGGTGAAAACGTCCATGTGTTCGTCATGGACATCCTTGCTTTTTTCGATTATGGGTCAAAGACGTCCAAGTGTTAGGCACACCCAAGTCCCACCTTCGCTACGCCTCCGACACGCCCCCTTGAAATTTGGATGTCCTTGCGAGGGTCTACAGTTGGAAACGTCCAAAATCGGGTTTCAATTATACTGATTTGGACGTCTCTAGGAGATGGACGTCCATCTTCCGATTATGTCGAAAGATGGATGTCCTTCTCTTTCGAAAATGAGCCTGTTAGTGTGCAATTTTGAAGTTGCCTTCATTTGTCTTTGGAAAGCCAGTGTATGAGAGGACATCATCAGTGTAAGTAGATATTTTGGCAATCATAGATCCAATTTTGACTCCCAATATATTGGAAGATGTTCTAATTGCGATTAAAAGTCTAGGGTCAGGTTAAATAAAAGAGGTGATAATCGGAAGCCTTGTCTAATGCCACAGGATGGAGAAAAGGGAGTAAAAACTGTGTTATTAATTTGAATCCTAGTTGTAGGAGAGGTATATAGTATTTTGATCATGTTGATAACTTCTTGGGAGAATCCAAACCACTGTAAAATTTAAAATAGGTAAGACCATTCAACGTGGTCAATTGTGGATAAACACACACAAATTCCCTGGTCTTCTGCTTCCCTTATTCTCCTATGGAATAATCCACTATTTCAAATCCACAGTCACTGTGTGAATTGGTCCAATGGAGGAATGCGGGTGTAATATTTGTTAATCACCTCTTGGACAATGCACCTTGGATTCCTTTTGACCAGCTAATATCCAGATACAGTTTGCCCTCTCAACAATACTTTCAATGGATTCAACTTAAACATTGCGTCTCCTCTAAAATATCCATCTCTACAGTCAAATCTGAACATCCAAGCTGCTGGGTGCTATGCAAATTACTCTCAGCTGGCTCTAAACTTGCATCTAAGTGGTACAAACTTTTGCAACAATAGAAATTCACTTCTTCTTCCACCACTGAAACATCTTGGGTACAAGATCTGGACACTGACAAAACTGCAAAACACTGACAACAAATATGGCCTTTGCTCGTCAAAGCCACTCATTCTGCAGCCATTTCTCAATCCATATATTTCTTCCTCCACAGGGCTCTGTGGACCCCACAAAAGCTTGCTAAATTCTCCAAATCCACTGATAACAAATGTTGAGCATGTTGTGTGACAGAATGTACTTTGAAACACTTAATATATGATTGCATGCATCTAAGTTCATACTGGACTTCTATTTGGAAAACAATATGTCAACTACTGAATATTACAGAACCTTTTACCTACAAATTCCTAATATTGGGCCCTAGTGATCTCATCTACCCCATAGACGAATACAAGGCCAAACTAATACGTATTCTGTTGCACATCGCCATCAAGCTGATTCTTTAAAATTGGAAAGATCTATCCAAACTTGAATGCATCATGTGGTGGAACACTTTATGTTTAACTGCTAAGTATGAACGTGTTGCAGCCAAGAGGTTTAGAGTGCTAAGATCATTCAATAGAGTGTGGGCTCCGGCTCCGCTTAAGGAGTACTCTCAAGTACCATAACATGTATACTTCACTCTTGCTTTTCTTCTAACTTTCTGTCAGATATGGTGAGTTCCTGTGCTGAGCAGTGTGCTGCCGGGTGTGAAAAGACACGGACCTGGGTTCTGCTTGGCAGCCGAGCAACCCCGAAGCTCACCTGTGGTGACTGCCGTTCCCCGAGGGTTGAGCCCCCAGGTGCGGGCGGCCGACAGGACTTATACTGAGAGGCCTGGAAAGGGGCACCCAGAGAGACCAGCCAGAGGAGAACAGAAGGAAGAAGTTCAGGAGTGGGTCAAAACAGAGTGACAGGCATCAGGCTAAGAAGTGCCTTGGGTCCAGGCAGATATACAGGTGGGTAACTGAACCGGGAGTCACCAGGACCAGGCAAGATATTCAGGCAGGCAGTAGACAGGAGAATAACCAGGTCTAGACAGGATATTCGGCAGGCAGCAGACAAGAGAGTAACCAGGTCCAGGCAGGATATCCAGGCAGGCAGCAGACAAGAGAGTAACCAGGTCCAGGCAGGGTCTTACAGGCAGGCAGTAAACAGAAGAGTAATCCAGGTACAAGTAGGGTCTTTACAGGTAGGCAGCAAACAGAAGAGTACACTGAAGAGAAATGCTTACCCAAGAAGAAGCCGAAGCAATGCGGCAGAGGGAAAGTGTCCCAGAAATAGTGCAGGCTTTCTGACATAGACAGGAACCACTACTACTACTATTTAGCATTTCTATAGCGCTACAAGGCATACGCAGCGCTGCACAAACATAGAAGAAAGACAGTCCCTGCTCAAAGAGCTTACAATCTAATAGACAAAAAATAAATAAAGTAAGCAAATCAAATCAATTAATGTGAACGGGAAGGAAGAGAGGAGGGTAGGTGGAGGCGAGTGGTTACAAGTGGTTACGAGTCAAAAGCAATGTTAAAGAGGTGGGCTTTCAGTCTAGATTTAAAGATGGCCAAGGATGGGACAAGACGTAGGGGCTCAGGAAGTTTATTCCAGGCGTAGGGTGCAGCAAGACAGAAGGCGCGAAGTCTGGAGTTGGCAGTAGTGGAGAAGAGAACAGATAAGAAGGATTTATCCATGGAGCAGAGTGCACGGGAACTGGTGTAGGGAAGGACGAGTGTGGAGAGATACTGGGGAGCAGCAGAGTGAATACATTTATAGGTTAGTAGAAGAAGTTTGAACAGGATGCGAAAACGGATAGGGAGCCAGTGAAGGGTCATGAGGAGAGGGGTAGTATGAGTAAAGCGACCCTGGCGGAAGATGAGACGGGCAGCAGAGTTTTGAACCGACTGGAGAGGGGAGAGGTGACTAAGTGGGAGGCCAGCAAGAAGCAGATTGCAGTAGTCTAAACGAGAGGTGACAAGGGTGTGGATGAGGGTTTTGGTAGAGTGCTCGGAAAGAAAGGGGCGGATTTTACGAATGTTGTAAAGAAAGAAACGACAGGTCTTGGCGGTCTGCTGGATATGAGCAGAGAAGGAGAGAGAAGAGTCAAAGATGACCCCAAGGTTTCGAGCTGAGGAGACAGGGAGAATGAGAGAGCCATCAACAGAAATAGAAAACGGGGGGAGCGGGGAGGTGGGTTTGGGGGGGGAAATGAGAAGCTCGGTTTTGGTCATATTTAATTTCAGGTGGCGTTGAGACATCCAGGCAGCAATGTCAGACAAGCACGCTGAAACTTTGGTTTGGATGCAAGGTGAGATATCAGGGGTAGAAAGGTAGATTTGGGAGTCATCAGCATAGAGATGGTAGGAAAAGCCATGGGATGAGATTAATGAACCAAGGGAAGAAGTGTAGATAGAAAAGAGGAGGGGACCAAGAACAGAACCCTGAGGTACGCCGACAGGCAGAGGGATAGAAGTAGAAGAGGATCCACCAGAGTGAACACTAAAGGTGCGGAGGGAGAGGTAGGAAGAGAACCAGGAAAGGACAGAGCCCTGGAATCCAAGTGAGGACAGGGTATCGAGAAGTATACTGTGATTGACAGTGTCAAAAGCAGCAGAAAGATCAAGAAGAATGAGGATGGAATATTGACCTCTGGATTTAGCCAGTAATAGGTCATTGGAGACTTTAGTAAGCGCAGTTTCGGTTGAGTGGGGAGGACGAAAACCAGATTGTAATGGGTCAAGAATAGCATGTGAGGAGAGAAAATCAAGGCAGCGGCGGTGAACAGCACGCTCAAGTAATTTGGAGAGAAAAGGAAGGAGGGAGATGGGTCGGTAATTAGAGGGACAAGTAGGGTCAAGTGAAGGCTTCTTAAGGAGAGGTGTGACCACAGCATGTTTAAAGGCAGCAGGGACAGTCGCAGTGGAAAGTGAGAGGTTGAGAATGTGACAGATAAGAATAAGAGTAGGAGAGATGGCATTAAGAAGGTGGGTGGGAATGGGATCAGAGGAACAGGTGGTACATTTTGAGGAAGAAAGGAGAAGTGTAGTTTCCTCAATAGTAACTTCAGGAAAGGAGGAAAGGGAAGGAGAGAGAGGGGAACGGACTAGTGGAGGGAGAGCTGGTGAGGTAGAGAAAGCAAGGTTTATCTTTTGAACCTTGTTGTGAAAGAATTCAGCAAGGGTCTGAGGAGATAATGAAGGGGGAGTTGTGGGGAGCGGGCACCTTGAGGAGAGAGTTCAATGTGGTGAAGAGAAGTCGAGGATTAGATCCAAGAGAGTTGGTCAGTTGGATATAATAATCCTGTTTGGCACGTAAAAGAGCAGATTGGAAGGAGGTCAGCATGAACTTAAAGTGTAAGAAATCAGCAAGGGCCCGAGATTTCCGCCAGAGGCGTTCGGCGGAGCGGGTACAGGAACGTAGGTAGCGGATATTAGAAGTCAGCCAAGGTTGGGGTTTTGTACGCCTTACAGGGCGGGTCATCAAGGTGCAAGAGTGTCTAAGGCAGAGGATAGAGTATTGTTGTAAGAAGAAACAGCCTCGTTGACAGACGTGGATGGTGCCACAGTAGAGAGGAGGTTTGAAACATGGGAGGATAGAGATGAAGGGTCAATATCGTGAAGATTCCTAGATAAATTAGATAGGATAGGACGGGACTGGGAGGGAGGAGATTTAAGTGTGAAAGTTATAAGATGGTGATCAGAGGAGGGATGATCAGAGGCAAGGAAACTAGAAGGTGAACAGTTGGAGGAGAAGATGAGATCAAGACAGTGACCATTTTGATGAGTGGGGGAGGTGGAGCATAGTTGGAGATTAAAGGACGACGTTAAAGCGAGTAACTTGGAAATATAAGAGTTGGAAGGATCATTAGCAGGAATATTAAAGTCACCAAGGATGAGAGAGGGGGAGGAAGGATCATGGAAGAAGGCAAGCCAGGCGTCAAAGTCACTGAGAAAGGATGAAAGGGACTTATAAATGACCGCTATTCGAAGAGGCAGAGGAGAGAAAAGGCGGATAGAGTGGACTTCAAAGGAGGAAAAACAGTGAGATTGAGGTGGAAGAAAGGGTTGAAATCTGGAGGAGGGAGAGAGAAGTAGTCCAACACCGCCCCCACGGCCAGCAGGGCGAGGAGTATGTGAAAATAGATAACCGCCATGGCACAGGGCTGCGACTGAAGCAGAGTCATCAGGGCAGAGCCAGGTTTCTGTTATGGCGAACAGATGGAGGTGACGCGAGATAAAGAGGTCCTGGATATAGGGGAGTTTGTTACAGATAGAGCGGGCATTCCATAGGGCGCAAGAGAAGGGCAGAGAAGAGGAGGGGAGTAGAGGAATAGAGATGAGGTTAGAGAGGTCACGGTGAGATCTGTAGAGTTTGGATAATAGTTGGTGAGGAGGGCCAGGATTGGGATTGATGTCACCAGCTGAGAGTAAGAGAAGGAGTAAAAGAGAGCGGAGGAGAGTAGGAGAGGTGTGGCCACGAAGGCGTCGAAGGCGAGAGGTATTTAGGTGGAATGGGGAAGGCAAAATGGACGGAAGAAAGAGACGGAGATTAAAAGCCAAGAGGGAGGAAGAGGGTAGGAGAGAAGGTGAGGTGATGAAATCAATGGATGGGAAGTGAGTTCCTGTAGCGGAGAGAGGTAGGGGGTGAGGGAAAAGATTAGGAAGGGACAGAGCTAGGAAGAGAATGTGAATAGGGGCCATAAATGATTAAGGTACTTTAGCAACTGGAAAAAGATTAGATACAAAGAGAAAAATGCCCCGCGCGCCATTAGGCGCGCGGCACCTAGAGCGGAGGCCCTGAGTGGATCGGGGTGGACCTGGGTGTCACCCCGGAGAAGGCTGTAAGGATATGCAGATGAGCTGCAAGTCCTCCACAGCACCTGAAAGGCAGCCGGTGGTAGAGGTGGGCACCTCTCAGCTGAGGAAAGGCTTACCAGGGGTTAGGCCGAAGCCAGCATTCCTCCCCCTGAGGGTCGCCTGAAGAGGGTCAGCTGAAGAAGAGAGCTTCCATAGGTCAGATAGGAACAGAGAAAGTCAACACAGATGCGTGGTAGCAAGGCAATTAAAGAGCCTGGAAGTCAGGCAGAGAGAGCAGATCCAGGTGCATGAGAGCAAGGCAATCAAGGAGCCTGCAGCCAGAGAAGAAATACGCAGACATGGCTCAGGGCTGAGCCAGTGAAGTGTGTGTGTTGCCAGGACCCTGCACAGCCCGAGGACACCGCTTGCGTTGAGGTAGGGGACATGACATCGGCATAAGGGCTCATTCTATTCCTGTACATTGTGATAGTTAGCACCCAGTTAGTGATGGTTCAGAGCTCTTTATCCAACTAATTTGCATACACATCTCGAAAGCATGCCCATACCTTGCTGCCAGCCATTGACTTAGCGGTAAGGTCTCATGCATTAACCGGATGGTAATGACCTACACGCGTATAATGCCATGACACGCGTAGCTGACGTGCATCAGAAAATAAAAATTACTTTTCAGGTGTGCGTAGTGGACACACATCAAAAATGAAATTACTGCAAGGGCCGTGCAGTAGCCAGGCGGTAACTCCAAATTGGCGCACATTGGGCATGCATAGACGCTTATGTGGCTTAGTAAAAGGGCCCTACAAAGAGGTGATCTCATGGGTGAAGCATGGGAGGGACATGGGTGGGGCTGCCACTTACACATGAAACTTACAAAATACAGGGGTCCTTTTACTAAGCTGTGTAGAGATGAGGACTGTTTTTTCCATGCACCAGAATCCTTTTTACAGCAGGTAAAAAGCCCAAAAAATGACAATGCAGCAAGATAACTCTTACCACATGGCCATGTGGCAGGGAGCACTTACTGCCACCCACTGAGGTGGGAATGCTGGATTACCACCGGGTTAGTGCCACGCTAGTAAATTTTTTTTTACTGCATGCTGTAAATGGTGCACACTCAAGCCAGTACTACCGCCGGTAGCCATGTTGTGCCAGTGGTATTTCTTATTTAGCATGCTGTAAGCCCACATTGGGCTTACCAATGCTTTGTAAAAGGGCCCCACAGTAAATTAGATGTACCCTTGCCGCATTTGGGTGCCAGCAAATACATCAGGTCTATGATTGGTATTAATGCAGGTGCCTAAATGAAAGGTAAGCAGATATCAGGTTGTGCTAGTATTCTATAATGGAATATGGGCACTCAAATACCCTTATAGAATATGCTCCCACCATGCAGCATTGAGGCACCTACTGTAAATGGAGGCACCTATTTGTAGAATTGCTGCCCCCCTCCCATGACTGCTGTGTTTCCATATCTTTATCTGAATGTTTACCCTGGACTAGCAACATAAGGTTAAGACCAATGGACAGAGAAAACAGAGCAAATTACTTGACATTATTTTGTAGATTTTTTAAAAAACTTAAAGAACTGAGAAAAGATCAAAGCTGCTCATTTATTTCATCAGCACCTTCTGTTAGTTCACATTAATCTAGGAAACTTGGAAATGTTTGAAACTATTGCCAAGGCAAGCAACCTGCTTCACTCTGAGCCAAGGCACAAGCCAAGTCACTTGGGGTTCATGGAATATAGACTGTAAGTAAAGAAAATGCAAAAAAAATGGTACACAAGGTCACAGTGACCACAGGGAAGTACAGAAAATATTACCACTGGCTTAGCTCATTCTTGGCTGGTCCTCGTTACTCAAAGACTCAGGACAAAACCAGAGCCGGAACAGTCCTTTCATCCCAAGCCTGCTTGAGGCTTCCTTGGCTTGCCCATCTCTTCTAAAAAATGACACACAACCCTTCACACTTAGGCCACAGCGAGGCATTCCAAATGATCATATTTTACATCAAACAAATTCAGACAATAGAAAGCTTAAGGTTCCAGGCATCAGAGAAATGTTGTTGTCAGAAGCAGCATGTAGTTGAAGCCTCCACAGTAATGATGTTCTGCCCCCTTATTCATGGAGGCAGGGTATATTGTGATGTATATTTAATATGAGTATTATGTGTATTTAATTGTATTGTTTGTGTTATATGTATAAATATGTATTAGGACTGCTTTTCCTTTAGTTGGCCGTTCCTGTGATTGATTCTTTATGAGCTCTCCCTATTGGCTGTTAGCTCTAAGCTAGGGCCAGCCCTCCCTCTCTGCCCCTGCAGGCTGTGTGAGAGAGTCCAGTCTTCTTAGCATGCCTTTGTGATCAGCAGCTGTTCTATGGACCGATTCCTCCTTAGTCTACTGTAATTCCATCAAGATTTTTCACCATCTCCATCAAGATTTGTTTCCATTCCCCAACACATAGCCCCAAGTCATTTCTTCAAGTCATTGCCCCAAGACATCTCCCAAAGTCATCTTACCCCAAGTCATTCCCAATTTATTTTTCTCTGAGTTCTCCCCCTTATGTTCCTTGAGTATTACAGCTTTTCCCCTCAGCTGGGCTGAGGTTCTGGCCATCTCCTTGCCTCTGAGGTGGCTAGATACAGACTCTATGGGCAGAAGGCCAGAATTCTTTTACAAGCAACCAAACTGCAAGTTGAATTTTCTTTGTTTATTCTGAGTACTACAATAAAGAAGATTTGCTTAAGAACTGAGAGTCTACTTGTAAAGATTCTACTTCGGGATGGTTTATGCTGGCTGTTTAAACTACTTTGCCTAGAACAGTACACATGAAATAGATGAAATGTGAGATATCTTGGAATAAGCGATGAATGGTTTTGAAAAATGGGACTAAATGTTTGCTGTGTAAGCGCTTCTTATGTCGTTCCAGAGTTCTGATTATCATAGCAAACTCCATCCAAAAATAAAAAACAAAACAGAAGAACCAAACTCCACACCTCTTGATGCTACACTGGAAACAGTGGAGATGACCAACAGAACAACAAATCACCAATAGTACAAAAACAACTTTAATTCATCTTCTATTGGACTCAACATGTGCCATGTTTCGACTGATTAGCCTACGTCAGGAGTCTACATGTAACATTAAAACATAAAACAATCATCTAGCAACAGGTACAATCACAACAATGAAAATACATAAGTATTAAAAAAATACATAACTATTAAAAACTAAGAATCTACTTGTCACGGTTGTGGCCGTGCCCCGGGTCTACTTTCACCTCTCTTTCCAGTGACCATGCCCAGTGGCTGCAGTGGACTGCCTCCTCACTGTTTCCCAATCATGTTCCAGAGATCATTCCAGTCCTATTCTGGTGTTCCAGCATTCCAGCCTTGCTTTGGTGTTCCTGAAGCCAAGCTTCGCTTTGGTGTTCTTGCAGCCAAGCCTCACCCTGGTGTTCCTGCTGCCAAGGCTCATTCTTGGATCAGGTGACCCTCAGGGGGAGGAATGCTGGCTTTGGCCTAACCCCTGGTAAGCCTTTCCTCGGCTGAGAGGTGCCCAGCTCTACCACCGGCTGCCTTTCAGGTGCTGTGGAGGACTTGCAGCTCATCTGCATATCCTTTACAGCCTTCTCCGTGGTGACTCCCAGGTCCACTCCGATCCACTCAGGGCCTCCGCTCTAGGTGCCCAGTGCTCCCACCAGGTGTTGTGGAGGACTTGCAGCCCTTCTGCATATACTCACAGCTGTATCCAGGGTGACTCCCAGGACCACCCCGACCTTCCCAGGGCCCTCGCTCCAGGTGCCCAGGGTTTCCAGGTGCTTTTTGGCTAGGATTAGGCAACCCTCAGGGGGAGGAATGCTGGCGTCGGCCTAACCCCTGGTAAGCCTTTCCTTGGCACACACTGTTGGTGTAGAATAAATTACTTTTTTATATAAAGGGGATCATTTTTGAAACCGAAAAACATTCAAAAAAGGGCACAAAACAGCAGATGGACATTTGTTTTTCACAAAAATGTCCAAATCACTATTTTAAAAACTCATTTTAAAGACGTTTTTCTATGTAGCTCATCTAAATCTCAAGGGGGGCATGTTGGAGGTGTGTTTTGGATGAGACTAGGGCAGGCTTATGATTTGTACTATTTTTTCTGTGATAATGGAACATTGTAAAAATGCCCAGGACAAAAAAATAGAATGTTTTTAGCTAAGTCTATTTCAATAATGCCTAAGGGGTCCTTTTACTAAGCCATGGTAAAAAGTGACCTGCGGTAGAGTAGGCACATGTTCTTGGTACGCGGTGGGCCTGTTAAGGCCAGGAACTATTCCTGGCTGGTTAAATTGTTTTAAATATCGGGCTGCATGTAAATTTTAGCACCTTCTTTGTAGAATTTTCCTCCAATTGCAGGTGACAAACTCACTATGGAGGAGGAATGAGAAGACAATTTAAAAGGATGTCATCAAAACATGTTACAAAATAGAGAAAGAAAAACAGAGCGATCACAAGGTACAATGGATATAAACGATAAATTTCAGCTGGATGGAGGCTGATAACCCACAAGGTCCATTAATATATTAAGTACTAGGAAGATTCTGGTTAGTCACACTTTTAACACTATGAAACTCTCACATTTTCATGGCACTTATTTCACACGCTAGTTACATTCTTTTATTTTTTCAAACTTGCTTTGCCAGAAACTGAAAGGGTGGTGGATGCATGGAAAGGACACCCACTGGAGGTGCTTAAAACAAAAATGGCAGTGGAATTCAGAAAAGCCCTTTTGCTGGGGTAAATACAGGTCGTCTCCTTACAGCCACAATTTCTGTATCTTTTCTGGGAACTCTTCAAGATAAAAGCCAGTCCACCAAAAATTGATATACTATTCCCAAACCAAAATAGCAGCCATCAAGATAATAAGTTAAAAAAAAAACTATACCCCCTGTTTACTAAGCTGCACTAGAGGCTGCCATGCACTAATGCCGACACAGCCCATTCACTTCGAATGGGCTGTGTTGGCATTGCTGCTCGGCAAACGCTAGCGTAGCTTAGTAAATAGGGGTGTATTTATTTTAATAAAAGAAGAGGAAAGGCCTCAGAGGTCTGTGGTACGCAATACTTCATACAGCACCCTACAGACTATCTTTCTGTTGTAGGCCAAAAAACCCTCTCTACCCTCCTTAAACATCAAAAATGATTTTTAATTTTACTTTTTAGTTTTATTTCTAAGTAGCCATCTGAAAGGAAGATAATTTTTTTTTTTTACTTAGTGTCTTGATGTTTGCTATGGTTTATGTATCTTTTCTGGAGCAATATAATAAAAAGAGCTTAAAATAAATGCCTTCTTGGCTTCCTAACTGAGGCAAGGGGGTTATAAAATTATTCTCCATGTGCGTCATTTTACATGCAGAGAAAACAGACATTGCAGGGAAGGGTGCTGGGGAAGGGTTAGCGTTTATGTGGGTGATTTTACATTTTCAAAAGTATGCACACAAGTTTTACCTGGAAAAATGTCTCTACACAAATAGTAGTTGCAGATCTGTGCACATAACTTTTTCGTAGTCAATTTCAAAGAGAATTTTTTCCCCTTTGAAAATTGCTGCAGACTCTGGGGTGAAAAAGGTACCCTGAGACTTTACACTTGTACAAACAGTTTGAAAATTGTCCCCAAGGGTAAACCTTTTGTTTTGGAAAAGGAAGGTAATAAACCATGATTCTATTCTATGGGAAAATAACAAGTTAATTTAAAAAAGGGGCTTATTTATGAGTGCATGAGCAATTCATTGTCGCTCATGATTCTCATTTAATCATCACTCCTGGATGCTGGGAAGGTTAGCCTTTTCATAGTCTCCACCTGTGACATGCTTAGCCCCTTTTTGCTTCCCAGGACCTACAACACTCATTTTTGTTGTAATGAATAAGTTGATTGATGGTTGTAGTCCTCCGTGCTTCTGCCCTCCTTATCTCCTTCAACTTCTCTATAACAGGCATGACCTCCTCCCACCAGCTGGTCTGTGTGTGAGTGACCTGTCCATTGCTCTGTTTCACAGTCTGCCCCCCCACTTCTTCTCTTCCCTCCTCATCTGTTAGTACACAGGCCCACTGGCAGCAACCATTATGTCTGTCTGTCAGTAGCTCTGTAATGAGATCAATTAAGTAAGTCACATAATCCTGCCTCTTCAGGAAGAGAAAAATGCACTGTGCAGTGAGGAAGCCTACCGTGGCGGTTCTCATAACCGTGGGAGGCCATGTCCAAGCCAGAGATAAAAAGGTGGGAATCCAGAAGCACAGACAGACTAGACTCCCTTTTTTTGAACATACTATGCAGAAAAATGTTTTGCAACACTTAAATTGATTTGGGGCCCTAATTTCAACAAGACTTAGGGCTTCTTGATGTATAATAGCTGCAGAATGGAAGAAATGCCTTAATCAAACCCTTATATTTCATCTTGTGCCTTTACACAGATATCATGTACTGCGAATGCTATGTGACTTCCATGGGCCTGGTCATTAATACAGGTTCATAAGGAAAGGATTAAGTGCACAGGTCCCAATATTCAGCCATTCCTAGATGGATAAATGGCACTGACCAGGGCCATTTCCAGATTTTCACCAGCATTGTCTGGACAGTGCTGCTGAAAATCTTCACTGCATTCCTCAATGCTATTCAAGTACTGCTGAGATGGTTAGGGGTGGGGCTAGAAGTTAGCCGAACACCAACACCTATACCCAGATGACTATCTGGATACATTAGGGCAGCATAACAAATGTCCTAACTTACCTGGGGACCGATGCTCAAAACCTAACACAGACACTACATAAGTACATAAGTATTGCCATACTGGGAAAGACCAAAGGTCCATCAAGCCCAGCATCCTGTTTCCAACAGTGGCCAATCCAGGTCACAAATACCTGGCAAGATCCCAAAAAAGTACAAAACATTTTATACTGCATATCCCAGAAATAGTGGATTTTCCCCAAGTCCATTTAATTACAGTCTATGGACATTTCCTTTAGGAAGCCGCCCAACCCGTTTTTAAACTCCGCTAAGCTAACCGCCTTTACCACATTCTCTGGCAACGAATTGCAGAGTTTAATTACACGTTGAGTGAAGAAAAACCTTCACCGATTTGTTTTAAATTTACTACATTGTAAATGTACATTGTACCTTTCCCCAAGTCTGAATGCAATTTCCAACTGACAAGATATTCAGCAATGATGTTTCCTTTCTCTTAGCAGGCCCTCTCCCTGCACCTCTTCTTAAGGTATACATATATTCCCATCATACAAAGGAAGCCAGATGCATGCTTTATCAGCCTGCCCAAACGCCAACCAAAAGTGTAAATGGAAAAGGGTAGGAAGTTGACCACGGACACCAGAGACTGGAAAAAATGGACTTAAAAACGAAAAAAAAAAAAACGTTCATCGGTCTCACTTGGCAAATGCTAAACCTAACCTTCAGCGTCATGACATTTTTTATACAAAAGGTCTTTTTCAAGACCATCATCCAACTCACAATATTAAGGGATTGAATGTGGTAAAGTACAGATTATTCTGTACTTTACCACATCAGGGCATTGGATGCTCTTCTAACCATGCAGACTCCTGATGCAGGCCTAGCAGCTGAAACACAATGTTTGTGTCGAGTCCTTTTTAAAATAAACGTTATTTAAATAAATGTTTTTTTGTTTTTAAGTCCATTTTTTCCAGTCTCTGGTGTCCTTGGTCAACTTCCCACCCTTTTCCGTTTACACTTTTTGTGGTTTCTCGTGGGACGTTCGAGTTCTCCACCTTGGCAGATTCTCTTGGACACAAACCCCAACCAAAACATACCCACTCAATATCTCTTCCTCTTGCCTTTCCAAAATCACTGTGTACACCTATATGCAATGTACACATATAAATGCCGCTCTTTCCACAGGTAGATGCTTTTAAAAGGACCTCCTTGCCATACAAAGGAATTTTTACAAATTAGTTTATGAACTGTTTAAAAAGTAGAAATAGTTACAGTCCAAGGTTTTGTTATTACCTAACGAGAGTAGACGTTTGCCAAGTCTTAGATTAGACAAGTGAGACGTAAAGCACCAGCTCCAAAACCTAATGAGAGGAAAGTGTGACATACTGAATCTATTTAAATATTTATGCTTGGAATTATATTATATATAAATGTTATGACTTGAATTAGACTAAGATGACACTTGACTTGCCAAAAATAATGGTAACAAGGTTTTACACTAATAAAAAAAAATTCAGAAGAGTGACATGTTATTTTATATATTTCAGGCTTAGCCAATTTCCTTTGCACTCTGTCGGCTTTATTCTGTATATTAGCTCAGCTAGCAGCAGCCCTTGTTTTTTAAAATGCCTGCCACCATGAGATTTTTATACCTGAATAGTCAGCATTGGGCTGTACCCAGATAGTGGGTATAAAATAGCGACAGGCACTTATCTCAGGTATCAGTGATAGTCAGACCGATAACGAATAGCCAGCTAGATAAATGTTAGAATAGCCTTTTTGATGTCCTAACTTTATCCAGAAGGTTACCCGGTCTGCGGAATGAATACTGTTCCTAACTTGGCAACTCCTGGCTCCACCTTGACTCCGCCCCTGACTATCCTGGCACTATCTGGGTGGTCAGTGGTAAGTTTAAGCAGCATTTTCCAGATCATACTGGTATCCATAGCCCTGATGAGTGACATGTATCCAGGTAAGAGTCACTCCTTGTTGGATAAATGCCGCTGAATGTCAATTTTAAAAAGTGGTATATAAATCCTAATAAATAAATCCTTAAGCATTACAGTATGGCATAAAAGAAAAATCACTTTAAGTGCGGTTTATAGAATAGCACTAAAGTGTTTTTTGGCGTTGATTTTTTTAGGCATGATTTATAGAATTCACTCCACAATGGGTGGTTAAAATCTCAAAGAGGTCAAACAAACATGGAAAAAATGCCTGAAAATCAGGAAAAATTCATTTGAAATGGTCACAAACCCCACTGTTGTTGACCATGTGCACCCCTACTAATTCTGGAGTAAGAACAAAGGAAAACAAACAGAGCTGACTGTTACCACATATCATAAAGAAAATAGAAAACGTGGGAAAGAAATAGTAAGCGAGCACATATCTTCTGGGTCCAGCAGCCAGGATCAAAACCCTAATGAACTGAAAAGAGAAACCTTACAGAGAGGGAAAAGAAGGGAAAACTACTGCAACCTGCCCTATCTTTGAACCCTGTGCCAGTCCTGCTCCATGACTGTAGGTCATGCTGAGATATCTCAACATTAACACAGTCTTCAAAGACAGCAGGCCAAATTAAACTAACCTCACTTGTATGGCCCTAAACCATCCAAGGGAAAATTGAATAAGTTCAAATTCTGAGTCAGATGGTGTTACATTAAAATATTAATTTTATTTAAGAAACCAGTTGGGAAAAATTTCAGCCATTAAAGAAAGGTTTGTTGGCAAGTACAGGCTATTATATTTGATTGCATATGAAACCCAAGAAGTTAAAACATTTATATAAAATAATAGATAAATGAGTTAAAACTTTTCAGTTTTCACTGAAATAACCACTAACTGTTTCTTATACCTAGAGACTGCAATGTGCGAATTGGAGTAGACAAGTGCCAATTTCAGCTGACAACTCAAAGCTAAAATCAGATAAGTATAGTAACTATTTTCTTTGACAGAACTTTTAAACTTCTATCCAGTTTTCCTAGTAAACCTTGAAGAATTGATTCTTTTCTATAATTTTATTTTTTAGGTCACCAGTCCCAAAAACCCCAGTATGTGTGTATATATATATTATTTTTGTTACATTTGTACCCTGCGCTTTCCCACTCATGGCAGGCTCAATGCGGCGGGCAATGGAGGGTTAAGTGACTTGCCCAGAGTCACAAGGAGCTGCCTGTGCCGGGAATTGAGCTCAGTTCCCCAGGACCAAAGTCCACCACCCTAACCACTAGGCCACTCCTATATATATATATATATATATATATATATATATATATATTTTTTTTTTTTTTTTTTTAACTCAGTCCTGTTTTTGTTCTTCTTAAATATCTCTCTGTAGTCTTCTTCTTTCGTGAATTTAAACTCTCCTCCTTTCTTTCACTGGAAGTCTCTTCCGGTTTGAACTTGACTCTGTACCTGTATTCCTGTTCTTTAATCTACTCAATACTACTACTACTACTTAACATTTCTAAAGCGCTACTAGGGTTACACAGCGCTGTACAATTTAACAAGGAAGGACAGTCCCTGCTCAAGGAGCTTACAATCTAAAAGACAGGTGTACAATCTAGAGACAAGTGTACAATCTAAAAGACAAGTGTAGAGTCAATCTGATAGGGCATACTATATTTCTCGAAAGGTTAGGTACCGAAAGCAGCATTGAAGAGGTGAGTTTTAAGCAGAGATTTGAAGATGGGTAGGGAGGGGGCTTGGCGTAGGGGATGAGGAAGATTGTTCCAGGCATAGGGTGAGGCAAGGCAGAATGAGCGGAGCCTGGAGTTGGCAGTGGTGGAGAAGGGTACTGAAAGGAGGGATTTGTCCTGAGAGCGGAGGTTACGGGCAGGAACATAGGGGGAGATGAGGGTAGAGAGGTAGTGAGGAGCCGCAGACCGGGTGCATTTGTAGGTAAGGAGGAGAAGCTTGAATTGTATGCGGTATCTGATCGGAAGCCAGTGAAGTGACTCGAGGAGAGGGGTGATATGAGTATGTCTCCCTATCTGTAATGTGTTTTTCCCTCACTACCCCCCCCCCCCCCCTTTTACAAAGCCATGCTAGCGGCTGCTGGTGCGGTAATGGGCTGTGTTGGCATTGCTGTGCGGCTTTGTAAAAAGGGAGGGGGGATAAGTGACTTTAACAGTATTTATAATTATTTTGGCTTCTGACTATGTAAAAGGAAAAATACTTTAAATTACCCTGTTTTTAAAGCCTATGTTCACTTTTAGATACCCTATGCCAGTGTTTCCCAAGTCCAGTTCTGGAGTACCCCACTGCCGGTAAGGTTTTCAGGATATTCACAATGAATATGTATGCGCTTGATTTGCATACACTGCCTCTATTATATGCAAATCTCATTCATGCATATTCATTGTGGATATCCCGAAAACCTGACTGGCAAGGAGTACTCCAGGACCGGACTTGGGAAGCAATGCCCTAAACTAAGGAAAAGGGTGCTCTTCTGCTTTTTCTTTGAGTCTGTCAGTCACAGCAGGTTGTGTCTCCTGGCAGCGCTCTTACTATGGGGTCCTTATACCAAGCTACGGTAAAAAGGGTCTTCAGTAGCGGCAGGGACTTTTTTTTCCCCACGCACCAGCAGTGGCGTAGGAAGGGGGGCGGTGGGGCGGTCCGCCCCGGATGCACGCCGCTGGGGGGTGTCGGCGCCTCGCTGGTTCCTTGCTCTCTCTGCCCCGCAACAGGTTACTTCCTGTTCCGGGGCAGAGAGAGCAAGGAACCAGCGAGGCGCCGACACCCCCCAGTGGCGTGCACTCGGCGGATTGGCCCTCCCACCCGCCCCTCACCGCCTTCCAGGTATGTTCTCACGGCGACGGCGGCAGCGGCGGCGGGGGGGGTTGCGCTACGGAGGGGGGAGGATGCGTCGCGCTGCACCCGGGGGGGGGGGGGGTGCGCAGCAGCAACCCACCCTGGGTGTCAGCTGCCCTCGCGACGCCACTGCACACCAGTGCCCTTTTTACAGCAGTAGGTAAAAAGCCCCTAAAAAACAAACAACCATATGGTAAGATTACTCTTACCGCGTGGCCATGTGGTGGGGATCGCTTACTGCCACCCACTGAGGTGGTAGCAAGGGCTCCTGCAGTGACAGCAGATAAGAAGAATATTAGGAATTATTAGTAATGGAATGCAGAATAAAACAGAGGATATTATAATGTCTCTATATTGCTCCATGGTATGATCACACCTCAAATACTGTGCACAGTTCTGGTCACCGCATCTAAAAAAAAGATGTAGCTAAATGTGAAAAAAAAATGAGACCAAAATGATAAAGGGGATGGAATGACTCCTCTATGAGGAAAGGTTAAACAAGCTAAGGCTCTTCAGCTTATAGAAGAGACAGATGAGGAGAGACATGAAAGAGGTCTGTAAAATACAAAGTGGCATAGAACTGATAGATGTGAATCACTTGTTTACCCTTTCCAAAAGTACAAGGACTAGGGGGCATGCAATGAAGCTACTAAGGAGTAAATTTAAAACAAATAAGGGAAAAACATTTTTTCACTCAACATATAATTAAGTTTTGGAACTCTTTGCCATAGAATATTTATTCATTATATAAATGGGGTTTTTTTTTTTAAAATAAAAATATGTATACCCTCTCCTTGGCATCACAAAATGCCAATCAAGATGGTGTACAATCATAAAGATGGTAAAAGACCTTAGCATAGCAGGGTTTGAAAAAGGTTTGGCTAATTCCCTGGAAAAAAAAAGTGCATAAACGAGTATTGAGGTGGACTTGGGAACATCCACCACTGCTTTATTTCTTGAAGAGGCAACATAAATTCTGTTTTACTCTTTTGGGATCTTGCCAGGTACTTGGACCTGGATTGATCACTCCTGGAATCAGAATATTGGGCTTGAAGGACCTTCCGTCTGTCCCAGTATGGCAATATTTATGTATTTGTATAAAAAGGGAAAAGACTGCAGTTTGTGTTTAAAAGGATTGTTTGTGTAGGAAGTTAATTTTGGAAGCAATGCCTTATTTCTGTGTGTGTAAAGCCTATGAGAATTAAAGCTATCCTACAGACCTTTATGTCCTATGGACTTTCTTCAAAGGTGAAAGAGAAGCACACTGTCAGGCTAAGCTACAAGAAAAATATTCAAAAGTATTTATAAAGCTGCAAGCTGACATAGATTAGCATAAAATAACAGTTATACATACAGAGACTCTTGTTTTATGAACCAAAAAGTCATATGTAAGCAAATAAATAACAGCATTAGAATAACTGGCAAAGTGACACACACACACATACCCAGTGCTAAAAAATAAAAGTATTTTTACCAAAGGATCTTTTACTAAGCCACAGTAGCGTTTTTTAGTGCACACTAATGATTAGCATCAGTGGCGTACCGAGGGCGGGGCGGTGGTGGCGGTTAGCCCCGGGTGCACGCCGCTGGAGGGGTGCAAAAAGCAGCCATGGGGCTGTCAGCTCCCTCTGCCTTGGAACAGATTACTTCCTGTTCTGGGGCAGAGGGAGCAGGGAGCCAGCGGAACCGACAG
This sequence comes from Microcaecilia unicolor, assembly GCF_901765095.1. Lineage (NCBI taxonomy): Eukaryota > Metazoa > Chordata > Amphibia > Gymnophiona > Siphonopidae > Microcaecilia > Microcaecilia unicolor. Next base: position 329,667,569 of record NC_044033.1, on the reverse strand, counting down.
CCGCGCGACTGCTCCCAGCAGGTAAGAATGCACCCGGGGGGGGGGGGGAGGGGTGAAGCCGCTGCACCCGGTGTGGGGGGGGGGGGGGGGGGGTTGTGCAGTGGCGATCCACCCCGGGTGGCAGCCGACCAAGGATCGCCATTGATTAGCATGCACTTAGAGACGCCCATAGGAATATATGGGCCGCTAGAGTTAACACGTGCTAATCATTAGTGCACGCTTAGTAAAAGCCCTTCAGTGTGTGGGAAGCATGCCCAGATCCAAAAACTACCACGTGATGCCTGAGTGTACCCCGTGGTAGTGGATTTTAACCACAGTTTAGTAAAAGGGCACCCCAAGTTTTTTGTACATGGGGCAACAGAGGGTTAAGTGACTTGCCCAGAGTCGTAAGTAGCTGCAGTGGGAACTTTTTCCTTGACCACTACACTAACTATTAGACTACTCCTTTAGAAAAGGGAAGTTATGAATCAGTTCGTCTGTCCACATTTTCACACTTCAGCTATTTCTATGCTATACTAAAGCTACAGTGTCTGCATTTCAGCTCTGTTTTTGCTATTTTTGTTGAATTAATTTAATAGATGTGTGACCAGCTTTTCAAAGCTGGGCTCCTGTTATCAGAAGAGTGAAAATTGAGTCGCAGATGATGTAGCTTGAATGTAAGTAAATTACAGGTTGCAGTATAACAGTGGCTTAGTCGGATTTGGGTTCAAAGCTGTAAAGAGTTGGAAAGTGAAAGGATGGGGTAGGGTGATGTGTTTTCAGAGGAGAGGGAAAACTGACAGAAAGGGCAGAATTTAAAAATGCGAGAGGTACGTAAACTCATATCCCTGTGGAGTCTCATTATATCTGTTTCCAAAGTATAATACAAGGGATGAACATTATTCTGGCTTGAATAGGTAGCCAGTGAACTCTGATCAGGAGAGGAATCACTCTATCAAACTTTCCAGCTGACAAAATCAGCCTGACTACCACGTTTTGGGGGAGTTTGAACTTTCTTCAAAAGAGATTTATTGCAACCTACATAAAGAGAGTTGAAATAGTCTAACTGATTTAGGATTAGAGATTGAGTCAGAAGTTTAAACTGAGAACAATCAAAACAACTGCAAATTTGTCTTAAATATCTCAAACTTAAAAAAAAAACCCTCTTTTCACAAGTTGTGCACTATGTTTGTCAAACAATAGAGTACTATCCAAGATTATTCCTAAAACCTTCATTTCAAAAACCAAAACAAAATTTGTTGACTAGTCAAACTCTGAAACCAAGCATATGCATATAAATGACTAGAATATTGGCATTTGCTTCCCACCTTAGTAATTCCCTTATCTCTTATTTGTCCTGTTTGTCTGTCCTAATTAGATTGTAAGCTCTGTCGAGCAGGGACTGTCTCTTCATGTTCAAGTGTACAGCGCTGCGTACATCTAGTAGCGCTATAGAAATGATAAGTAGTAGTAGCAGTATCTGCTCATTTTGAATTTGAAGTGGGCTAACAATACAGCTGCGCTATTTCCTTCATTGTGGTTAAAGAAACTCATTTGACTGTCTAACTGTGGATTTCAAACCAGTTCTCTAGGAAAGCAATATGAGGCTATGCATACTTTGAAAAGGCATTTTGTTACCAGAAATTGCTTTCCCGGCTGCTAATTATTATGTAAGTTAAGTTAAGATATAATTATTGTATTTTATACATGGATCAGAGACCTGCAATTTTCAATGACTGAGCGACTCACTATTAGATAGTGAATCAAATGGCCAAAGAAATATTCCCTGATAACGACAACTACAGATTTCTCTTTAATGAAAAGAGTCAGAATCTTTGAAGCCAAAAAATACTGGATCTGCTCAGAAATTTACAAAATAGAAAGCAAAATAAGCTTATTTGATTGCCCAATCCAAGTGTTTCAAAATGTGTAAATATTGTTGGTTTCTTTCTCTTTGTTTTTTCTTGTTGCTATTTGATTTCTCATAATAGTACCATTGACCTTTAGATCATTGCATACATAAGAACATAAGCATTACCATACTGGGACAGACCAAAGGCCCATCAAGTCCATTATCCTATTTCCAACAGTGGCCAATCCAGGTCACAAGTACCTGGCAAGATCCCAGAATGGGAAAACAGATTTTAAGCTGCATATCCTAGAAATAAGCAGAGGATTTTCCCAAGTCTATCTTGATAATGACTTATGGACTTTTCTTCAGGAAATTATCCAACCCTTTTTAAAAACCCTGCTAAGCTAACTACTTTAACCACATTCTCTGGCAACAAATTCCAGAGTTAAATTACACATTGAATGAAGAAATATTTTCTCTGGCTTGTTTTAAATTTACTATTTAGTAGCTTCATTGCGTGCCACCTAGTCCTAGTACTTTTGGAAAGAATAAACATGTGATTCACGTCAAATCGTTCCATTCCACTCATGATGTACTTAGGAACAACAAACATAGTTTGAAATGTCTATATGCGAATGCCAGGAGCCTAAGAAATAAGATGGGGGAGTTGGAATATATTGCACTAAATGAAAAATTAGATATAATAGGCATCTCTGAGACCTGGTGGAAGGAGGATAACCAGTGGGACACTGTCATACCGGGGTACAAATTATATCGTAGTGATAGGGTGAATCGGATTGGTGGAGGGGTAGCATTGTATATTAACGAGAGCCTTGAATCAAATAGATTGAAAATTCTGCAGGAAACAAAACACTCCTTGGAATCACTGTGGATTGAAATTCCATGTGCAAAGGGGAAAAGGATAGTGATAGGAGTGTACTACCGTCCGCCTGGCCAGGACGAACAGACGGATGCGGAAATGTTAAAGGAAATCAGGGACGCAAACAAACTGGGCAACACAATAATAATGGGGGATTTCAATTACCCGCATATAGACTGGGTTAATGTAACATCTGTACACGCAAGGGACATAAGATTTCTTGATGAAATCAAGGACAGCTTCATGGAACAGCTAGTTCAGGAGCCGACAAGAGAAGGAAAAATACTAGACTTAGTCCTTAGTGGTGCTCATGATCTAGTGCAGGGGGTAACGATACGAGGGCCGCTTGATAACAGTGATCATAATATGATCGGTTTTGATATTGGCATTGAAGGAAGTGAAACTAGGAAATCAAGTACGCTAGCGTTTAACTATAGAAAAGGTGATTACGACAAAATGAGAAAAATGGTGAAAAAAGACTGAAAGGAGCAGCTCGCAGTGTAAAAACTTGCATCAGGCGTGGATGCTGTTTAAAAACACCATCCTGGAGGTTCAGGACAAATATATTCCACGTATTAGAAAAAAGGGAAAAAAGACTAAACGTCAGCCGGCGTGGCTAAACAGTAAGATAAAGGAAATCATTAGAGCCAAAAAACAATCCTTCAGAAAGTGGAGAAGAGAACCAACTGAAAGTAACAGGATAGATCATAAGGAATGCCAAGCCAAATGCAAAGCGGAGATAAGGAGGGCAAAAAAGGACTTTGAGAAGAAATTAGCGTTGGAAGCAAAAATACATAGTAAAATTTTTTTTAGATACATTAAAAGCAGGAAACCGGCCAAAGAGTCGGTTGGGCCGCTGGACGAAAATGGTGTTAAAGGGGCGATCAAGGAGGACAAAGCCGTAGCGGAGAAATTAAATGAATTCTTTGCTTCGGTCTTCACCGAGGAGGATTTGGGGGGGGACACCGGTGCCGGAAAGAATATTTGAAGCGGGGGAGTCGGAGAAACTAAACAAATTCTCTGTAACCTTGGAGGATGTAATGGGTCAGTTCAGCAAGCTGAAGAGTAGTAAATCACCGGGACCTGATGGTATTCATCCCAGAGTATTAATAGAACTAAAAAATGAACTTGCGGAGCTACTGTTAGAAATATGCAATCTGTCCCTAAAATCG